>NC_137101.1:63503052-64103052 GCF_949357685.1 Gobio gobio | reverse complement strand
TATAACTGTACCGTTGTAAGTTAGCCGACTAGAACTGACTTTGAATGTTTGACTGAATTGTTTGCTTTATTTCATGTGTAGCTTATTATACGTTTTGTATTATTGATCATACATAAACTTGCATTTAACAAAAAGAGACTGGGTTGTGTTTCATGTCATTTAATGTTATCACAGTGATAATCAATTGTCTGAAAAAACATTAACAAAAGATAAATCTCAGAGAGGCACGCATAAACAAAATTAGTTTCTAACATTTTTGGAAAAAACGAATGGGCAATATTTCTCATGAAAAAGTGGATAAGTGTTCATACACAGCGCAGATCATAATGAGCGAGCGTGCTTTTAAATAAAGTTTGAGGAAGCTTGATGGTGACGTTGATCCGCGACCATGGTGTGCTGTAGTCCGTTTATAGCCTACCGTTAGCATTTTATATCTGACGGCTTTATTTGGGCTTCAAAATGTATACATTTTGGATTAACTTGTAAAGATTATCTTGGTAGACAAAACGTGTAAGGGTCATTACTCTTTGTTGAACACAGATCTTATTTTTTGCGATTTTCCAAAAGTCAATGGGGAAAATTAATGGCTTTTTGATCGAGGGAACCCATGCGCCGCTAACTTCCGGGTTGGCCTACAAAGTGACGTCATTACTTCGGCACTCTATGAAGCCACAAATTGAAGCATATAACAAGTTGAATAAAATCATGTCTATTACATGTTCAGAAAAAGATACAACAATCATTGATGATTCATTTGATCCAGATTGGACAAATAATAGCCGAGGCTGAAAGTAAATTTTTGCAAGCACCAGTAAACTCAGCAAAAACTGTAATGCCTCCTCCATACAACCCAATCTATCCAACTTTGCCTGAACAATGTAAAAGTTCTTGTAAGCCAAATGGAGGGCCAGTTGTCAAAATATTTATTGCATCTGCACAGGCCGCTCCAGTAATAACCAGATCCAAATCAACCCAGCCAAACAGACATGCTGCGAGGTATACCAGCACCTGCCTCTGATTGGGGCGATGAGACAAGAGAGGACGACATGATAACAATTGATAAGGTTGGTCCTGAATTCTCTTCACCTGCTATTAAAAGGGAAGAAGTACAATCTGAAATGATGATGGAGGAAAGACCATCATCATCAAAGACCATTCAAAGACCATTCACACCAGGAGAACATCAAGCCATTCTCACAGCCTTGCCTCCTCTGAAGAGACAAGATCCAAACACAGAGTTTTGGCGAGAATTAGATTCCTTGGTTGAAGCACATCAAATGACACTAAGAGACATACACACCATTGTGAAAGCTTAAATCCCAAGAGACAGATGAGAATGCTTGCCAGCGTCAATAACAACAGCCCAATGGACAGACTTGTGGGTTGATGGCCAGGGACGACCCCTGGGTCTTTGGCAAGCCTTAGATGTGTTCCGAAAATAAAATCCAAGAGATCCTAGGCAGTGGTAAGATTCCTTTCACATCAGTAACATTGATTAAGCAAAAAGATGATGAATCTTCAGATGAAATTGCCTTGCGTAAATGGAATGCTTATGAAAGATGGGCCCTCTGTGCTAAAAAAGAACCAGACAGAGATGATGTACAGTTTACTGAAACACTTGTGGATGGTTTTAGCACAAAATACCAACAAGCCTTATCACTTGGAGTCAATCCAGGAGAAACGTTTGACCAAATTATGCAATGGGCTGGTCGTCTAGAGATGGCTATTAGATCAAACAAGGATGAAGGAAACAAACCAAATTGAAGAGGAGTGGCATTCGCTCAATCCAACATCGACGCAGATAGGATGTTGAAGTTCTGCCACAATTGTGGAAAGACTGGCCACTTCGTAAAAGACTGCTGGCCTAAAGGAGGTGGGGCAGAAGGTAAAGGCCCATCATTTAAACAGGTAAATGCCAAAAACAATGATAAAACCTCTTGAGGAAAGACGTGGACTGAAGCACAAGTTCGTCAGCTCATTGAGGGAATTATGCGTCCGCAATAGGAATTAGCGGCCCCCTGTAAGAGTAACAAAAGAGACAATCGACTTTTCATCCCTGCTTTGATAGGGGGCCATCAATGTGACTGTCTAATCGATACAGGAGCCTCACTCTCCATAACTGATTTGAACCTTCCTACAACACATGAAACCATAGAAGTTGAAGTAGTTGGAGGAGTTATCATGATATTTCACAAAAGTATACCAGTTCCTCTGCAAATGCATGAAGATTAAGTTCTATGGACACCTTTCTGGGTGGGGCCGAATTCACAAGGAAGCCTTATAGGTATGGACATTTTACCATTGTGAAACATGATCATATTTACCGACAGTCGTCAAATTACTACAACAGCTGGAATAATACCACATGAAGATTGCACATGTAATATAAGTTCTGTTGGTATAGCAAAACCAATTACCAGAGACTGGGGAAAAGACGGTGTGTGGGGTCCTCTGTGTAGCGTATATCCAGATGTTTGGGCTAAACACAAATTGGATTGTGGTAAAGCCAACATTGACCCTGTTATTATTGAGGGACCGATACATGCCCCTCATAAACAATACCCCATTCGACCAGAAGCAAGACAAGCTGTTTTTGAGATTGTGGCAGACTTGGAAGCTGAGGGAATTGTTCGACGAACTTCTTCTACTACCAACAGCCCTGTCTGGCCTGTCAAAAAGTCCGACAATTCATATAGATTAACCATAGATTACACAAGACTTAACAGTGTAACGCCAAAAACCACACCCTATTGTGGCTAACCCTGCTACCATTTTGAATGATATTCCAGGGAATGCAAGAATCTTCACGGTCTTGGATGTGCTGTCAGCTTTTTGGTCTATACCTATTGATGAAAAATCTCAAGAGAAATTGGCCTTCACTGTCGGCACAAACCAGTATGTTTGGAACAGACTTCCGCAAGGTCTTAATCTTTCTCCAGTTGTATTTCATAGAGCCCTGGACCAATTCTTAACTGAGCAAAAAGCTGAAATTGAGAGTTCAGGAAGTGTTTGCCTCCAATATGTTGATGACTTGTTGATTGCAAGCCCAGATGAAAAAAGCCATCTATCTGCTCTAAATATTACTCTGCAAGCTCTAAGAAAAGGTGGATTTAAAGTTAACCCCGACAAAGCACAGCTGGCTAAAGCTAAAGTTATTTATTTAGGCCAAGAAATATCTGCTGAGGGAAGAAGAATGACAGCAGAGCGTGTAGAGGCATTGCAGCAACTTCCAAAACCTCTGACAGTTACAGGGATGCGGAAGGTGATGGGACTTTTTAACTATTGTCGTCAATATATCCCTGATTTTGCCAGCATCACTAGTCCTCTCATTGATCTGTATAAAGGGGGAAAGCCTGGAGTGGAACAGCTGGAATGGACACCAGAAGCTGAGGAAGCGTTCATTGCTATGAAAAAGAAACTGATTTCAGCCCCAGCCTTGGGTCTTCCTGATGGTCGTTTGCCATTTCATTTGTGGACCAGGGTGGGAGATGAGACCTGCTCAGCAGTACTGTGTCAAAAACCAGGTGATCGATACAAACCAGTTAAATACTTTTCCACAAAGATTCCTGTCACCATGATAGGTCAACCACGATGTATAAAAGCCCTTGATGGTGCCACGTGGGCAGTGAATGCTGTGGAAAATCTGATTGGTGCACTAACTGTCACACTGCATACTCCACACAGTATAGTAACGCTGTTGAACAACACAAACATCAAGACTATCACTGATGCGAGGAGAGCAAAATGGGAAGCAACTTTGCTGAACAAGGACTTGAGAGTGGAAATCATCAGAGACACTTCACTTAACCCAGCAACAATGATGCTGGAACCGCATGAGGGAATACCACATGAGTGTGAAAAACAGGTAGAAGAAGAAAGCCTTGGTCCAGTTAATCCAATCCCTCTTGAAAATCCAGATAATGAGTTGTGTCGACGGATCCAGTTACTACATTGATGGAAAACGACATACTGGATGGGCTGTAGTAAAGGCCAGAGATGTATAAAGTACTAGAGACACATACTTGAGTAAAAGTACAAGTTCCTTATCAAAAAAGTGACTTGAGTAGAAGTTGAAGTGCTCTTTAAGCACCACACTTAAGTAGAAGTACTAAAGTATTCAACATTTTTTGTACTTAAGTATTGCAAGTAGTTTATTTTAAAATGTACTACTCAAGTACTGAAAGTAAAAGTACAAGTATTGTGTTATGTAGTTATTAAAGAAAGTATACAGTCAAAAGTTTGAACATATTGTTTTTATTATTTCAAATGATTAAGCTAAAGGACAATCACAATGTTGGTAGGTAATTTTTCTACATATTGTCATATAAATAACCTGAAAATACTGTAGTTCATTAAGATTAAATCTTACTATAACCCCTCTTACTAAAATAAATGGGGTAAGCACACTTATATTCTCATTTCAAGAGGTGTTCTGAGTAAATTATTTGTTTGTAAAACTTTACAATATGGTTTGATTTGTTAACATTACATTAGTTAATGTATTAGACTAATAACCAGGGCTCTGAACCGGTTCAAGGAACGAAAACGAAAACCGGAAACAAACGAAATTTTAAGAGGAACAAAAACGGAAACGAAATCAAAATCAATTTGAATCGTTCTGAACAGAAACGTTAATTTGAAATGACCATTAACCGGTTAATAACGTTATTTTATCGTTCTCTTTAATATTTTAATTTGGCAGTGACCAATCATGAATAGAGTAGTACAGCATGTGACGTTGACTTATCACGTGTGAAATGCCCGCGCACCATCATCTATGAATCTACCGTCAGTGCAGAGCGCGCATTTTCATGCCTCAAGTACATTTCTTTCCCCGCTGAGGTCTACAATGAAAGCGCAGGTATTGGAGGACATTATTTTCGTACGTTTAAATAAGCAGTACAGACTTTAAGCTCAAACAGACCGATTTAGGCTAGTTTATGGATTTTGTTTAAGCCTGTCCAAGTCTACTAGCATCTATCAAACATTTTTCCTATAGTCTTTCAGATTGCCAATACAGGACAGGTCAATGTTTTCTATATAGACGGTTGATGCTTCGTATTAAATTATATGTTATATTGCATTAAATGATCAAGCTTTATTAGCTGACTGAATTTGATTATGTGATGCAAGGACGTGTTGCGCAGTGTTTGCTTTGAAATTAGCAGTTGACGGTGCATTACAAGAGCAATGGTTATCCAGTTTATTTATTCTTTATTCATGCAATTTTTAAAAAAAGTCGTGTTGAAAAAAAGTTATGTACAAAGAATGTTATCACTCTTATGAAAATAATTAGGCATAAGAGCCATTTTCGATTGTCTAACGCTCCATTAAAACAGGTCCTCTGTTTATGCTTTGTAATTCTAATGCATGTATTTCTGGTTTTAAAAATGTTATGAATTAAATATTCAAGTTTAATTACCATGCGTTATATTATTATTGAGTGAAAATAAGTCTATTTATACATATTTGTTTAAAGTATAGGCTAAATTAAAATAACGTTATTAACCGGTATTTTTTCATATCAAACCGTTTTCGGAACAGTAATGTTTATTGAGGAACGCAAAAACGGAAACGTTAAAATATCGATTCTGCTCGGAGTGAACCGATTGATATTTTTTTCCGTTTTTAAGCCCTGCTAATAACTAACATGAACTTACCATGATCAATACATTTGTTACTGTATTTATTAATCTTTGTTAATCTTAGTTAATAAAAATACAACTGTTCATTGTTTGTATATGTTACTTCACAGTCCACATTAACTATGTAAACAAATAGAGAGCAATTTGAGCACTAGACGCTCGTGTTGTTTTAAAGACAGTGAATGCGCGCTCGCGGGGCTCTCTTGCGCTCTCTCTCTCTCGCACTCTCGCGCGCGCTCTCTCTCTCTCATGCGCGGTAATGTGGGTTTGGAATGGAATGATTCGTAATATTTTTATAATTGTAACGAGTAACGATGCGGCACATAAAAAAAATATCGGAGTAAAAGTATTAAACTCATTGAAAATATGTACTGAAGTAAAAGTGGAAGTAGGAGAAAAAAATTATACTCTAGTAAAGTACAGATACTGCCTCTTAGTACTTAAGTACAGTAGTGAAGTAGTTCTACTTCGTTACTATACATCTCTGGTAAAGGCTGATGGAACTGTTGTGAAGCAAGGAGCTCTTCCTGGGCAATTTTCAGCACAAGTAGCTGAGCTCATAGCGCTTACGGAAGCTCTTGAGCTATCGGAGGGAGGTCGAGTCAACATCTATACAGATAGTCGTTATGCTTTCGGAGTGGTCCATGACTACCTTGCCCTATGGAAAAGACGTGGACTCATCACCAGCAGTGGGAGCATAATACAACATGCTTCCATAATTCGTTGCTTAATTGCAGCATGTCAATTACCACGAGAAGCAGCTGTGGTCAAAGTAAAAGCACATCAATCTGACAAGTCCAAGGAAAGCAAAGGAAATTCTGCAGCTGATGCGGCAGCCAGAGAAGCGGCTTTACTTTCCCCTACTCCTGTTACCTTGGTTCAAGAAAACAGAAAAGATAATCCTGAGCTGCATCTTCTGTCATATCACACAGAGACAGAAGAAGAGAAAGAACAATGGAAAAAAGCTGGAGCAAAATAAGATGATCAAGGTATCTGGAGAATTCCAACAGGACAAGTGGTAATGCCTATCGGAACAAGGAAAGAACTAATGCAGCTGTATCATGTAAAAGTGCATGCTGGAGCAAAAGCAATGAAAGCTCAAATCAGCAAGACTTGGTGGTGGCCGCGAATGATGAGAGACATTGATGACTATTGTAGGAGATGTTTGATCTGCATAAAAGCAAATGTGGGAAAATCTGTTAAGGTGAGAATGTCACATGCACCCAGACCCACAGGGCCATGGACACATCTCCAAATTGATTTCACAGGACCATTGTCACCCAGTGGAGGATACCAATACATTCTAGTAATCATAGATCGATTTACTAGATGGGTGGAAGCATTTCCGACAAAAACTTGCACTGCTGAAGCTGCAGCACGAGTAATGGTGGAGGAAGTTTTTCCACGCTGGGGCCTTCCATATGAAATTGATTCTGACAATGGAACTCACTTCACTGGAAGATTGATGAAGGAAGCAATGAAATTGATTAGGATTAAACAAAAGTTTCACATTCCCTATAGACCTGAATCGTCAGGTATGGTTGAACACATGAACAGGTCGTTAAAGACGTCCCTTACGAAAGCCATTCTGCAGACTGGCCAAGGTTGGCACAGATTATTACCTGCTATTCTATGGAACTTAAGAGCAACTCCAAACAGAGTAACAGGACTAACCCCTTTTGAACTGATGACTGGAAGTGCAATGGTTCTACCTCCTGATGCTCCGCCCCCTGCGGGAACAGGAGGAGATTCCACTCTGTTCCAAGAAAAGTTAAAACGTTATCTCACTATGCTGGACAAAGCTACCAAAGGAAACAACCAGAAAGTGCGAGAAGCTCAGCAGCAGTGGGATGAAAAACACACCACTACTGATATTCCACACATTCCCGAGTTAGGCAGTTTTGTTATGGTCAAACGAATTGCTAGGAAAGGTTTAGAGGCTAGATGGGAGGACCATATGAGATAATCTTAACTACAGATACGAGTGTTTAATCTTAAAGGGAAGGGTGTAGGGACAGATAGATGGTATCATTGGTCACAAGTTAAACCTTATTTAGTGAATGAACAAAATGATAGAGATAGCTTATGGCCTGAAAATAAGCAATGTTCATCAGTTACTTTTAAAGACTGGGTAACAAGGAGTGGTGTTAATGATTTCTCTGCTTCCATTTTAGGAATCAATTACATTGACCTTGATTAACTATATGGATAAAGCCGAAAATGGAAAATATAGAGTAAAATAGGATATTTTATACATTGCACCACTTACAAAACACAACCCCACAAACAATCAACACCCGCTTACTGATTTACAACCCCAAGGGATAGGATTCTTTAACATCAACGTTTATGTTAGTTTGTAATGTTTCCTTTCTTAGATGTATGGGGTACATTTTAAAGACGTACACATAGACGTAAGTTACACACATAGTATGCGGGAACATATCATGGGTTGGGGTCATTTTATTTTGTTTTATTCTATTCCCAATTCCTCATGTTTCTACTTTTTTTTGTCTTTCGTATGTCTTTTGTTTCTTGGTTTGCTTTTCTCTCCTCACTATCACTATGGCGATGATGGTGTGGAACTGACGGCCGGTAGTTCCAATGGAGGGAGCTGTAGATCAGAAATTTGTTATTTTAATATTATTTATATGCATAATTAAATCTATAATGTATTTGTGAAGTGTAAGTGCATGAGAAAGTTATATATACTGCATGAGCTGAAGTTTGCATGACATATTACTGTCATATGGCATGGAGAAGGACACAGGGAGATAATTTTGGTCATACAAGAATGTGTGTACATGTTCTGTCATGGACTGTATGAAGGACCTTACTGTATATGTAGCACCTGTTTCCGATGATGTAACAGAAGCTTATATTATCAACTGATGTAAGCATGAAGTATACATTCTGTTTTAAACAGACCAACATATTTCTTTACCTTGTAAGGAATTGCAAATCCTGTGGTCAGTGGTATATAATGCTCACTGTTAATGTACAACCTCAGAGAAACATACAGCTGGCACGATAACAACAAGTTTCTCTCCTGTGTCTTGAGACATATTACAATAAAGAGTTTTTTGACAAGGCAACTGGTATCCGGTCCTGTGATTCAATCATAACGGGGACAAAAGCTGAATTTTCAGATCTACACAGTCAATAACCCTTTGAATGAGCTCATACTCACCTCCTAGTGGCTTTTCTCATCGATGGCTGGTTGACCCTTGGCCTTGTAAGATGTGATAAAATGCTCTGTCTATTCTTTATAGAACTGTCTTTATAAGCTGAGGTAAAAAACTGAAAAAATACTTTTTTTTTATAAAATGAAAATGTATTTATACAAAAGATAAAAAGTACTGGTTAAAGAATGATCAAAAAGTAATTTGCAAAATAACAAAAGGTTACAGGTTATAATACTTCAGCTTATCCAATCTCAGACAATCATGTATTAGTTGATCAATATAAAGGTTAATATACCTTGTAGGCAGTTCCAAGCAATAGATGTAAAAATGAACTTGTTCTCGTCCGAGCAAGTCAAGTTAAAATGATACAGCAAAGCAATTAAAAAAAAATTCATAGAGAGAATAATGGATGGTATTCAAGGATGGTACATTAATCAAACAAAATCAAAAAGGAATGCACACCGAAAGCAAAAATACAGTGGTATTTATACAGAATTGTTTACATGTTAAGCAGTTTGGGTTTTTCCAGAGAGGAAGTCTGGTTTGTCTAAAAAGGAAATCAAGTGAGTCGGTAGCCTGTCAGCTGACAGTCAACTCTTTAACAGATAATGCTGGCTTTTGCAGATTTTTCAATGCCTTGGCATTCTTCCTTCCTTTTCGTCCCGTCATCTTTGGGTCTTGCCCAGGGCTCTGAACCGGTTCAAGGAACGAAAACGAAAACCGGAAACGAACGAAATTTTAAGAGGAACAAAAACGGAAACGAAATCAAAATCAATTTGAATCGTTCTGAACAGAAACGTTAATTTGAAATGACCATTAACCGGTTAATAACGTTATTTTATCATTCTCTTTAATATTTTAATTTGGCAGTGACCAATCATGAATTGAGTAGTACGGCATGTGACGTTGACTTATCACGTGTGAAATGCCCGCGCACCATCATCTATGAATCTACCGGTACGCAAGTCAGTGTAGAGCGCGCATTTTCATGCCTCAAGTAGACATTTCTTTCCCCGCTGAGGTCTACAATGAAAGCGCAGGTATTGGAGGACATTATTTTCATACGTTTAAATAAGCAGTACGGACTTTAAGCTCAAATAGTCTGATTTAGGCTAGTTTATGGATTTTGTTTAAGCCTGTCCAAGCAGGCTATTAGCATCTATCAAACATTTTTCCTATAGTCTTTCAGATTGCCAATACAGGACAGGTCAATGTTTTCTATGTAGACAGTTGATGCTTCGTATTAAATGGTGTTATATTGTATTAAATGATCAAGCTTTATTAGCTGACTGAATTTGATTCAAGGACGTGTTGCGCAGTGTTTGCTTTGAAATTAGCAGTTGACGGTGCATTAAAAGAGCAATGGTTATCCAGTTTATTTATTCTTTATTCATGCAATTTTTAAAACAAGTCGTGTTGAAAAAAAGTTATGTACAAAGAATGTTATCACTTTTCTGAAAATAATTCGGCATAAGAGGCCACTTTAGATTGTCTAACGCAAAACAGGTCCACTGTTTATGCTTTGTAATTAATCTATTTCTGGTTTTAAAAATGTCATGAAATAAATATTCAAGTTTAATTACCATGCGTTATATTATTATTGAGTGAAAATAAGTCTATTTATACATATTTGTTTAAAGTATAGGCTAAATTAAAATAACGTTATTAACCGGTATTTTTTCATATCAAACCGTTTTCGGAACAGTAATGTTTAATGAGGAACGCAAAAACGGAAACGCTATAATATCGATTCTGCTCGGAGTGAACCCATTGATATTTTTTTCCGTTTTTAAGCCCTGGTCTTGCCTCATATGTGTGTGTGTGTGTGTGTGTGTGTGTGTGCATTCGGAAGTGTTTTCGTAAGTTCACCGATACTCATATAATAACTTTCCCTTACAAAACACACGTTCACTCACACACACACACACACACACACACACACACACACACACACACACACACACACACACACACACACACACACACACACACACACACACACACACACACACACACACACTGATCTCACTGTCTATATGAGGATTTATCACACTGTAAGGATCTGTTTTGGTGCTAAGACAAAAGCTGAGATACAAACCCCAGCAATAGAACAATAAAAGTCACTAATCTTGAGAGAAAGATCTCACAGAAACTGTGGGACACCACCCTGATGAAACATTCCTCCCCCCTCCCCATTTTGCCCTCTCCTTGCCCTGTTTTCAAGTCACCAAATGCAGATATACCAGTGATGATGTATCTTGTAAATCTATTGTTTTATCCCTTTCATGTTTGATGTCTTTTTAAAGGTCTCGGTGCGAATGGTAAAATGGTCTCAGTTTCACTGCAGTCACTAGTAGTATTAGAAAGATTGAAAACTAATGAGAATTCAGTCCTCCTTTTGAGGAATTTCTTCAAAGATATCTGATCCACTCCCTCAAAACCAGGTGGTTGTGTTGCAAATATTTACAACCCTTTTGTTCTAGTTGGAGTATTTAAGCGAGGGTAATCAAACTTTCAGTGGGAGAAAATTCTGTAGTCAGAACCCCCATGTGGTGCTGGGTCAGTGTCTTTGAGACACACACACACACACTGAATGTATTGTGCCTGACATGATGACTCTTTTAAATTATTTTCATATTGCTTTGCAATTGTGTTTTATGTTTTTACGCTGATCAGTTGTGTACCATGGATTCTTGTTTACTTATTTACTTTTCCTGTCTGGCCAAAATAAATGTTAATCTTGATTTATTCTGTATCTTTCTGAAATCATTATTTTAGTAGAGTCACATGAGGAGTAAGTAGGAGTTACCGCAGATCTCTCTGCCAGGGCAGATCATACTGGGAACCCATAGCGGGAGCATTGAGCCATGCATGAGGGAAAACCTGATTTCTGACCTGCCACTGTTATTATAAGTTGCAGCTTCGTGGCTATAAATAAAGGTACACTTTTTGTTATGAGTAAACCTGTGGGACTCATTTAAAGTTAAAATAGCTCACTCTGCAAATCCTCTGTAATAGCAGAACTAACTAATTTGTGTCGTGAGAGCTAGTGGGTCGCGACACTAGCCTCTGAGCGGTTCCGGGTCCCATGGAGGAACAAATATTTGAAAATAAGTGATACTAGGACAAATCAACAATCTAAATTAAATCACAACTAATCGTAAAATCAGCTGATAAACTCTAAACGTAACACACTTTATGGAGTCACATAGAATTGGAGTCAGATAAAATTATTAATGGAGTCATATTTAAAATGAGATCTCAATAAATTAAGAGAACTTCACCAAAATGCTGAAAAGGCTTACACGCAGAATTCCTTTTGACCAAGCCGTTAGCATCCGGTTTTTGGGCTAAATGGATGGAAGTTTACAACACACACACACACACACACACACACACACACACACACACACACACACACACACACACACACACAAACACACTAATCTCACTGTCTATATGAGGATTTATCACACACACACACACACACACACACACACACACACACACACAGTTTGGTTTTCATCTTTTATGGGGACTTTCCATAGGCGTAATGGTTTTTATACCGTACATACCGTATATTCTATCCCCCTACACTGCCCCTGCCCCTAAACCTAACCCTCACAGGAGACATTCTGCAATTTTACATTTTCAAAAAACATCACTTAGTCTGATTTATAAGATGTTTTCCTCATGGGGACCTAAAAATGTCCCCACAAGGATGAGGATTTCGGATATTGCTATCTTTGTGGGGACATTTTGTCCCCATAACGTGATGATTACCAGTCCACACACACACACACACACACGTTGTTTCAGTGACAGAAGTTCAGCTGTAGTATTAATGTAATGAAGAGACTCTATAACGTCTCACTGTCACTGTTTATCATGAGCTCAAAGCATTATGGGTAGAATCTCTCATCAGTCTATCCTGATTCATCAACACAGTTTCACTGATGATCTATAACCAACAGTAAACCCAGGATAGAGCGGCTGAGTGAATGTGGTCTGGACTGTGTGTATGAGGCTCATTGTGTCTCCAGAGACGCTGTAGAAGGACAGAGTTCCTGCACTGTGATCCACATACACTCCTACTCTATTATAGCCAGAGCTGCTGATGGGCTTTACAGGGAGAGCAGTCTGTATGTTATCGTGCCAGAATGAGTAACTGTCAGGAGAGCCGAGCAAACTCCAGGACTGATCATTACCTCCAAACTGACACTCATGACCCTCTCTCTTCCTGCTGATGCTCTGATATGACACTGATATAAACACACCATATCCACTCCACTCAATCTCCCAGTAAGAGCGTCCACACACACTCTCACTACACAACACCTGAGGACAATGCTCAAATCTGTCAGGATGATCAGGATGCGGCTGAAGCTTTGGATAAGTGTTAGTAATCTCTGTGTTCCTCTCAGACAGACGGAGGCGTTTATGCACTGTATTCAGGTCTGGAGTCAGCCGAAGTGAGTCTGGTGGAGAGAAACACATCAGAATGAGAGATTATGAATCTGTTCTTTTAATGTAGCTGAACTCTTCATGTTCAAGATATCATCAGTGTCTCAGTTCAGTTTAATCATCAATCACATGATCAACTCTAAAACTCTTCTGTCATGTTTTCTTTCCTTTTCTTCTGGAAGAACATGAACACACTCATTAACACACTCATGAACAAACACACACACACACACACACACACACACACACACACACACACACACACACACACACACACACACACACACACACACACACACATGAAGAACATGAACACACTCATTAACACACTCATGAACACACACACTCATGAACACTCATGAACACACACTCATGAAGAACATGAACACACTCATGAACACACACACTCATGAACACACTCATGAAAACACTCATGAACACACATACACACGTCTATATTACCAACAGGGGACCATCACTCCACACTGACCAAGAGGGGACCTGTGTTTCTAGTCATTTTGAAGAAACAAAACTTAGATACAAAATTTTGTTTTAAGGTCTTTTTTCATAATATAACTTCAAATAAGTATTTTATTTTTTATTTTTAAAACATGCCAAGAGGGGACCTGACCGATGTCTACCTATCCAACAGGGGACCTCCATAGCCTGCAATGGAGCTGTGTGTGTGAAAGGGAAGAGAGCTGGCAGTCAAGTCTGTCTTCATTATTTAATATATATATATAATTATATAATGTTCACACAGGCATCAGGGAACACAATGAGCACACAACGGAGAAAAAGCCATGTTGTGGACATTACAGAAAAGAATTTAAGAAATTTAAAAATTCTTAAAATTAAGTCAAGTCAAGTCAAGTCAACTTTATTTATATAGCGCTTTTAACAATGTAGATTGTTTCAAAGCAGCTTTACAGTGTTAAACAGGATAATTATGCAGCATAATTTTATTCAGCTGTATAGCCATTCTGGAAAAAATTCAAGTATCATACAGTGACAGTGTGGGCTTTAGATCAATAATTTGATCAGTAATTTAGTTTAAATGGTTAATTTAGTTTATTATTTAGATGTATTTCGATGTTTAGTTGAAAAATGTAGTGTCCCCAACTGAGCACGCCAAGCCAGAGGCAACAGTGGCAAGGAAACCAAAACCCCATTAGGTGACCTAATGGAGAAAAATAAACCTTGGAGAAACCAGGCTCAGTCGGGGTGCCAGTTCTCCTCTGGCCAATTAACAAACAGCATATTATTATTATTATTCTGGCAGTTTTACAGCTCGGAGGTCATAATAGATCAGAATATTCGAGGGACCGGGGGCAACATGCTGGAGACGGGTTTATTGAGGATGATGTTGATTAAATAATTATTAAAGTGCAATATTCGAATGATCGGAGGCAACACGCTGGAGACGGGTTTATTGAGGATGACATATCGATTTCAGTATTATTTAATTGTAATATTCGAACAATCTGAGTCAACACGCCGGAGACGGGTTTATTGAGATGCCGTGTCGATGAGGCAGTTGCAGGGGGAGTCTTTAAGCAGGGGGCAGGGGGAAAATTAAGAATTATCTTTAAGAAATTAATTCTCTGTTGTGTCTTCATACGTACAGTATATGATCCGTCCACATCTCTCATTTAAGCTTATTTTCAAGAACACCAACACTGTAAAAAAAAATCAGGTCTCCAATTGAAAATGTTCTAGTGACCGATCACATCTAAATTTGTTAGTTGGCCAAATTGAATTTCTTGAATTTTAATTGAATTAAAGTGCATCGATTTACAGAAAATGTTCAATTGGAGACCTGAATTTTTTTTACAGTAAAGGTATTTCAATGTGTGACTTATTTTTAATTAAAACATAGTTTCTGCTCTCTAAAATCCCAAATAATGTCCTTTGTTTTTGAGATTTTTAGAGTGAGATTTGATTTCTTGCACCAATAATAATAAAAAAATATAGGACTGGACAAGCAGAAATTGTTCTTTAAGGTAATAATCACAGGTCATCACTTTATATAGTAAATAATGATAATGTTAAACACAATGACTCGGTCCCCTGTTAGATAGTAAATCACGACACCAGTGTGTTTGCGTTGTCATTTCTTGCCATCTCAAACACACTGTAGATATTTAGAGTTTTTATAGCAATAACTGAGTTTTAAGAGTTAAATGAAGATGAAGAACATGAACAAACTCATGAACACACACACTCATGAACATACTCATGAACACACACACACACACTCATGAACACACTCATGAACACACACACTAATAAACACACTCATGAACACACACACTCATGAACACACACACACACTCATGAACACACTCATGAACACACTCATGAAAACACTCATGAACAAACACACTCATGAACACACTCATGAACACACACACTTATGAACACACTCATGAACACACACACTCATGAACACACACTCATGAACACACACACTCATGATGAACACACTCATGAACACACACACACTCATGAACACACTCATGAACACACACACTCATGAACACACACACACACACACACACACACACACACACACACACACACACACACACACACACACACACACACACACACACACACACACACACACACACACACACTCATTAACACACTCATGAACACACTCATGAACATACACACACACACTCATGAACACACACACTCATGAGTTTCTCTGCTTGTGTTCTCAGTGACTTACATTGCAGGAAGTCGCTCCTGGTCTTGGGATCAGGGTCTGTGGAAATCAACAGACATGAAGAGTGTGAGTATCATGACTAACACATCTATCTATCTATCTATCTATCTATCTATCTATCTATCTATCTATCTATCTATCTATCTATCTATCTATCTATCTATCATTGCTAACACATGCAGAAATCCTCCAACACAGAAGATATTTAGAGAAATGTTCAATTTCAGTAAAGCCAACTCAAGTATTCTAGAGAACAATAGTTTATATAGTAATACATATATCAATAAATGTCTCAATCATATGATTACACTATATTATAATTCTACGGTTAAGTACAAAGGCTATGATGACGTAATTTGTTAAATCAAGCGCCAGCGTTAGTTCTGGCAGGCCACGTAGTCAAGCTCCGCTATCAGCTGATTGGGAAATTCTAACTCCGCCCCTCTTTCAGCTGATCTGTTTCAGCTGATCCTATGCTCTCAATTGGCTTCTCTCAAACAGGGCGCCTTACTTAAGCATAGCTTCACTTCAACCTGCCTGCTTGGACGCTTCTGCTGCACGCTGCTTTGCAACCCACCTCCTCCCCAGCTCCTCCTTAAATTGCTAACTTAATCATGTCATTCTGTTGTCACTGATGCATGCTCTGTTCTAAATGGGGGATTTGCTCTGCCCTCCGAGTTAAATGGGAGGTTGTCCCCAGAATCTGCTGCTGTTCCCTGTCTTGGCTTTTCATGGAGCTCATGAAAGGATGGGGAATTTAGAAAAGAGCCATACCGCCAAATCTAAATCTTTACAAAATATGCAATTAAAAAATTGTACTAAATGTTTGTCTATTGTGTTTTTTGACTTGGACCTGACAGAAATGCTAATTCTTACTAGAATCATCAAAATATGCTAACAACATGTTAAATAATACCAGCAACATGTTAAATAATGTCAGCAAAAATGTTAAATAATGCTAGCAACATGTTAAATAATGTCAGCAAACATGTTAAATAATGTCAGCAACATGTTAAATCCTGCCAGCAACATGTTAAATCATGATAGTAACATGTTAAATCATGATAGCAACATGTTTAATAATGTCAGCAACATGTTAATCACATTTACTTTCTTAATATTTCACTTGTGACCAATTTTGGGGAATCGAGAAGTATTCTGTGTTAAACAAGTTTTTTTTTTTTTCAGTTGAAGAATAACTTAAAGCTGCAGTAGGTAACTTAATGTATAGGTAAAAATGGTAAAAAATTATTTTTTACATATTTGTTAAACCTGTCATTATGTCCTGAAAGTAGAATATTAGACAAAAAAATCAAGCTCCTCTGGCTCCACCCAGTGGTCCAATTGCCATTTGCAGAAATGCACGCTCCCGGTAAGAAACAACCAATCAGAGCCAGGAGGGGTGTCTTAGCAGTGTCAATCAAGCTTGTGTGTGCGCTGACCACACCCCTCTCATGTACAGGCGTTCAAATTCAAGATTTCACAGCTTTGCTTATGGCGGACAAATGTAAGGATCTGTTTTGCTGCTAAGATAAAAGATCCACACCCCAACAATAGAACAATAAAAGTCACTAATCTTGAGAGAAGATCTCACAGAAACTGTGGGGCGTCACCCATTCCTCCCCCCTCCCCATTTTGCCCTCTCCTTGCCCTGTTTTCAAGTCACCAAATGCAGATATACCAGTGATGATGTATCTTGTAAATCTATTGTTTTATCCCTTTCATGTTTGATGTCTTTTTAAAGGTCTCGGTGCAAATGGTAAAATGGTCTCAGTTTCACTGCAGTCACTAGTAGTATTAGAAAGATTGAAAACTAATGAGAATTCAGTCCTCCTTTTGAGGAGTATCTTCAAAGATATCTGATCCACTCCCCCAAAACCAGGTGGGTGTGTTGCAAATATTTACAACCCTTTTGTTCTAGTTGGAGTATTTAAGGCTGGGTAACCTGGCTAACTCTCAGGGGGAATATTCTGTAGTCAGAACCCCCATGTGGTGCTGGGTCAGTGTCTTTGGGGCACTGACCCAAACTGCATGTATTGTGCCAGACATGATGACTCTCTTAAAGTATTTTCATATTGCTTTGCAATTGTGTTTTATGTTTTTACGCTGATCAGTTGTGTACCATGGTTTCTTGTTTACTTATTTACTGTTCCTGTCTGGCCAAAATAAATGTTAATCTTGATTTATCTTGTATGATTCTGAAATCATTATTCTAGTATGGGTCGATGTATACTCCTTTATTACTGCAAAATCTAGGGTTATGATAGATCACACCGATGACGCCACGACTGAAGCATGGAGCGCAGCGTGCGCGATATTCCGATTTCTGACTATCGCTGGGTTAGCAAGTTGTAGTCCGTGAATATTACTAAAATTACACTTTTTGTTGAGTGAGCATGTGCAACCACTTAAAGGTAAAATATTCACTCTGCATCCTCTGACTAATCTCAGAAGTAACCATTTTGTGCCGTGAACGCGCGGTCTAAACGCGTCTGTTTCTCTGCGATATCGGGTCTCTTGATGAACGAAATTGAAAACTAGGAAGATTCTAAGAAAATCAACGATCTAAATTAAATCACAACTAATCGTAAAATCAGCTGATAAACTCTAAACGTAACACACTTTATGGAGTCACATAGAATTGGAGTCAGATAAAATTATTAATGGAGTCAGAATTAAATTGAGATATCAATAAATTTTGGGAGAAATTCTCCAAAATGCTGAAAAGGCTTACACGCAGAATTCCTTTTGACCAAGCCATTAGCATCCGTTTTTTGGGCTAATGGATGGAAGTTTACACAAACAATCCAAACTAAAGACGGGTAAACGGAAAAACACAGATGACGATGATAAAAAAGACAAAAAGAAAGAATTAGATAGAGCCCGAAATAAAACGAGGGTAAATATCGGAGCAGCTTTTCCGAGGTGGAGGGAGCTACGTGTCCTGAAAGGATTAAAAACCGATGCAGAGTTAGCCCCATTTCTGCTTGGCAAGTAAGTCGGAGCCCATTGACTCAGTGTCAAAACTCTAGCTGCATAACATACCGATAAAATGTCACGCACTTTGCAAAGCAACTATTGAAACCTACTAATTCACTGGCTTGTCATGTTGCTGAAGTAATGTACTAGCAAACCTTATTTATTATTACATATCGATAGAATAATTACTTGCATACTGTAACGTTAGTTACCGTTATATTATCTTACTAGCTATTTATTACTTATAGAAATAGTGCAACGTCATATAGTTACATTACATGTATAGCAAAATACGCAATGTTTTGAGGAGCAAGTTTGTAGTCAAAGTATGGGCAGGCCATAGTCAATGTAAAAGTTGTGAATGTGAAAGTTTAGCTTCCATATGCATGATCTGATAACGCTCCAGACTGGACACGCGCCGAGAATGACAGCCTCGCTTACCTCAGCTCAGCTCAGCTCTTCTCTCGTGCTGAATGAGATCTGACTCCTGCTACGTCTGTGACGGACTTTCGTTCAGCTCACTCACACTTTAGTGAAAAGACATGTTCAGTTTTTAATTGTAGTGTCTGTTCTCTAATTGAAAGAAATTACTGTATTTATCAAAACGACGGCGGGGACGGTGTATGTGGGCAAGTAGCCGTGGCTTTGGGAGTGACCTCATGGGGCAGCGAAGCAAGTGCATTCTAGGAGTTGTCGTCTTTCATCCACATGAGCCAAAAATAAATGTTCTGTCTTTTCTCAGTCTAGAAGGCACCACATTAAAAAAAAAATCCACATTTCTACTACATAAATGACCCAGTTTAAAGGTGCTATAAGCGATGTCACGTTTTTTTAGGCCAAATTTTTTTTTTTTTAATGACAGACTGAAGGAGGTGCGGTCACTTTAAGACCAAATGCACAATGTTGAATCCAAAATCAGATTTCATCCGAAGACATAGCCGACTGTATTAACTATGATACTCGCTATTTTTGGCATACCTTTATGCATATTTATCCGTTAAAGCGCAAGACGTGCTCTCTGTGTTCGCGCTATTGATGAAGCGCCAAATGCTGCGCACCAGGCGCACCGCGTTCTCATGTTCAAGGCGGCGATGCAAAACAGTGAATCTAAATCACCATACAGGATAAAAGGGCACTTAAAAAATAAAACAAGTGGCATCGATGTGTTTTGCTGTAAAACTGCCCAAACGGAAACAAAAAAGCGCAAACTATATAACATCTTTCCATAAACACAGACTTTACACAGAAAGAAAAATACTTAAATGTCTATACCAGGGGTGTCCAACCCTGCTCCTGGAGAGCTACTGTCCTGCAGATTTCAGTTCCAGCCCTGCTCCAACACACTGTCTGTAATTATCTAGCACCCTGAACACCGTGATTAGCTGGTTCAGTTGTGTTTGATTCAGGTTGGAGCTAAAATTTGCTGGCTGGTAGCTCTCCAGGACCAGGGTTGGACCCCCCTGGTCTATAGCCTACACACTCTTCCATGCAGCCTAGGGTGAAGTTAACATTATATATTAACAACATTTTAAGACAAATTGTGTCATTTAAAAGAAAACTTTGAATGGCGGTGCAGGATCGTTAACAACTCTGTGCTTATGCTTAAGCCCTTAAGCCCTTATATTATTAATCATCTGTTTGGCAACTAATTAAGAAAATCTTAATTTTTACACAAAGTAACTACAGAAGCGTCAAGTTTTAAATAGGAACAATAGACCCGGAGATCGGCTGAATGGATTCGAAAACTGTTTAACTCTAGGAATGAGCCTATTTTTTTTTTTTTTTAAAGTGGTGTTCCTTTAAGTTAAATCCAAGGTTTTACAACTTTGAGTTGCATGTTGCATTCTAGCATTAAGTAGTAGTCTTATAGTTTGATAATTAAATACAATTAAATAAACAGTTATAAAGCAGGATAAAAACTTGTATGTGGTTCATTTACTTCATGTTTTTAGAGATTAAAAGCTTAAACAAGAATCTCTAGTTTTCATTCTTGCTGTTACAATTTTAATGTGGTACATTTTTACTTTTACGCAAGTATGATTCTGGCCAGATACTTTTACTTTTAATTGAGTAAAATTTTCACTCAGTACTTGTACTTTCACTTGAGTAACATTTTTGAGTACTTTTTACACCTCTGTCGCTTAGAGCACCTTTAAATACACATTCATCTTCCCAGCGCTGAAGTACACCTGTAAATTAAATCAAAAGTAAAATGTGCAGGCATTCATAACGGTGCGAAGCAGATTGAGTGTTTTCAATTAATTCCTTTGGCACCATAAGGACTAAACTCAAAGCGTTCAATCTGCTCTGCGCCAGTGGACACGCACCACCATGAATGGCTGTGCACATTTTACTTTCACTTTAGAATTAGTGCCAATTCGGGGGCGGGTTGCTTGAATGGAGGGTTCATTGTTATTCTTAATGAAAAACAACAATAACACAGTACAATGACAAACTTTACAAACGCTTTTACATTTCGCGTTGAAACCAAATCTTCCGCCGTCATCTTGTCATTCAGCTCCTCGCTCTTGTGATGAATGAAATCTGACTCCTGCTGCTGATGTGCTGAGACTCTCGTTCAATTTTTAATTGTAGTGTCTGTTCACTAACTGAACTAGATAATTCTTACTACTATAAAAAAAATCTAAATGACGGCGGGGGCTGTGTGGTGGTGGGCAAGAACACCGGTAGTAACACGTCAACACCGACTATCGCAGCAAAGTTCCTAGACTGTAGACTAGCATGACTCTCTGAACAGTGAGTTTTTCTTGCTTATGCTCTGACCGAGCCATTCATGTGGATTTAGATCTTGCTCAGGATGCGCACTGTCTGTGGAGGCCTGACTAATCACTCCAACTTTTAGCGGAGCTGACGGCTCACATCCGGAAACTCCATGACTACAATAAATATGGATAACATACATAAAGATAAAGATTAATGCAAAGGGATGTTCATATGACACTTACCTGAAGATGGTATGGGGCCGATAGTGTCACTGGCTTCACTCAGTCCCACTTTACCCACTATCCTGTAGCGGATCAAGTACTGCCTTCTGAACTCCAATCCAGTCAGAGTAAAGTCTTCATCAGGTGTGTTTATGACATGCCACTGTTCCTCTTTCACCTGCTGGCACTCCACTCTGTACTGCACAGTTTCTCCAGTCGGGGACTTCTGCAGTTTCAGGGACACACTGCGCTCCAGGACCTTCTTCACTTCTGGTGGGGGAGGCTTTGAGATGGGCTGGAACTGTGTGTCTGTCAGCTTCCCTTTTTCATACAGGCGGATGGAGGAGCCTGGACTGGATGGATCAGAGATGGCAGACATAATGAACCGGTATCTCTTTTCATCTTTATTAGCCTCTGAAAAACTTCTGAAAAGAGATAAGGTCTCTCTCATCTTTGAGATGACATCAGGATCGTTGAACCACTTTCTGACATATGCCACAGAAACCATGTTTTGTTTCCCATCTAGCTCTTTAAACTCTTCAGATTCCAGAAACTCCTTCAGGGTTGAAAGATACGGGTCTTCATACTTCAGAGATGTGAAGGTCAAGCACACCACAACATCAATATTAGGATCAAGGAGAATGGATTTGAGACGGTCTGAGTCTTCAGGTTTGATTCCCTCCAGCATTTTGGTTTGAGAACTCAAGAGGTTAAGTTCAGACTTTGCACCATCTAACCACTGGTTAAGCAGGTCAGCATTAAAAGGGGAGCTGTAGTGGATCTTCAGGACGTCTTCCAGTGACTTCTCCTTCATCTCTCCTCCTCGTATAACAGGCAAGACCCTGGCTACTGCTTTCAGGAGCACTGTTTGGTAAATGTTAAATGAGCTCTGCAATAAGCGCAGCCTCTCTTCGATGTCTGTGAAAACATTTACCAGTGGTTTTCTGGACAGGTCGTTGCATGTCCTCATTACCTCTCCCAGCCCCTCTATTATATCTTCAGTTTTGGAAACCAGATGTGTGGTGATTTCTCTCTCTAACCGAGCAGCTTTTGAATCCAGTAGAGAAAGAGGATAGAGCCAGACTCTTATTGGAACTGCATTCTCTGGATTCTTCTTCAGGTGATCGGGGAGCTTCTTGAACACCTCTAGGGCCTCTGTGTAAGTGGTGGGGTTCTGATCAAGGCGGAAGTCACCATGAAATGTGCAAGCAATGCTCTCAGCCTTTTTCTTATCACCATCTGTCATTTCTACAGCTCCTTTTCCATAAATAGTAAATTTAGGGATCTTCTTGACCATGATATTCATTTCTCCCTCAATCTCCTGCTTTTCTTCCTCTTCTGAAACTTTCCGATCAAACACCATGAAGGCCTGAGCTCCGTAGAGCACAGCCGTGACCACATGAGTTGCAGTTTTCTGCTCAAACACCTGAGGGTAGGTGATTCGGCCCAGATGGCTCATAGTGAGCTGATCGAATCTTGAGGTTTCACTGTAATACATTGTTACTCTGGATTGTTGGTTTGAGGATTTGGTGTCACGCAGAAACTTGGCAGATCCTCCCACCTCCACCAGCCCTCCTAAGAAGCTGGCCTTCAGGGACGAACTTACATTCAGGAGACTGGACTTACTAGAGAGAGAGTCAGAGCTACTGAACTTCAAATCTGTCTTGGGCTTTGAACGAGTATCCAAATCTTCTCTCAGTGACTTCTTATCCCACAGAGTAACTCCTGAAATGGGAAATGACTTTAACAGTTGCGTATGCGGACACAATGTACTGTTGAAAAAACATGATGATGTTCCATCTATAAGACTAATTTAATATTTGTGTGCTTCATCTTATGTCTCGTCATGACCACACATGTACTGTTTTGTTGATTCACATTTGGCTGAAAAGGGTGAATAAAAAGCATTTTAGTAGGTACAGTACAGCACCTGGAATGAAGAAATCCTTGCGGCAGTCATACAGCATCCCAGGATACAGAGGTCTTCCTAGAGCTGCCACTTCAATGGTCTCTGATGCCATGGCTGCAATAAATAACAGTGAACAATGGGGATATTTATACATATGAAGTTTAATAATGACTACTTTATCATTCAAAAGTTATTTTTACTTGTTACAGATTTCATTAGTTCTCACATTGTTTTAAAATCCCTTAAAATGTAATCTAAACAAATAAAGGCCTAAATCCTTCCTTTACTGAATGGAATGCATTAAATAATTTCTAACCATTGCCTGTGGTGAAATGACATATGCATCTGATTAGTTTGAAGATATAACAGAGAATGCAAAAGAAGTTCTGCACGGGATGTGAGTTCCTTATCTTGGTGCTCTTTGGATGTAAGGGATGGTTCAACTAAAAAAATAAAGACCAAGGCACTCGAATGGTGTATGAAAAGCCTTTAATTCATCATGGCTTATTCTTTTAAAAATAAGTGACAAGTACACCCACGCGTTGCAGCTTATAAGCCTTCATCAGGGTGTGAGTAACAAACACAATCTCAAGTTTATTATATAAGCAGCAATTAATTAGTCTTATTACAATCACCTGGTGCTGTGCAGGGCAACCTGAGGAGAGAAAGTTCAAGGAATACATAGAGGACATGTCTCTACAACAAATTTAAATCAAACGCTATACGATAAGAAAGAGAAAACAAATACACAATTCAGGATATTCAATGACCAGTGTTTCCCCTAACGCCCCCTCAAAATGACCCCCATCCCCCCTGAATGAATGAATGACTAAAATTATTTGTCATTACGGTCAACAATAAGAATTGCCCGATGGTCCAGTGCCAGCGTGAAAGACACTCGGGCCAATGCTGCATCTTCACAGAAGTTGATCATTTGCGCATTTTTAAGCCTGGCCAATTTAATTATTCAAGTGCACACAGACGAGAAGGTGTGTCTCTCAGTTTGCTACTCGCAAAGCTCAGCAACAACACACATAAGCACGGCCACACATCTCACAGCACGTGAATATTCACACAAAATTATATCAAAATGCCTGTCTTGTTGAGTATCATTGTAAACATAGTCGGTTACGTCTTTTAAATGAACGTAAACATGAAATTTGCCAGTCACCGCCAGCATTTATGGTCATTTTCACAAGTTTCATGGCCCACAGAATATCTTGAATTAATATCTAAACATGCAATATATCAAAAGAAAGAACAGACCCTCTGTTTTATTCTAGCTTCATGCAAGTTTCATGAAAAAGCAAAAATTTTAGCATAAAGCTGAGAAAATCACGTTTTTGTAAAAGACTAACGTTATGTCCGAGCGATGAACAAAACACAGATGTTGTAGATCGAGTCCATCAAAACCCCAAAGCTTCACAGTCCTAGAGCTCGTCCTGGGTTGACATTTCATTCAATAACATTAGGCAGTTTTGATTTATATAATGTTCAATGATGATTGCTTTATTTTACATATGCATCTGCTTATGATATCGCACGTTGCTGCTTCTTCGTCTGTGTTTTGATCAGGAGATTCTGTACTCGTCCAGGAAATGCACAATAGCTATGGGATCAGATTCCCGCCAAATTTATTGCAGTCACGCATAAAAAAATAATAAGCGTGAATCAAAATTTTAAAAACACGTGAAAATATAACGCACAAAACTGAAAATTCAATGAAAAGTTAACCAGAATCACAAACAACGCAGTCACGGAAATAAAAATAATTAGCGTAAATCAAATATTTAAACAAGTTTAAAATTATATTGATCAAAACTGAATCATGAATTCAAAATTATCCGAATCGCTCACGAATACCTTCAGCAATCAGTATTAGTATATTATGATTTGCAAGTACAAAGTCATCTAAACCCATTCCATAGCTGGCTTTAGATTAATGTCTTTCCTCCGCTGTAGCTGTCAATCATTCTCCGTTCAGCAAAACTGCGTGTCGCATTCGGTCAGTCAGCAGCTGCATGGTTAATCTCACTCCAATATGATATATTCCCTTTATAATACTTGATATGTTGATAAAATTATGTATCTTCCTGGAGTTTACCTAGCGGTTTCTGAAAGATGTTGTGCTCGCTACCCAGGTGACAACACAAGGACTATTAATTAGCATCACACGCACAATAACCGGAATTTAAAACTGTGAAGAAACAAATAATCAGGGAATGTTTTGACCGTAATACATAGTAGACTATGATTTGTGCGCTCAACGCTCATCTTCTCTTTATGCTGTGAACTTTTCAATGTACACTCGTGCTGCACTGCGCACTCTGATTCCATGTTGCTTTAAGCGCATCATTCTGCACACAGGATGCGCATATGCGCTTTGTTGCCGCTCTGTTTTGAAGCGTTTCATATATTTTCATAGTTTTGTGCACTTAAAGATTATTAACAAATATATTGTTCTCACGTATCTATCATATATTTGTTGTCCCTTTACAGAGCTGCACATTATGTTTACAATAAACTATAAATCTTGTAATTTTATATTATTTGTGTAGGCCCATATAATTATTTACATTCATATATAAATATAAATTAAAAATTAAATATAAATTGTTTTTCATAAATGTATTTAATAAGAACACAAAGTAATTTGTACCTTTTCATTAACATGTTTAGATTTGATAAAATTAGTCAAAAGATTTTTGGAGATACAATTTCAGGAGATACATTGTTGACGTTACTGTTAAAAATGCACTTCCAATAAAGTGTTGGCAAAAACGGTTGTCATGTTTATGTTGAGGCTGCAGAGGTGTTGTCGGCAACTGATGAATGTAACTAATAAAGTAACTTGTAATCTAACTTAGTTACTTTTACAATCAAGTAATCTGTAAAGTAACTTGGTTACTTTTAAAATCAAGTAATCTGTAAAGTAACTAAGTAACTTTTTCAAAGTAACTGTGGCAACAATGGTACTGATTACTTAACAAGGCACTATTTCCTAAATTTGATATTACTTACTGATTAGTTTTTTTCTATATTAGTTAGTAGTAGTAGCTGAAGTGTTAATGTAGTACTACTCATTAGTCCTGCATTACTTCCTGCATAGTTACCTATTAATGACGGACCATTATTCTAAACTGATACCCTTTTATTAATAAAACAAATGGAAGTGATTTTACAAGTCAACAGGAAGGTTACATTTGCCAGAATATATCCCAACATTGCAGAGAACCAACAGGAAGTGTGTCTGTAGCAGCATATTTGTAGTAAATGAATACAGACGTCAGCATATTCTGAACCACTAACATAAAGTAATAACCAACACCTTCCTGTTATGTGCAACGAGCAATATAATCCTACAAACAATAAAATAAACATTTTACTGTACCAAAATCAAGCTTTTATAAATAAAATACAGAATTCTGCACCAGCAGCTCTCATACAAAAGTAGTGCTTGTGGACTTCAGCATATTCTGAATCACTAGTAAAAAAAAATCATGTATAATAATATAATATGTTTTTTTCCAAGCAAGTTCATGATTATTAATTAAATTCACACTATTTGATTTCCGTACCTCAGTAACCCCTCAACCCCGTTACACCAATCATTCTCCCCCCATAAAAATAATGAATTGATCCTTACGTGACATCAACAACAGGAAGTGACATCATAGATGTCTTCTGAACAACAAGTTCAAGTAAGTTACCACCTTCTCTTAAAATTATAACTTATGTGATATTGTGGTTATTATTTCAACAGTAAACATGATTTCTTAATATCATGCGTGTCATGTGCTTTTGTGTTATTCACAACATGTAGAGCAGTCACCATTTTGAGCAAAAAATCACACTGGTTTTTAACACTGCACTGTAAAAAAAAATCCTAATTTTACGGAAAATAACTCTAAATTGTTTACAGTATTTTCCTGTAATTTTGAATTAGGTTTAAAACTATGTAAACTTGACTGTTATTTTAAGGATTACGTATATCATTAATGACAAATTACAGTAATTCTCATATTTATAAAGGAAAAATACTGTATTATTTATACAGTATTTTTCTGTTTTCATAAATGACATACAAATTCATGTAAAATTACAAAAAATATCTGTAAATTAACAACTTGACCATTATTTTATCATTAATGACAAATCACAGTCATTCTCATTTTTTATACAGGGAAATTACTGTATTATTTATATATATTATTATCTGTTTTCTTAAATTACATACAAATGTATGTAAAATTACAGAACTAATCTGTAATAAAATATTTAGCTCATTATATTAAAGGTTTATGTCCATACTAACAATTTAACATTATTCTTTGTAATTTTAAAGTAAATCTTATTAGTTTCACTGTAAAAATAAAATCGTAAAAAAATGGTAAATGACTGGCAGCTACGGCTGCCAAACAAAAACCGTAAAAATAAAGTAAAATATCTTAATTCAAATAAAGTGCCAAAACTTTACGTAAATTTACATTAAACGTTTTTTTCAGATTTTTCCTTATTTAAATTAAGATATTTTACTTTAATTTTATGTTTTTGTTTGGCAGCCGTTGCTGCCAGTCATTTGACTTTTTTAATTATTTTTTTTTTTACAGTGTAGGTGTATTTTTACATTCAAACTGTAATTCTGGATACAAATATAACAAACTATATAGAAAACTAAATATCAAACAATAATCTGTTTTTAAAGAGTACAAATCTGCACTGCTCTCCAGGTTGAAACTTTCAAGCCTCTGCCCACACCACAAAACACCACTTGACCAATTAATTAAATATAACAGCAAATAAAAATAAATATACACATTTGCTAACTGTAGTTTAAAACAAATTATTATTTGTAAGGTTATTTGCTGTCTTTACGTGTTCACTTGAGCGTGATTGGTCAATCTGAACGTCATCTAGAAATCTGGCCAATGACAGTGCGCGCCTTCTACCGATCAAATTTGAAAATGCACCCGTTGCCGTTGGAGTGGCTCTGCTCGCGGGCGCGGCAATTCTAATCTGCTACAGGACTGCTTCGTCGGTCCATTAATGGCATCACATGGATCATTTTACATCTGTTAAAATCTTATTTTGGACGAATTTTGATTGTGGGATGTCGACTGAGAACGAAAAACATGGATATCAACAGACATTTAAGTTACAGATGGTGGACAACAGACGGCAGAAGGTAAATAAATACCTTTTATATTTTTTCTACTGTCACATCTTTATATAGTGCATTGAAGTGATAATGTTATGCTAATCGCGAATAATTTACATATTCTGTTTCTTTGTTTTGTTATGTTGTAATGCTGTTAAGCTAGGACTGGGCACTATGACAATGATAGTTAACGTTACTATCCTTAGAGCATTGCACACAATTATCTCAAAATCCCTGTCAATTGAGGTATTCACTTGATTTAAATAGTCAGTTATGTTTGAAGTAACGTTAGAGTTAAACGGTTCAAGTTAACGTGGGGAAACCCGGATGCGTGTCATGGTGCTTTCGTTCTTAAAGGGGCAGCAGCTTAATAAACTGCCATCTCATAATTTGAATCAAACAACAAAAGACTAGAGAAGACCTTCTGCGTTTTTAAGAATCAAGTGATATTAATGCATAGAATATCATACAGTGAAGACTAAGCAGTATTATTCTGTAGTATTTCTTAATAAAATATCTATAAAATAATTATATTGAGATAGTTATTGTAAAATATAATTTCTCATGTATGTAGAATAATATGGTCATAATGCCCATCCCTACTGTCAGCTAGTTTTAAGATCAAGCTTGTCATAAAAGTAAAGGAGTTTTGGAAGAGTAATGAACACTGTCATGTACACTCATTCAGCAGAGAGGACAGGAAACCACCATCCTTGGACTCTGAAGAATTACAGGAAAACCAGGAGTTTGGATCTACTGTGAAGTTTTTGTATGGACCTGGTGAGTACATTTTGCAAGTCCATGTCTCTGTCAGTAAGTTGATAATTAATATTAATGTTTTATCAAACAAATTAATATTCATTTGTGTGTGTGTGTATATTTCTTCCCCCCTCATGATCCAGAAGTTTTGGGAATGAAAATCTGCCACATGATCTTCAGAGGAAGTGAGTATGCATGTCATCCAACATTAATACTGTTACGGTACGTACCTTCTTGAGTTTAAAAGCATAGCTCACTCAAAATGAAAACTCCCTCATCGTTTTCTCACCCTCATGTCTTATCAAACTTGTATGACTTTCTTCTGTGAAACTAAATATTTTGAATAATGTTGGTAACCAAGCTACATTGGACCAAATTTTATGGACAATAATTACCAATAACCATCTCAAAGCTGAGCTTACTCTGTGTTCATATAGCCAGAATGTCTCAATGTCAAATGTTGTTTAAAGGAAAGGTACAAAAACAAAATCCTCCCTTTTTAAGGACTTTTCAGTGAATCAATGTATTTTTCTTTCTTTCTTTTACAGATCCAGCTGATTATTGGAGATTTGGAAGAGGATTGCTCATTATCTGCTGTGTCTGTCCCTTCTGGTGCAGAATCATGGACCTGTTGTATGTTTGGATTTATATTTCTTATTACACTATATAGCTTGGATTCTGAATTAAAAGGCAAATGTTTGTCCATATATATTATCAGAGCTATATGGAGCCCTCGGGGGTCAGTTGAATATAGAGGAAAACAATATAAAACTTATTTGGAAAATACAAAGTAAATACAAAACAGTAAATGGCACAATTTGTTATTTTGTTATAAGGTGAAATCATGACCTCATCATGATATTAGTAACCCTAACTTACAAGATAAATGCGATTTTTAGTTTTTCAATTCCTCCTGGGGGCTCTGAAGAATTTGTTTACATAAATTTACATCTGAATAATACAAGTTTTAGAATCAATAGTGAATCCGTGACAATCTTGTAAATGTATCAGTTTAGTATTTTTTTTTTCAGTTTGAAATTTTATTCAACTTTAAAAATTTGATGAAACTGTTCCACTGTTACCTGTATTTGAAATGTATTATGTATTGTATTGTTTACAGACTGTATTTTGTCTTCCAAAATAAAACTGTAAATTCAACACTTTATTGAATGTTTTTTTATTGTAATAATCTGTTAAATAACAGTGTTTTTCTGCAGAATTTTTAGTACCATCACTTTATTGAAGCTGTTTGATCATAATAATCTAGGAAAAATCAGTCAAATAACAGTTTACACTGTTAAAAAATGGTAAATGACTGGCAGCAACGGCTGCCAAACAAAAAACTTAAAATTAAAGTAAAATATCTTAATTTAAACAAGGAAAAATCAGTAAAATAACAGTTTAACACTGTATAAAAAATGGTAAATGACTGGCAGCTACGGCTGCCAAACAAAAAACTTAAAATTAAAGTAAAATATCTTAATTTAGACAAGGAAAAAATCTGTAAAATAACAGTGTTTTTCACTAAAACTTTTAATGTAAATTTCTGTAAAATTATTGTTTTTGCACTTTATTTGAATTAAGATATTTTACCTTAATTTTATGGTTTTTGTTTGGCAGCCGTAGCTGCCAGTAATTTACCTTCTTTTTACGATTTTTTTTTTTACAGTGTGGTTATCCAGTAATTAGTAAATTGCTCTGAAAGAATGTTTGCATTAATACCGCTGAATCTTATGATTTGTTTCAGTCTTTTTGAGTGGAACTTCCCCAAACCGGGAGAGCCTCCCATAATCTAACACACAGTCTGGCTCAATCGATATAATCTCATCTAATGCAGACACACACACACATCACAACATCATGTTTGAGTTATTATGAGGAGGACATCACTGAACTTACCAATAATTATGATCTGATGATGTTCACGGGTCTGAAAACGGCTCGTCTTGTCAGAAGATGAAGGAACACTTTCACTTTTGATTTCTTCTTCCTCTTCTTCTCTTGTGAAAACAGCTTTTGGCCACCACTGGACGAGAAGCAGAAATGAGAGTTTATATAATCACAGTTCAGACGTTATAACTCATCTCATAAATCATATTTCTGAGAACCAAAGGTCCGAATTATGAGATAAAAGTCACAGTTACATATTTTTACAAGCTTTGAGACACGTATCTGTGGTTAAACAGTGATGATTCTTTCTTAAGATATTATTAATGTTTGCTGACTGTGTTTAAGAAGACACGCTGCTGATGGTATTACCACACGCTAATGTTTGACTCGTCTGTATTGTTTAATGCTGTTATGACAGCTGCACTAATACATCTACAGCATGTATATTGATTTGGTTTCATAAAGCAAGCTTTAAATAGTTCAAACTTATGCTAGGAAACTCACCTGGTCCAGGGCAGGCTAACCGAGTTGACCCAGATCCTCTAACACTGACCGACAGGAACACAGTGATGTTACCACGGACTCTCTTCCATACCATTATTTGACTTTATTAACCACTATCAGTCCAAGAATACATATACAGTATACAGAAAATCAGCATAAACGATACAAGATCCATGAACCTACATCAATTATATTGTATAACATCAATGTTTATCCATAGCGGTCCATACGGCAGTATAAGAATACATAGGGAATGTGAGGAGCATATATTGAGTGTGTTATGGTACGTGTGTTGATGATAAAAAAGTTATCAGAAGTTATGCCTCTTCCTCCATTATAGAGGTCATCAACACAGCAGCTTTGGCATCTACGCTCTGTTGTGTCGTCATCACTGTCCACCAATCTCTCACCCAAGAGGAAAAATTAGCTGTTGCTGCCAGATCTCCATCACAGAAAAGCACATTGTATTTGATGCAAAACTAACAAGACAAAATCAGGTGAAAAATCATATTTTCCCTTTCGAAAGGGAACTCGCGCTGCGTCAGCTGACGCTACGGGGAACGCCTCCAGCGTGACAGGTGTCTGAACTACTATCGAATCACGGCAATCCTATTGACCGGCGACAGCCAATGATGTCATCAAGGCGCGACCAAGAAGTATATAAGGGCGCCTTGCCAACATGACACCGCTTCTTCGTCTTCAGGGACTGTTTTGTCTGAATTGCTTCGAGTTCAGGTAATCCAAATTCATTATTGTATACACACGAGCTGTGTGTTTCTGCCTGGGATCAAGAGCATGCACAGTCAGCTCTTATCAAGTTGTTTGTTTGTTGTATAATGTGCGCATTTGTCAATCCGAGATCGCTCTGCTCTCGTCTAATTCTCTTCCTGAGGGAAGAGGGTTTGGCATCCGAGACTGATGATGCGGTCCCACTCATGCCGAGGCTGAGCGCGGACGCACATCACGGGTTTCCCGGGCAGAGCCTGCTGAATCGTCACGGGAAGGCATTCTTCCCTTTGAAGATCTGGCGGCTGACAAGACTTGTTTGCAAGTGCTCTAGGGATGGCTGTGAGAAGGAGGATTAATCTTCTCAGCCATCCCGACTGTGTATGCTGAGCCGATGAATGTTATGAAAGGCGCTGCAGGCGGGCTGCGGCCGCCGTGTTGGTGCTTTAGAGGAGATATTGTTCATGTTGGACTAAACGATCGATTTCTCCCCAGCCATAAACATCGACTCAGTTGGGCTTTCATTCCTTCCTGATCTTCCTATTTAGATCGAGAGGGTATGGAATAACCTATATTTGGTTCATATTCACTGACATCAGCGGTATGACATCAGCGGTATGTCGCTGATGTCGGGAGGATAGGAGAATATGGGTATGTGTCGTCGATCCGATTAACGGGATGTGTGCAATTTCCCATCTGGGAAGCTGAGAGCTCCAACCCTGCAACCTAAACGATGTGTCGCTTTGATGGCAGGGCATACACGGCAGCAGGTCAGCCCGGTGCTACTTCTAACACATGGCAGTGTTTCATGCGCACCAGGCCGGTTTGCTGAGGGATCTCGATCAGGGGATGTTTCCCTGATGCGGTGGTTGCGCAACAGGCGGAGACTGGGCCCGAGGGCCAGCATCGTGGAGGAATAGAGTATTTGGCAGCGTCTGAGGACCTGCATACCACTGAGATCCGGGTCCCAGGCAGGCGGGAGGCGTCACAGTCCGAGGACCGGAGACGGGGCTCAAGGGCCAGCATTGCCTCTCGCGTGCCCCCCACAGTCGAGGGTGGGGCACAGAGAGGCGGACTCCCGGCAGAAGTAGGAGCTGTGTATCACAAAACGCAGTCAGCGTTCATGATGGGTCCCTCCCTGAGGGTGAGCTAAGAATTATATTGACCCTCACTCCTCTTCTTCATCATCTCCCCAGGCGCTTCTTACATCCGGCCTAGGTGGGTCCGCGATGATGTGCTAGGGCCCGCCTGGCTGGTCTGTGAGTGCGCCCCCTCTGGCCCATGGTAGTGGTACACCTAAGCATACATGTTGTGAATTAAGCTTGTGGGTGGATATCATGGCGCTGCAGGCGAGCGGGTAAGTCCCCTATAAGAGGGAAAAATATTAATATATTTTCTGACTTATGCTCCCTGTAGAGGGCTTTGGGGATCGCTGTGGATCGTTGGATATTTCTGTAGGGCCTGTAGTGTCCCTGTTAGGATGGCTAGAACGGTCATTATACATTAGTTGCTTGGGCTCCGTGGTGAGCTAGTGTTGCTAGTAGAGAGCCAGCAAAGGATATGAGTCATATTTAAGAGCTGTAACTGCTCGCTGTGTGGAATACAGTTTTTTACCTCCCGGGGTAAAAAAAAAAAAAAAGAGTATCTCTGGGAAGGCATCGCTCATTTCTGCGGGTATGTAGCCAATTTGCTAGGCGTGTATTCTCTCCTAGTTTTAAGCTGGTAACTGGTAGCTGCCTCGGGGTAAGGCGGTTTGTATCCTCTCTCAGTATACGTTTTTTGAGAATGCAGGATCAGACTACGCTAGAACTACAGTTAGTTCTAGAGCCAGATCTAGTATACGACTGGCACTTCTGCCCGAGTGTCCTTTTGTCTGGTGCAATAGGAGTGGCCCTATCGGGCCTCGGGTATAGATCTAGATTGCTCCTGTCTGCCTGCTGTGTCTGTTGCTCTGTAGCTCAAGTCTGTAGCTCTGTAGAGCCTTGCTTACGTTTGAATCTTTATTTTGATATTTCCTCTTTCTTCTACTGCTAAATATAACTTACTCATCACCATACATTGCTTAAAAATTGCCTATCACGTTAAATTTGACATCGCTAGCTTTTAATCTAAATCACCATCACACGTTAGCATTTTGCTAGCCTGTTAGCTTGTTATCTCTGCACCCGGGCCTCCCTTTTTCTGAGTTCATAACTTGGATTAGTAAATTGTGTCCAGCAAACGATTGTGGTAAGTGGTAAATTGGATTAATCAACAAACACGGTAAGTCATGTCTTCTCCTGTCATTATCACCTGCAGTGCATGCCACATGTTCAGTATAGGCTTCTCCGCTGGCGAAAAGGGCTTCACATGTGATAAATGTAAGGAGATAGTTAGGCTGACGGAGAAGATTTCAGAATTAGAAACACGCATCCATACTTTATCTGAGAGTAGTGAGGATGTAACAGCTTTAGACACTGATTTGGATGCGAATAGCTTAGTGAACTCTGTACATTCTTCGGTTCCGGCTGCAGGGCCCTCGCAGCAGGGAAACTGGGTAACAGTGAGGCAGCATAGTCGCAGACCAAAGAACCGCTTTTCCGTTCCGGTTAGAACATCAAACAGGTTCTCCCCTCTCAGTGAAGCACCCACTGAGTATCCTGTTGAAAGTGCCCTAGTCATTGGCGATTCTATTACACGGAACGTGAAGATAGAGACACCAGCTACCATAGTCACTTGTTTACCGGGAGCCAGAGCACCTGACATCAAAGCAAATTTAAAAGTGCTGGCTAAAGCTAATCGTAAATTCTCTAAGATTATTATTCACGTCGGCACTAATGATGTTCGACTTCGCCAGTCGGAGATCACCAAAATTAACATTAAAGAGGTGTGTGAACTCGCTAGTACGATGTCTGAGGCTGTTTTTTGTTCTGGACCGCTCCCGGTAAAAAGGAGTGATGAGATAGTTAGCAGACTATCATCACTCAATGGCTGGTTGTCTAAGTGGTGTCTGCAAAATAACATAGGGTTCATAGACAATTGGAAAAGTTTTTGGGGCAGATCTGACCTGTTGAAGAAGGATGGCATCCATCCCTCTTGGGGTGGTGCCGCTCTTCTATCTAGTAATCTGGCACATAGTCTTAGAGCTAAACCTTGACTCACTAGGGCCCAGGTCAGGAAGCAGACAAACTGGCTAAACCGACCGTCTGCTAGCTGTCTCACGTTACCGGAGTCAGATAAATCCCAGCACATAGAGACTCTTTCACCTAGATATTATCATATAGAGACTGTGTCTGTTCCCCGAATTAGTAAATACAAAAAAACATCAAAACCATTCAACAGTAAAAATTTAATTGACGTCCAACAAATAAACAAAATATATAATACAGATGAACAATTGATAAAGCTTGGGTTGCTGAATATTAGATCCCTTTCCCCAAAAGCGCTTATTGTTAATGATATTATTACAGATAATAATCTAGATGTGCTCTGTTTGACAGAAACCTGGCTAAAACCTGACGACTACATTACCTTAAATGAGTCCACCCCCCAAGATTATTGTTATAAACATGAGCCGCGTCTGAAAGGTAAAGGGGGAGGGGTTGCTGTAATTTATAATAATATCTTCAGTATTACTCAGAAGTCTAGTTTCAAATATAATTCCTTCGAAGTTTTGGTGCTTTATGTAACGCTATGTAGTGTACATGATAAAACCCGTTCAACATTTGTGTTAGCTACTGTATACAGGCCACCAGGGCATAATAATACAGACTTTATCAAAGAATTTGCTGATTTTCTATCAGAGTTAGTACTGGCCGTAGATAAAGTACTAATTGTTGGTGATTTTAATATCCATGTTGACAACGGAAAAGACGTATTGGGATTAGCATTTAAAGACACACTAAACTCAATTGGAGTTAGGCAACACGTGTCAGGAGCCACTCATCGCCATAATCATACTTTAGACCTAATATTGTCACATGGAATAAATGTTGATACCGTTGAAATTCTGCAGCAGAGCGATGACATCTCAGATCATTACTTAGTATCATGTATACTTAATTTAGCTAAGGTTGCAAAGCCGCCCCCTCGCTTTAAAAATGGCAGGACAATCACTGCCGCTACTAAAGATTGCTTTTTAAATAATCTCCCTCATCAGTATCATCTGCTCAGCATCCCAGATAGTATAGAAGAACTCGATGTTGCAACAGAAACTATTGACTCTCTCTTTTGCAGTACTTTAGACACAGTTGCTCCTCTGCGCTTAAAGAAGATTAAAGAAAATAGTCCAACGCCGTGGTACAACGAGCACACCCGGGCCCTTAAAACAGCAGCCAGAAAAATGGAGCGCAGCTGGAAGAAAACAAAATTAGAGGTATTTCGTAATTCGTGGAAAGAGCACATGATCACATACAGAAAGGCTGTAAAAACTGCTAGATCTGCTTATTTCTCAACTCTCTTGGAAGAAAACAAACACAACCCAAGGTATTTATTCGATACAGTGGCTAAATTAACCAAAAATAAAGCTTCAACTTCTGATGATTGTAAACAGCACAGCAGTAATGACTTTATGAACTTCTTCACATGTAAGATTGATAATATTAGGAAAAATTTTTTAACCATGCAGCCGTCTAATACAGCATCACATCAGACAGAGCATTGTAGTGTCACTGAGGAAAAATTACACTCATTCACTGCTATAGGAGAAGAAGAATTGGCTAAACTCGTTAAATCATCAAAATCGACAACATGTATGCTCGACCCTATACCAACTAGGCTATTAAAAGAGATGCTACCAGAGGTCATAGATCCTCTTCTTAATATCATTAATTCATCTTTGTCATTAGGATATGTACCGAAAACTTTTAAGTTGGCAATTATTAAACCACTTATTAAAAAACCGCAACTTGATCCTACAGATTTAGTCAATTATAGACCAATCTCAAATCTACCCTTTCTGTCAAAAATACTTGAAAAGGCAGTGTCTTCACAATTATGTTCCTTTTTAGAAAGAAATGGTATCTGTGAGGATTTCCAGTCAGGATTTAGACCGTATCATAGCACTGAGACTGCTCTCGTCAGAGTTACAAATGATTTGCTCTTATCATCCGATCGTGGCTGTATCTCTCTATTAGTGTTACTCGATCTTAGCGCTGCATTTGATACTATCGACCACAACATTCTTTTGAATAGACTCGAAAATTATGTAGGTATTAGTGGAATTGCATTATCATGGTTTAAATCATACCTATGCGACCGTTATCAGTTTGTAGTAGTAAATGAAGATATGTCACACCGATCGCAAGTTCAGTATGGAGTACCGCAAGGCTCAGTGCTAGGACCGCTACTCTTCACCCTGTACATGCTACCACTGGGAGATATCATTAGGAAGCATGGCGTTAGTTTTCATTGTTATGCTGACGATACTCAGCTCTATATTTCTTCACGCCCTAAAGAAACTTACCAATTCACAAGATTAACGGAATGCATAGCTGATATAAAACATTGGATGACTGGTAATTTCCTGCAACTCAATTCAGAAAAAACTGAATTTTTAATTATTGGACAAAAAAGCTCCACAAGTAGTAACCTAGAATACTGTCTAACACTTGATGGCTGTTCTGTCAAGTCCTCGTCGTCAGTGAGGAACCTGGGTGTGCTCTTTGATACCAATCTTTCGTTTGAAAGCCACGTTTCTAGCATCTGTAAAACTGCTTTCTACCATCTTAAAAATATATCTAAATTACGGCACATGCTCTCAATGCAAAATGCTGAACAGTTAGTTCATGCGTTCATGACCTCAAGGTTAGATTATTGTAATGCTCTACTGGGTGGTTGCCCTGCTCGCTTAATAAATAAACTCCAGCTGGTCCAAAACGCAGCAGCTCGAGTTCTTACTAGAACCAGGAAGTATGACCATATTAGCCCAGTTCTGTCAACACTGCACTGGCTGCCTATTAAATATCGCATAAATTTTAAAATCTTACTTATTACTTACAAAGCACTAAATGGTTTAGCTCCCCAATACTTGAGCGAGCTCTTAACATATTATACTCCATCACGTCTACTGCGGTCTCAAAATTCTGGCCAGTTGATCATACCGAGAATATCCAAATCAACTGCAGGCGGTCGATCGTTTTCCTATTTAGCACCTAAACTCTGGAACAGTCTTCCTAACATTGTTCGGGAAGCAGACACACTCTGTCAGTTTAAATCTAGACTAAAAACACATCTCTTTACTGTGGCATACACATAAAACACTTTTTCAATGAAATGATTGTTAGGCTGCATTAACTAGGTCAGCCGGAACCGGGAACACTTCCCATAACACCTGATGTACTCGTTACATCATCAGAAGAATGGCATCTACGCTAATGTTAGTCTCTCTGTTTTATCCCGAGGTTTACTGCAGTCAGCCGGATCCGGGCCGTATCCAGATCAGATGGTGGACCTGCGCCCAGAGAAGACCAACACAGGACCCCGAAGTGTCTGGGAGACCGTGATTAGACTCCCCCTGAAACTGCCTCATCGGCACGGCATCTCAATAAACCCGTCTCCTGCGTGTTGCCTCCGATCATTCGAATATTGCACCTTAATAATTATTTAATCAACATCATCCTCAATAAACCCGTCTCCAGCATGTTGCCCCCGGTCCCTCGAATATTCTGATCTATTATGACCTCCGAGCTGTAAAACTGCCTGAATAATAATAATAATACGCTGTTTGTTAATTGACCAGAGGAGAACTGGCACCCCGACTGAGCCTGGTTTCTCCCAAGGTTTATTTTTCTCCATTAGGTCACCTAATGGGGTTTTGGTTTCCTTGCCACTGTTGCCTCTGGCTTGGCGTGCTCAGTTGGGGACACTAAATTTTTCAACTAAACATCGAAATACATCTAAATAATAAACTAAATTAACCATTTAAACTAAATTACTGATCAAATTATTGATCTAAAGCCCACACTGTCACTGTATGATACTTGAAATTTTTCCAGAATGGCTATACAGCTGAATAAAATTATGCTGCATTATTTTCCTGTTTAACACTGTAAAGCTGCTTTGAAACAATCTACATTGTTAAAAGCGCTATATAAATAAAGTTGACTTGACTTGACTAGATTGGCCTAGGCTTTCTAGGGATTAAGGAGGCATCCGCTAAATGCGTTGGCGCCCCGGGTAGCTATTCAATAAGTGAATTAGTTTTTTAATATCTCTAATGTAAGCCTCCTCTCATGTAGAGTCGTCCGGCCAAGGCCCACTGCCTTCTCTGCGTTCTGGGGTTTTTCACTAGTAATGCAGGTTGGTGCTGTGCAGAATTGATAGCGACTTAGCCAGTGGTCATGTTTATATGTCCTGGCCAGGTGGCAGTACTCCTCTGATAAGGCAGGGTAGATTTGAGTATCCCACTCCTAGCTCTGTATCATTCTGCCTCACACATGGCTCGGGTTGAGCAGCACTTCGTAACCTTTGTCATATGTTGGTTTGGTAGTGAGCTCCCTTGAAGCCAGAGCATTGCCATGGCTGACGCCCTTGCAGTAATGGTAGGCCGCTTTAATGCTAGGTCCTTCATGAGGTGGGTGGCGTACATGGTACTCCCCCCGCTTAGGGGGTCCAGGGCGTTGTTTTTGCCGAGTACCCAGTCATGAGTAATGTAATTAGGTTCCAGAGCTTGTAGGCGCTGCTGGTAAGACTCCACTGTCATACAGTAGGCCCGAAAGTAGGCCGCTAGGATGGATTAGGCCCAGGTTGAGACATTGGGGAAGCCAGTTGGCTGTGAGCAGCCAACTTGGGCAGTCTGGGCAGTAGACTCCGGGTCAGGTGGTAGGCCTCAGTAGGCCTACCACCTGCGAGTGAGTCCCGACGTTGGGGAGGTTAGCGATTAATAGCTACAACCCTAGATAGGTAGTCAGCCTTGGAAAGTAGGCCTTTTGCAAAGTCGGCCCCTTTTGTATTGCTATATGTGTTTACTCCCCAACGATGCCGGCCTCAAGTAGCAGAATTCCCAACTAATAACCCTTCTTAGTAGTTGGATGTTATCTTGTCAGCCAGCAGAGAAGCTACTGTCAGTCCAGGAGTTATAGCAGCCAGTTTCTCATGCCGCCTGCCACCAGGAAGCCGTCCCTGCAAGTCTTCTGTAAGGTCCACGGACGCCAGTCGCCAGTCAACCGTGACAGTCAGCGTGGATTGTGAGCAGGCAGCAGGCCCCTTCCAGGCCTCCCTGTGGCTCGCCACCGGGTAGTAGGCCTCACCAGGCCTCCCCTGGATGTGAGTTCCTAACCGTCCCTAGGGGTGAGCCCCAGGACCAGGATGCCTCCGGCAGCAGACATGTGGGATTACCAGGTAGTAGGCCTCACCAGGCCTCCCTGAAGGTTTGCCATGGGTGGCAGGCCTCAAGCTGGGCCTCCCCTGACGGCAAGTCCCAGGGCTTCAGTCATGTGGACCAGCATGGACTGTTGGCAGGTGGTAGGCCTCACTCGGCCTCCCTGAAAGCTCATTACCAGGTGGTAGGCCTCACTAGGTCTCCCTGAGGGTGAGTTCTTGAGCCAGGGTGCTCGGGCAGCCAGCCTGGCTTGCTACCAGGTGATAGGCCTCACTAGGCCTCCCTGAGGGTGAGTTCCCGAGTCGGATGCTCGGGCAGCTAGCATAGCCTGCTATTAGGTAGTAGGCCTCTCCAGGCCTCACTTCAGCCGAGTTTCCGAGTTTGGATTCTCGAGCATTTGGCATGTACTGCTATCATATAAAAGAGGGGTTGGGTTCTCAGTTCAGGAACTGTTAACTGGCATATGCTGACAGCTAGTGGGGACCTTGCTGTCAATATCTGGCCCTTATTCGGCAGCATCTGAGGATGGTCTTACCGTAGTGCAACTGAGGTCGCTTCTGATACTTGGTTCCCAAGGGAGGGAATTTAGCCTACAACCTGGCTTACCTACCGGGCAGCCCCTTTTTAAGCTCCCCTCTCTTCGAGGGTCGTCTGTGAGCCCGAAGCTGCCTGGGTCTGATCAGATGGTCATAGGCCCCTCGCGAGGCCTCCCAATTAGATCAGCTTATAGGCCAGTCTGGCCTCCTGAGTGTTTCTACTTGATAATAGCTCAGTAGATTCTAGGATCGAGCTGATTAACTCCCCTCGCTGGCAAGGTAGGAAAGCGCTATGCTGAGTACTGCTCTCCGGGATGCCCGTCTCTGAGATCCGGTCTGAGGAGGACACTGCCAATCTGCAGTCCCTTGGACTGGATGCCTCTCCAGGAGGCGAGTATCCAGAGGCTCTGTTCTCGAACAGACAAGGATGGCCCGGCCGAAGTGCCCGTTGAAAAAGGCACCAAGCTAGGCCTCCTTGGCGGCGTTAGTGGCTGGCTGGGGCGCCCTAGGGCCCCCTAGCCACATTCCCTTAAAGGAGCCCCCTTCTTTTGAATAGGTGGGATCCAGGCCTTTTGAGCGGCCTGAATAGGACCTCGTGCAGCCGCACTAAGGTTCCTGACAAGGCTTATAGCTTGGGCTATGACCGTAGGGAATGCTGTCACTGACAGCCTTGTGTGACCAGAGGGGGAGTGGTTCAGGCAATTCAATGGAATTTGCTTGTCCTGACACTTGTCACTGCCAGTGGGCATGCACTCCCCTCGGCATGGCGTTCCCCGTAGCGTCAGCTGACGCAGCGCGAGTTCCCTTCCGAAAGGGAACGTCTCCAGTTACGTATGTAACCTAGGTTCCCTGAAAACAGGGAACGAGACGCTGCGTCACTTTGCCATGCCTCAGAACTTGCCTGCCAAACAGTCCCTTCAGACGAAGAAGCGGTGTCATGTTGGCAAGGCGCCCTTATATACTTCCTGGTCGCACCTTGATGACATCATTGGCTGTCGCTGGTCAATAGGATTGCGTGATTCGATAGTAGTTCAGACACCTGTCATGCTGGAGGCGTTCCCCGTAGCGTCAGCTGACGCAGCGTCTCGTTCCCTATTCTCAGGGGCCCTCATTTATCAATCTTGCGTAGAAACGGACGTATATGTTGGCGTAAGATTATGCTTACACTCCTCTCACCGCCTGATTTATGAAGCTGTGCGCACCTCTGAAATCCAGGTGTATGCAAAACCTGCCCTTGATAAATGCCACGGCTGTAAACGATCGTCATTAGAATAACACGCCCCTATATATTCAAGTCTCTGCCTCCCCCACGCCCTCATTTTACACCATGGACACACGGAAGACGGCAAAGAAGCGAAACTTCTCTGACGCGGAGATCGAGATCATCACCAGGGAAGTGGGAAAAAAAAAAATTTGTTTTATTTGGGAGTTTAAAGAGTGGGATTAAAGGCGCCCACAAAAAGGTGTACGGTGGAAATCCAGTTTAAATAGCTGTTTGGATGAGAAATTACCTATCACAATTCATTATTTTACAGAACGTGTTTTGAAATAATTATCATTTAATTTTGTATTACGTCACATGTATTGGGGTGTACAATAGTGATGATGATGTGATGTGGAGTACCATTCATTCACATTAATATAATTGCATGACAATTTGTAAGATTCTTATTATTATTATCATGAATTGTATTATTAATGACGCTTATTGTTATTTAGAAGAAGAATGTCGTTATTATTATTATTTATTTTATTATTATTTAAAAGAAGAAGAATGTCATTTTTATTATTTTGTCAGTCTGAATTATTTTCAGTCCCAGTGCGTGCGCAGCTGCCGGGCCTAACCAACATCAGGTAAAGGCACAGGCTCACAACTGGAGGAATACATATGCCTACAAATCAAATGCTTTGGTAAAGTCACACAAATTAAACATTGAAGTCCATGTTGCACAAAAATAAACACTGAAGTTTATAATTACTTCCCTATTCGCACTGGATTAGTATATGTGGGGACCTCTGGTGATTTGTAATAATTGCAGAGAATGTCTGTGATCTTAATCCCGTGCGAATCGGCCATGTCTGTAATATGTAAATGACAGAAATGACACAAATGACCTACCATATATCGCCAAACACGAGGTCCTGTGATAACATTAGTCCCGTGCGAATCGGCATCTCTGTGATTTGGCCGGGATTAAGCGGATCGTATATCATTTTTGCAAGGTTTTTGTGTCCTGTGCGCATTTCTATCTTTATCTTTCATGAAGAATGGAGCTAGGCTGCATATAATGCGCACCGTTATGAATTCCCGTGCGGCCGCGCGGATTATACTACTTTCACTTTAGAATGAGCACCAATTTGCGAGTAAATTGCTTGAATGCTGTGTTTAATATTTTTCTTAATGAAAAACACAAAAACAGAACAGTACAATGACAACTCGCTTAAATGGGCACTTTTACATTTAGCTTTGAAACTGAATCTTCCGTCGTATATTAATTATATTGCTCAGTTACGTTTTTAATTGCGTCTGTTCTCTAACTGAACGAAATTATTTATATTACTATAAAACAATGAAAATGATATCGATACAACTGTTTATAATTTCATACAGCTATATCTATAACGAAAAAACATTTTCAAGTCTTTACATCATATCCGGGAGATAAGTCAGTAAATTCGAGTAAAATCACAGCTTATCCCGTGCGAATGCGCCACGCAAAATTCAGATGTGGGGAGTAATTTCTAAATCACACGAGGTCCCCAGATAGTAGTGTACTTACCCCGTGCGAATAGGGCTTTAATTGTTGTTGTTGTTTTTTTTTTCACAGTGGGTCATAATATAGCATATCTTTGTCAGTGCGTTTTGTGGTGTTAGGAATTGTTTTTCTGCATTTTCGCACTAACTCAAAACGTGCGTACACCACCTCCTGAGCTGGCGTAGGATTTGAGCGTGCCGTACGCCAACGTCCATATTGATAAATCTCAAAGTCACCGTGGTTTTTGGTGTATGCTGGAAATTTGGTGTACGCACTTTTGATAAATGAGTGCCAGGGAACCTAGGTTACATACGTAACCGGAGACGATTTCATAGTTTATATAAACTGTTAAAGACAGACACACTGTCTGTGTAACCTAGAGGTTGTTTTCTTTCTGACTGCAGAGCTGCCAACTCTCACGCATTGGCCGTGAGACACACGCATTTGATTGGTTTCACACGCTCACACGCCACACCCCCGATTTCTCACGCTGAAGTGCCAAACCGGTCTGTCAAATGCCTGAAAGATGAGTTTATCTATATATCTATATCTACATGTTGAGCCGATCATGCTTTCAGGGAGGGGGTTCAAGATAAATGGGCAAATAAATACGGTGTTGCGCAACCTAAAGCTACATTCCGTTTTGGGTTCTGCCGAGAACGAGCCTGTAATGAGCGAAGTGGAGTGCTGTGACGCTCAGAGGTGCGTTTCCCGAAAGTGTCGTTCGCTAACTATGGTCACAAGTTCCGTCATTATAAGCATAGTTAAATGAGTCGTGTTTCCCGAAACCATAGTTCCAACGAACATTCGCAAACAGCATCGCAAAGTTGATTTGCATACATTTTGTTCTTGCACTGATGTTAAATTTGTAGCCATTTTGCACTTGGGCAGCCAGTTTGAGATATAGGCTATATTTGAGTATTGTGTGTAATAATTCTGACAGTTTTTTCCATTGAAATGACGAGGGAAAAGTGTCCCAATAACCCTGAATGCCTATACTCTTTGAAATCATAATTACATTGCATTATGAAGCTTGAAACCCCAAATATTATAACATTCTTCATGAACAATTATTCAGTTATTTGTAACAATCTCATTGTAAAAAAGAAGAAGAAAAAGAAGCATGGTTTCAATGTAGCCAGCTACTTTTTGATAGTAACTTGTAGTGTAGCTATTTTCAAAAGGGTAGCTTGAATATAACTTAACTACTCAAAGTAGTTTTTACTACAACACTGTTTTTTTAGATCAGCCACAGCAAAAAAGAACCACACAACAGACAGAAGAGCAACAGACAGGACAGACAGTTATTTTCCTTTTTCTTTCCTGTAAAAGTATGCTGTAGGTTGATGTATAATCAATTTGTTCTATTTAGACAAAACCATGCCTCTACATAGTGCTTTAAAATTGTGTGTGTGTGTGTGTGTGTGTGTCTATAGGATATACTGTATACAAAGCGTCATATAGATGCATTTTGTCTTAATAGAAATAATTAATTATCAACCTTATCTATCAAAGGCAAAAAAGAAATCAACAACAAAAACCAATACTTGTTTTCTGTGATGTGTGTGTGTGTATATAGCAATTTTTTTTAATATATATATATATATATATATATATATATATATATATATATATATATATATATATATATATATATAGATATAGATATAGCTATTATTATAATATTATTATTTATTTTATTTTTTGTTGCAATTTTTGCTTTGTTTGCGGCAAAATTTTGGTTGGCCCCACCAATTCTCACTCTAAGTTTTTTTGAAAAGTTGGCAGCTCTGTGACTGAATGTTTTAAAATATATGAATACATTTCTCTCTGGTTTTGTTTGGCAGCTGTGGTACATTTTATGGTTATTAGAAGAACCTTAGAACATTTACACTGTATTACAGACATGATAAATAGACTTTTTTATTTCCATTTCAGAGGGATAGGACATTACTCATTACAGTACAAGAACACATTCATAGATGCAAACAAAGTATGTGGTCATAACTAAACAAACACATTCAATGTAACCGGAGAGGGGTCATCAGAACAACTCACGCCTCTCCTTGCTCTCCTTTAGAGCCTCGGACAACACTTGGGCCTCCCAGATCTTTTGCCCTGACTCAACCACATTTGTACAGCCTCTTTGGCATCAAACTCTTCCAAGCTACAGTAGGTCCCTCCATACGGATTCTAATCAGGTCCTCAACTGTGTCTACATGCAGACATCAGATTAAATCCCCTCTCACACACAGCACAGGAGACAGGGAGGATGTGCACAATATTACATTTACATTTATGCATTTGGCAGTTGTACAATATGTAGAACATTAGTTTGATTTAATCAAGAATCTGATTATACCGTTAGCATCTCGCTTAAAGATGACCAAAGAGTTTGCATATGTTTCCTATTTAAAACTGGATTTCACAGAGGATTATAAAAAACAGCTAAAGAGTGAGTTTAATCGTGTTTCATGCATGGTTTATGTTGAGTGACATGTTTATCAGGCTGAAATATTGAGTTCATGTTGTATTGTTTAAAAGTGAAGGGATTGAAAATAATCAAAGATATTTGATATTTGAAATCCAACAAAGAAATTTGCTTTACTGTTGTCAACACATTTGCTTATCAGAAGGGCCTGGAAGACAAAAGACAGGCCTGTAGGCCACAGGGGGTGCCACACCTTTACCGTGGGGGAAGTTTGGTCTGATTGGTCAGTTTGAATGTTATGTGTGAGTTTGGTCTGATTGGTCAGTTTAAAAGAATACATTTGGTTTCAGTCACATGGTCAAGGAATAGAAAAAAGAGGATTGGAACTGTGGCTCTCTCTCTCTCTTTTTCCTCTGGCTCTTGAAGTCTTTGGGGCTTCTTTGCTCTCTTCTTCTCTCTCTCTCCCCTACTCTCTCTCCCTCTCTTGCTCTCTCTCTCTCTCTCTCTCTCTCTCCCTCTCTCTCTCTCAGGTAACATTGTATTCATGCTGTGTACGATTAATGGTATAAGTTTATCATCTCATTCATCCATTTTGAAACTATTTTAAGTGTAACCATAACCAGATTTTGTCATTAAATCCTTTCTATTACGAATACTGTGCTAACTAGTTTTGATTTATTATTGACTTTGAAGTGCTAGACTTTATACTCTCCCCAAAGTCCACCCCAAGTTCAAGGATCGGCCAGGAGTCGAATTTCAAATTAAAAGTATTAATTTATTATGAATAACAACAACGAGTAAAAAAGGTTATCTGAGCTCAGGATTCAGAACAGCAAAGATCAGCATCTCGGCCGTTCAGAATGCCTTCACAACTTTTTCATGCATATTTATATTCTTGATCTTCCGTCCTCATGCATTGTCTCCTCCAATGGGGGTTTTACAGCGTCACCAGTCTCTAGGTAGCATTCTCTATCAAAAGGATAAAACATGCACAAAAGGCAGCATAGCTCTGGTATTTTTCCATACCATAAGTCATACCCTTCTATGGGTTTGTTTATTCATTCTCAGTTCCTTCAGAAGTGGCTATGCAGTTTCTTGGAAATCCCCCACCCCAGCAGTTTCACCTCTACTTCACCCCGTACCATAACCAGACATGTAAACCCAACAACACATATCAACCACAATCTTTCACACCTCCTACGTAAAGTAAATTATAAAGATCAACATCATCAGTAATTCAATTCATAGCAAACAACAACTATAGCAATTTGAATGCATCATAAAACTATCATTTAATACTTTGAGTCTTTAATGCATAATAAAAACATTGTTAATACTTTGAATCATAATGAGAAATAATAAAAATATCCTTCAGTGCAGCAGGTGACAGTGATCCGATCCCAGTAATCAGTGACCACACCTCCAACACAAACACAGAGAGAAAAGAGACGATGAATCTATGAACCGTGACAGTACCCCTCCCTATAGGAGCGCCTCCTGGTGCTCCTAGGAGGACCTACCTGTCGATTGTAATCATCAATAAGGGAGTGATCCAGTATGTCCCTTGCAAGAAACCAACTTCTCTCCTCTGGACCGTAACCCTCCCAGTCCACTAAGTACTGCAATCCGCGTCCCCTCCACCTAGAGTCCAGAATACGATAGACCGTATATGTTGGTTCCCCCTTTAAAGACGCGGCGGGGGAGGAACCGGAGTCGGCAGATTAATATGGTAATGAAAAACGGGTTTTAATTTGGAAACATGGAACACGGGGTGAATCCTCCCGTATGCGGGAGGCAGTTTGAGGCGGACTGCCACCGGACGAAGGATCTAGGTGACAGTGAACAGACCAATGAATTTGGGAGATAGTTTATTACTCACAGAACGGAGAGGAATGTTTTTGGATGAAAGCCACACTTTTTGACCCACAAGGCTTAGACCGGTGGCGATCGGCTTCACACAACTTCAGCTTGGGTCTCACAGGCTCTGCTCCATGTGTGACGACACTTCTGGACGAAGGCGTGAGCGGAGGGAACCGCGACTTCGGATTCCATACTGGGAATAATCGGTGGCTGGTACCCTAAAACGGATGGTACACTCAAACGGAGATAGGCCCGTAGCCGACACTGGTAACGAGTTCTGTGCGTACTCAACCCAAGAAATCAGCTGACTCCATGAAGAAGGATTCTTAGAGACCAAACATCGCAACACTCTCTCAAGATCCTGGTTGGCCCGCTCGGTTTGGCCATTGCTCTGGGGATGGAAACCCATAGACAGACTAACCGTCGCCCTCAGTAATTTACAGAATTCACGACAGAATTTGGATACAAATTGGGGCCCCCTGTCGGAGACCACATCCATCGGAAGGCCATGTAAACGAAAGACGATGTAAACAAGCTACCGCTGTCTCCTTGGCAGAGGGTAATTTGGGCAAGGGAATAAAATAAACCATTTTCGAGAATCAGTCCACAACGGTCAAAACGACCGTCTTGCCCTGGGAGGGCGGTGATAAAATCTAGCGCTATTTGGGACCAGGGTCTCGAAGGAACAGACAGAGGTTGGAGTTACCCATCTGGGGAGCGATTCGACGTCTTACCCATGGCACAAACCGAACACGCCAAAACAAACTCCCGAATGTCGCAAGTCATTCCGGGCCACCAGATTCGTTGCTTAACCAAAAACTTGGTTCTATTAACTCCCGGGTGACAAGCTACATTGGAACTATGACCCCATTGTATAACGTCGGACCTTACTCCCTCAGGCATAAAGTCTTTGGGGCTTCTTTGCTCTCTTCTTCTCTCTCTCTCCCTCTCTTGCTCTCTCTCTCTCTCTCTCTCTCTTTCTCTCTCTCTCTCTCTCTCTCTCTCTCTCTCCCTCTCTCTCTCTCAGGTAACATTGTATTCATGCTGTGTACGATTAATGGTATAAGTTTATCATCTCATTCATCCATTTTGAAACTATTTTAAGTGTAACCATAACCAGATTTTGTCATTAAATCCTTTCTATTACGAATACTGTGCTAACTAGTTTTGATTTAGTATTGACTTTGAAGTGCTAGACTTTATACTCTCCCCAAAGTCCACCCCAAGTTCAATGATCGGCCAGGAGTCGAATTTCAAATTAAAAGTATTAATTTACTATGAATAACAACAACGAGTAAAAAAGGTTATCTGAGCTCAGGATTCAGAACAGCAAAGATCAGCATCTCGGCCGTTCAGAATGCCTTCACAACTTTTTCATGCATATTTATATTCTTGATCTTCCGTCCCCATGCATTGTCTCCTCCAATGGGGGTTTTACAGCGTCACCAGTCTCTAGGTAGCATTCTCTATCAAAAGGATAAAACATGCACAAAAGGCAGCATAGCTCTGGTATTTTTCCATACCATAAGTCATACCCTTCTATGGGTTTGTTAATTAATTCTCAGTTCCTTCAGAAGTGGCTATGCAGTTTCTTGGAAATCCCCCACCCCAGCAGTTTCACCTCTACTTCACCCCGTACCATAACCAGACATGTAAACCCATCAACACATATCAACCACAATCTTTCACACCTCCTACGTAAAGTAAATTATAAAGATCAACATCATCAGTAATTCAATTCATAGCAAACAACAACTATAGCAATTTGAATGCATCATAAAACTATCATTTAATACTTTGAGTCTTTAATGCATAATAAAAACATTGTTAATACTTTGAATCATAATGAGAAATAATAAAAATATCCTTCAGTGCAGCAGGTGACAGTGATCCGATCCCAGTAATCAGTGACCACACCTCCAACACAAACACAGAGAGAAAAGAGACGATGAATCTATGAACCGTGACAGTACCCCTCCCTATAGGAGCGCCTCCTGGTGCTCCTAGGAGGACCTACCTGTCGATTGTAATCATCAATAAGGGAGTGATCCAGTATGTCCCTGGCAAGAAACCAACTTCTCTCCTCTGGACCGTAACCCTCCCAGTCCACTAAGTACTGCAATCCGCGTCCTCTCCACCTAGAGTCCAGAATACGATAGACCGTATATGTTGGTTCCCCCTTTAAAGACGCGGCGGGGGAGGAACCGGAGTCGGCAGATTAATATGGTAATGAAAAACGGGTTTTAATTTGGAAACATGGAACACGGGGTGAATCCTCCCGTATGCGGGAGGCAGTTTGAGGCGGACTGCCACCGGACTAAGGATCATGGTGACAGTGAACAGACCAATGAATTTGGGAGATAGTTTATTACTCACAGAACGGAGAGGAATGTTTTTGGATGAAAGCCACACTTTTTGACCCACAAGGCTTAGACCGGTGGCGATCGGCTTCACACAACTTCGGCTTGGGTCTCACAGGCTCTGCTCCATGTGTGACGACACTTCTGGACGAAGGCGTGAGCGGAGGGAACCGCGACTTCGGATTCCATACTGGGAATAATCGGTGGCTGGTACCCTAAAACGGATGGTACACTCAAACGGAGATAGGCCCGTAGCCGACACTGGTAACGAGTTCTGTGCGTACTCAACCCAAGAAATCAGCTGACTCCATGAAGAAGGATTCTTAGAGACCAAACATCGCAACACTCTCTCAAGATCCTGGTTGGCCCGCTCGGTTTGGCCATTGCTCTGGGGATGGAAACCCATAGACAGACTAACCGTCGCCCTCAGTAATTTACAGAATTCACGACAGAATTTGGATACAAATTGGGGCCCCCTGTCGGAGACCACATCCATCGGAAGGCCATGTAAACGAAAGACGATGTAAACAAGCTACCGCTGTCTCCTTGGCAGAGGGTAATTTGGGCAAGGGAATAAAATAAACCATTTTCGAGAATCAGTCCACAACGGTCAAAACGACCGTCTTGCCCTGGGAGGGCGGTGATAAAATCTAGCGCTATTTGGGACCAAGACCAACACACACTGGACAGAATATCACTCAGCACAACCCACTGTAGATAAACACACATTATATACACATTTATTTATCATACAGCATCTATTGCACTTTGGATTTCAATTTTTCAATCTGTGAATAATATTTTATACTGTACATTGTATATTATTATTACTATTATAGCGTAATGTATATTGTTTAGTGTATGTTTAGTGTATATTGTTTAAAGTATATGTATATTGTAAGTATGTGTATATTGTTTAAAGCTGTGAGAACTACACTCACATTGTGTAAATTATTTATTGTTTATTGTAGAGTTTACTGTGCTGTGAGTAATTGTGGGCGCATCAGTGTAATCTGATGCTGCTTTAAATGTTGTACATGTCATGTCATGACTACCATGTTGCTCGGAACTGCACCTAAGAATTTCACCTACTGTTGCACTTGTGCATATGTAGAGTGACAAATAAAGTGATTTGATTTGATTTGATTTGATTTGACCAGGGTCTCGAAGGAACAGACAGAGGTTGGAGTTACCCATCTGGGGAGCGATTCGACGTCTTACCCATGGCACAAACCGAACACGCCAAAACAAACTCCCGAATGTCGCAAGTCATTCCGGGCCACCAGATTCGTTGCTTAACCAAAAACTTGGTTCTATTAACTCCCGGGTGACAAGCTACATTGGAACTATGACCCCATTGTATAACGTCGGACCTTACTCCCTCAGGCATAAAGTCTTTGGGGCTTCTTTGCTCTCTTCTTCTCTCTCTCTCCCTCTCTTGCTCTCTCTCTCTCTCTCTCTCTCTTTCTCTCTCTCTCTCTCTCTCTCTCTCTCTCTCCCTCTCTCTCTCTCAGGTAACATTGTATTCATGCTGTGTACGATTAATGGTATAAGTTTATCATCTCATTCATCCATTTTGAAACTATTTTAAGTGTAACCATAACCAGATTTTGTCATTAAATCCTTTCTATTACGAATACTGTGCTAACTAGTTTTGATTTAGTATTGACTTTGAAGTGCTAGACTTTATACTCTCCCCAAAGTCCACCCCAAGTTCAATGATCGGCCAGGAGTCGAATTTCAAATTAAAAGTATTAATTTACTATGAATAACAACAACGAGTAAAAAAGGTTATCTGAGCTCAGGATTCAGAACAGCAAAGATCAGCATCTCGGCCGTTCAGAATGCCTTCACAACTTTTTCATGCATATTTATATTCTTGATCTTCCGTCCCCATGCATTGTCTCCTCCAATGGGGGTTTTACAGCGTCACCAGTCTCTAGGTAGCATTCTCTATCAAAAGGATAAAACATGCACAAAAGGCAGCATAGCTCTGGTATTTTTCCATACCATAAGTCATACCCTTCTATGGGTTTGTTAATTAATTCTCAGTTCCTTCAGAAGTGGCTATGCAGTTTCTTGGAAATCCCCCACCCCAGCAGTTTCACCTCTACTTCACCCCGTACCATAACCAGACATGTAAACCCATCAACACATATCAACCACAATCTTTCACACCTCCTACGTAAAGTAAATTATAAAGATCAACATCATCAGTAATTCAATTCATAGCAAACAACAACTATAGCAATTTGAATGCATCATAAAACTATCATTTAATACTTTGAGTCTTTAATGCATAATAAAAACATTGTTAATACTTTGAATCATAATGAGAAATAATAAAAATATCCTTCAGTGCAGCAGGTGACAGTGATCCGATCCCAGTAATCAGTGACCACACCTCCAACACAAACACAGAGAGAAAAGAGACGATGAATCTATGAACCGTGACAGTACCCCTCCCTATAGGAGCGCCTCCTGGTGCTCCTAGGAGGACCTACCTGTCGATTGTAATCATCAATAAGGGAGTGATCCAGTATGTCCCTGGCAAGAAACCAACTTCTCTCCTCTGGACCGTAACCCTCCCAGTCCACTAAGTACTGCAATCCGCGTCCTCTCCACCTAGAGTCCAGAATACGATAGACCGTATATGTTGGTTCCCCCTTTAAAGACGCGGCGGGGGAGGAACCGGAGTCGGCAGATTAATATGGTAATGAAAAACGGGTTTTAATTTGGAAACATGGAACACGGGGTGAATCCTCCCGTATGCGGGAGGCAGTTTGAGGCGGACTGCCACCGGACTAAGGATCATGGTGACAGTGAACAGACCAATGAATTTGGGAGATAGTTTATTACTCACAGAACGGAGAGGAATGTTTTTGGATGAAAGCCACACTTTTTGACCCACAAGGCTTAGACCGGTGGCGATCGGCTTCACACAACTTCGGCTTGGGTCTCACAGGCTCTGCTCCATGTGTGACGACACTTCTGGACGAAGGCGTGAGCGGAGGGAACCGCGACTTCGGATTCCATACTGGGAATAATCGGTGGCTGGTACCCTAAAACGGATGGTACACTCAAACGGAGATAGGCCCGTAGCCGACACTGGTAACGAGTTCTGTGCGTACTCAACCCAAGAAATCAGCTGACTCCATGAAGAAGGATTCTTAGAGACCAAACATCGCAACACTCTCTCAAGATCCTGGTTGGCCCGCTCGGTTTGGCCATTGCTCTGGGGATGGAAACCCATAGACAGACTAACCGTCGCCCTCAGTAATTTACAGAATTCACGACAGAATTTGGATACAAATTGGGGCCCCCTGTCGGAGACCACATCCATCGGAAGGCCATGTAAACGAAAGACGATGTAAACAAGCTACCGCTGTCTCCTTGGCAGAGGGTAATTTGGGCAAGGGAATAAAATAAACCATTTTCGAGAATCAGTCCACAACGGTCAAAACGACCGTCTTGCCCTGGGAGGGCGGTGATAAAATCTAGCGCTATTTGGGACCAGGGTCTCGAAGGAACAGACAGAGGTTGGAGTTACCCATCTGGGGAGCGATTCGACGTCTTACCCATGGCACAAACCGAACACGCCAAAACAAACTCCCGAATGTCGCAAGTCATTCCGGGCCACCAGATTCGTTGCTTAACCAAAAACTTGGTTCTATTAACTCCCGGGTGACAAGCTACATTGGAACTATGACCCCATTGTATAACGTCGGACCTTACTCCCTCAGGCATAATCTACGTTACCCCTTCTAAGGCCGCTTTGACCTTCGATTCGACCTCCCATGTAAGTGTAAAGATAATAAGTCTCTCAGGAAAAATGCACTCTGGAGTAGACGGACATTCGGAGCGGTCAAAAACGCGAGATAAAGCATCGGTAGGGCTGGGTGATAAAACAATAACGATATGTATCGCGATAGACACGTAGTCGATATCAATAAAAAATGCGTTCGATAAAATGTTAAATTATTATTTTTTTCTTTGTCGGAAGAAACCAGAGGTTGCGAAGCAAGTTTGGTTGCATGAACAAAGGCACTCGCTCTCTGGTAACCAAGCAACGTAGGGAGTGACAGGCTAACAGCCAATCAGGTAACTGTATCATGTCTGGTTGCACCATATCGTTGTCTCATGTTGGATTCATTCTTCAGTTAACAGAACTGGTGTGGAATGATAAGTGGAAAATGAGTGCTGCAGTGAATGGGGAAATTGTTGATAAAACAGGAAAACAAGTCAGCTCACCAGTATGGCCATTTTTTGGATTTTATAAGTCTGACCGTCGCCCCCATCAAGACTGGTCAGTGCAAGCCTCCGCTGACAGCGCGCGCACCTCGTTCGTTTGTGCTATTCTTTACTTTGGCTGAATCCGAAATCGCCCCCTAAACCCTCAATCACTATTCCCTACTTTAGTCCACTGATACAGTTCACTTGAAGGAGTGAATGTAAACAAGCGAGCGAATTCAGACAGCCGTTGTGTGTTCATCAGCTGTACACTCGTTATTGCGGTGCAAAGTGGGATAGAATGAGTGCACTCAATAACGTCCACTATTGTTTTGGACACCACTACAAATGGCTTTCCCTTCAAATAGCGCCCTATTTTAGATTAGATTAGATGATTAGATTCAACTTTATTGTCATTACACAAGTACAAGTACAAGGCAACGAAATGCAGTTTAGGTCTAACCAGAAGTGCAATAGCAGCAAGTGCAGGATATACAATGGTTGCATAAGTGCAGGACGTGGAAATATACTGAATATATATAAATATATATAAATAGAGAGATGGTTATTACTATAAACAGAACTGAATTTACAGGTGAGTATGTACAGTGAATTAATATACAGATGGCTATTACTATAGACAGAATTTACAGGTGAATATGTACTATGAATATAATATACAGATGGCTAGTACTTTAAACAGAATTTTTACAGTTAGAGGTATACAATAATATGTTCGGCAAGATGAGGAATATAGCAGTGGATTAAGGTAGTGCAATAAATTATGGACAGAGCTATCCGAAAAAAAGTGTAAAAGTGCAGTGGAAAGTGGTTGCATATTACAGTTAGAAGTACGGTGCAAAATGCAAATGTAAACATTGGTACTATAAATACAGTCGGCAGTGCAAATGAGCATAATCCAGTTAAGATATGGTAGTGCAGAATGCATAAGTAAACAGTTGTTACTGTAATAAAGAGTCGGTAGTGCAAATAACAAAGTGAAGGCAGATGTGAGGTAGGAGAGTTATCAGTATATGAGGGAAGTGGATCAACGGGGGTTTGAGTTCAGTAAAGAGACAGCTCTGGGGAAAAAACTGTTCTTTAGTCTGCTGGTTCTGGTCCGGAGAATCCTGAAACGCCTGCCGGAGGGCAGGAGAGAAAACAGTCTGTGGGCTGGGTGAGAGGAGTCCTTGAGGATGCTGCGAGCTCGATGCAGACAGCGTTTCCTCTGGATGTGCTCGATGGCAGTGGAGTCCCTGTGATGCGCTTGGCAGTTTTCACCACCCGCTGCAGTGCCTTGCGCTCCGCAACAGAGCAGCTCCCATACCACACTGCCACACAGTTGGTTAGGATGCTTTCTATTGCGCAGCGATAGAAGTTCACCAGGATAGCCGAGGAGAGCTGATTCTTCCTCAGTGTCCTCAGGAAGAAGAGGCGCTGGTGAGCCTTCTTGACCAGGCTGGAGGTGTTGGTCGTCCACGACATGTCCGCCGAGATGTGGATCCCCAGGAACTTGAAACTGGAGACACGCTCAACAGCCATTCCATTGATGTGGATGGTGTCGTGTGTGCCTCTTGACTCCTTCCTGAAGTCCACGATGAGCTCCTTCGTTTTGGTGGTGTTGAGGAGCAGGTTATTATCAGCGCACCATGTGGCCAGGTGCTGGATCTCCTCCCTGTAGGCAGTCTCATCGTTGTTGCTGATGAGCCCAATCACCGTAGTGTCGTCCGCAAACTTGACGATGGAATTAGATCCATACACAGGCTTGCAGTCGGCGGTGAAGAGGGAGTAGAGAAACGGGCTTAGCACACAGCCCTGTGGTACGCCAGTGTTGAGTGTGATGGATGTGGAGCAGGTGGATCCTGATCGAACATTCTGGGGTCTGTCAGTTAGGAAGTCCAAAATCCAGTTACACATTGAAGTGTTGATGCCCAGGTCTCCAAGTTTGGCTATTAACTTGGTTGGGATGACAGTGTTGAATGCTGAGCTGAAGTCAACAAACAGCATGCGTAAGTGTTCTTATTGTCCAGATGAGTGAGCACAGAGTGCAGTGCCATGGAAACTGCATCCTCTGTGCTCCTATTGCTGCGGTAGGCAAACTGGTGTGAGTCCAATGTGGATGGTAGAGAGTCTTTTAGGTGTTCTAGGACCAGCCGCTCAAAGCACTTCATAACGATGGGTGTGAGTGCTACAGGGCGGTAGTCATTAGGGCACCTCGGGCACTGGCACAATGGAAGTGCGTTTGAAGCATGTTGGTACAGCTGCTTGGGCAAGAGACAGGTTGAAAATGTCCGTAAACAATTTAAGGGTATAGGGGGCGATTTCGGATTCAGCCTTTGAAACTACATGGAGAAGTAATGTTACTCTGCATCAGTGCCTTATGACAAAGCATCTAAATGGTAACCGTTACAAAGAAATAACGGAGGCACTGCGCCTTAATGTTAAGAGATAATTGTTAAGTGTTCATTGTGATTTTAGACTTGTGTTTATATTTTAATTATTTGAGTGTTTTCCATGGTTGTGTTGACCTTTCTGCCTTTATAACTGAGGGGATTATAATCACGTTTTTTTTACGTTTAAAATAAAAATGTTTAAATGTAAAATATTTTTCTCCTGGTCCTTATTTAAATGGGTCATAAAACATAAATAATTATCGATATCGACCGATATGATATGCTTGTATCGTGATACAGTTTTCAGCCATATCGCCCAGCCCTTAGCATTGGGTTTGATGTTTTTAGAACCCGGGCGATACGAAAGAGAAAAATCAAAACGTCCGAAAAAAAGAGTCCACCGAGCCTGCCTGGAATTGAGTCTTTTAGCAGATCTGATGTAATCCAGATTCTTATGATCAGTCCAAACGATAAAAGGAATCCCCGATCCTTCTAACCAATGACGCCATTCTTCCAATGCGAGCTTGACTGCCAACAAGTCTCTGTTACCAATGTTGCAATTGCGTTCGGCTGGCGACAATCGATGGGAAAAAAATGTGCAAGGATGCATCTTCTCGTCTGAGGAAGAGCGCTGGGAAAGAACCGCGCCTACCCCCACCTCTGACGCGTCCACCTCCACCACAAACTGACCTGATGGATCATGGGGCGACAAGAATGGGTGTATCTAAAGAGTCAAGCCGGGTTGGTGCGCCATACTCTGGGCATAGAGAGGTCCCAGAGGGCCTCTTCTATCTCCACTGTCCAAAGCTCCTGGGCTCTTCCAGTTCCAAGATACGGCCACTTCCTGTCCAGCTTTGGCTGGCTATAACTCGGGAGCCAAACCAAATTTGAGCTGCAAACTCTGGGTGTGTGGAGGTACCTATAGGTACGGTACCATACTCCATACGGGAGTCAAGCCCGTATGGAGTATGGAGCCCCAACTCGGCTTGGTACCTGAGATACATCCAGTCAAATTTCCATCTTGGACCAACTGTGATGCATCCCACCTGTGACCTAATTGACATGTAAGCCATCTCTGGAGAGGTCATTTTTAGGACTCCATTAATAATTTTATCTGACTCCAATTTTTACATTACATTTACATTTAGTCATTTAGCAGACGCTTTTATCCAAAGCGACTTACAAATGAGAGCAATAGAAGCAACTACAACAAGAAGCAACTACAATTTTATGTGACTCCATAAAGTGTGTTACGTTTAGAGTTTATCAGCTGATTTTAAGATTAGTTGCGATTTAATTTAGATCGTTGATTTGTCTTAGTATCACTTATTTTCAAATATTCGTTCCTCCATGGGACCCGGAACCGCTCAGAGGCTAGTGTCGCGACCCACTAGCTCTCACGACACAAATTAGTTAGTTCTGATATTACAGAGGATTTGCAGAGTGAACTATTTTAACTTTAAATGAGTCCCACAGGTTTACTCATAACAAAAATGTATTTATAGCCACGAAGCTGCAATGGCTCAATGCTCCCGCTATGGAGTCCTCAGTATATTCTGTCCCAACAGAGAGATTTGCAGTAGCCCCCTCTTACTCCTCATGTGACTCTACTAAAATAATGATTTCAGAAAGATACAGAATAAATCAAGATTAACATTTATTTTGGCCAGACAGGAAAATTAAATAAGTAAACAAGAATCCATGGTACACAACTGATCAGCGTAAAAACATAAACACAATCGCAAAGTAAGATGCAAAGAGTCATCATGTCTGGCACAATACATGCAATGTGTGTGTGTGTCCCAAAGACACTCACACAGACTGCATGGGGGTTCTGGTTACAGATTTTTTTCCCACTGAAAGCTTGGTTACCCTGCCTTAAATACACCAACTAGAACAAAAGGGTTGTAAATATTTGCAACACAACCACCTGGTTTTGGGGGAGTGGATAAGATATCTTTGAAGATACTCCTCAAAAGGAGAACTGAATTCTCCTTAGTTTTCAATCTTTTGTAAATTTCCACCCACTGGCTCAAATTTCGAAATCCAGCAGCTGATTGAAGGACTTCTGCGTGTAAGCCTTTTCAGCCTTTCGGTGAAATTCTCTTAATTTATTGATATCTAATTTTTAATCTGACTCCATTAATAATTTATCTGACTCCAATTCTAAGTGACTCCATAAAGTGTGCTACATTTAGAGTTTATCAGCTGATTCTACGATTAGTTGCGATTTAATTTAGATCGTTGATTTTCTTTGTATCTTCCTAGTTTTCATATTCATTCATCGAGAGACCCAATATCGCAGAGAGACAGATGCGTCCGGACCGCGCGCTCACGGGCACAAAATAATACTTCTGTAATTAGTCAGAGGATGCAGAGTGAATATTTTACCTTTAAGTGGTTGCACATGCTCACTCAACAAAAACGGACTACAACGTGCTAACCCAGCGATAGTCAGGAATCGGAATATCGCGCACGCTGCGCTCCATGCTTCAGTCGTGGCGTCATCGGTGTGATCTATCATAACCCTAGATTTTGCGGTAATAAAGGAGTATACATCGATCCATACTAGAATAATGATTTCAGAATCATACAAGATAAATCAAGATTAACATTTATTTTGGCCAGACAGGAACAGTAAATAAGTAATCAAGAATCCATGGTACACAACTGATCAGCGTAAAAACATAAAACACAATTGCAAAGCAATATGAAAATAATTTAAAAGAGTCATCATATCTGGCACACTACATGCAGTTTGCACAACACGGGGGGGGGGGATTATCTGGGGGGGTATGGGGGGGGATATTCCCCCTGAGAGTTAGATTATCCAGCCTTAAATACTTCAACTAGAACAAAAGGGTTGTAAATATTTGCAACACCCCCACCTGGTTTTGAGGGAGTGGATCAGATATCTTTGAAGAAATTCCTCAAAAGGTGGACTGAATTCTCATTAGTTTTCAATCTTTCTAATACTACTAGTGACTGCAGTGAAACTGAGACCATTTTACCATTTGCACCGAGACCTTTAAAAAGACATCAAACATGAAAGTGATAAAACAATAGATTTACAAGATACATCATCACTGGTATATCTGCATTTGGTGACTTGAAAACAGGGCAAGGAGAGGGCAAAATGGGGAGGGGGGAGGAATTTTTGTCAGGGTGTTGTCACAAAGTTTCTGTGAGATCTTTCTCTCAAGATTAGTGACTTTTTATTGTTCAATTGCTGGAGTGTGTATCTCAGCTTTTGTCTTAGCACCAAAACCGACTCTTACAGGCGGCCCCTGGCCCATTGGGACAAATTCAGATTAGTTCCCAAGGGGACATACTTGGACATTCCTTGTTTCCATATTTTGGATGTAATTTCCGAAGTGTTCATGGTGCTGATCCTTGAGTTAACAGCACAAGTCAATGAGTGCCGGAGTCAAGTAGTCACCTGAAATAACAACATTAAGACAGGCTAAACCTGAAGATGAAAACACTGCTGAAATACACCTCAGCGGCACAGTCCCTTTAGGTGTAGGCGTACTGTGCTGATTGGATGCTGTAGCAATTAGGCAGGATCTCTGTTATCTCGTTGGTCAGGTTTGTTTCCACCTGCCGATGATTGTGAGGGTTTTCAGTCTGTAGAATGACTTGTTGTCCCAAGTCAGTTGCGTTAGTCAGCATGAGCAGAAAGTGTCAGTGGAAAGTGTCTTTATACTTTGAGGAAACATCCTCTTGAGGAAATGTCCTCCCCAGGATTCTTATCAATAGCTGACCCTTAGAGAAATCCTCGGTCACCTTCAAGCAGAAGGTTTGGTATGCCGGGCAGGTCAGATCTCCATGGGTGAAGGAATCATTTCACTGATGATGCTCCATTGTGTGTTAGACACCTGAACAAATTCTGAATAACCATGCAATAATTGAACACAGATGACTTTGTGGTTATTGTGAGATGGAAAATGAGAGTTGTTGGATAATCAAAAGAACATCAAAATAACAACACATGATAAACTCCTGTCAGAAGTTCGAGTGGTAAAAACGGTCTCATTTCTCATATAATATATTTAGTGCGCAAGTCTCATTTGATTGCCAGATTCTTCAATACCACTAGTGATATTGAAGTGGAATTTAAACATGGTCTGGATGAATTGAAGGAAGGGTATCAAAACCATCAATAGAACAGTATTGTGGCGAGGGGGGCGTGGTTTAGCAAAGTCTGTGACGGGAGAGAGAGTCAGAGGACGAGCGGCACGTAAGTGGATCAAGCACAAATGATGAACACCTGTCTCTTGTTGCAGTAATTGGCGTGGAGAGAGTACATAGAGCAGGAGGAAAGGAGAGAGAGCTGGAGACGGAGTGACACACTGGGACTCGGCTGGCCACAGAGCAGAGAGGAACTGCTGGAAAGAAAACCGACGATTGATACTGAGAATTTATGAGTGACTTTTGTTTGTGCGATGTGCACAGTGTTGTAACCTGAGCGAATTGAGTTATTAAAACCCAGTTGTGAGTCCCAGTAAGCCGACCCCTTTGTCTTCTTCCTTACCATCCCACGAACATCACTACAAGTATATTTACCAGCAGTATGCATAATTAAAATATATCACATAATTAAACATGGAAATACACAATTGAATAATTGCCATTATAAAATTGTTTGTATCAGTTGTTTTAAATGCAAATCATTATTGAATTCTTATGTTTCAATCAGATTACTTAGAGAATGAGATTTACAAAAAAAGAGATTTAAAATCAAACTTTTGTACTCATCTTCTGCGCATTTGATGTACAGGCTAAGTCACACTCAATGATGCAGGTCTGACTGAGAATTGTTTACATAATTTATGGAAATGCCTGCATCCCAGATCTAAGTCTTTAGATATATTTGTATTGTCATTAGTCATATGTTGGAAACTAGGGGCCCTTCCAGTTTTCAACAATGCTAAGGACTGGACATATTAATAAATCTTTAAAAGAAAAAAACCTAGCGCATCATTTGTATTATCTACGTGAATGTTCAAATCACGACAATTGGTGCTTTATCGACAGTAACCATTAGGTCTGATAGAAAATCTGCAAACTCTTTTAAAGAGCACCTATCATGGCATTTAAAATGTTCCAAATATTGTTTTAGAAGTCCCCAACAACAGTTTTGCATGCATGCAATGACAAAAAAGAGTTTTCTTATAATATGCATTTATTTTTACCTGTTTTGACAGCGATTCTCAAATGATTCCTTTAGTGATTCACTTTTCAAAACCCTGCCTTTACGTGACTCTAATCTGCGGTGATTGGTCCGATGACCCAGTCAGTTGTGATTGGTATAGTCTGTGCAGATATTTTCGGAAACGGAACGCCCATCAAAGTCTTATAGTGACAGTAATTTGTTAATATGTGTCAGGAGTTATGAATATGAAAACCGCGTCGGAACCGTTTGATTGTAATATGGGCCTCAGCTGATCTCATTCATAAAAAACTCCTCTATTCTCCTCACGAAGACTCGCGACAAATAAACATCCCTCAGGGCTTTTAGTTCAAAAGTGTGCAGATGAGGAGACATATTGATAGATTCTCATATGTCTGTGTCAAATTTCTAAACAGAGGAGTATTTTTTATTCAATACTTCCTCAAAATGCGCAGATGTAGCCTATTCATGAGCGATGGAGACTCTTATGTGTTGTTTTCAATTCATACTGGCAGCCGGAGGGCGCTCTGTGCACATGTAGTCCATATATGGTACAGATAGACGAAGAAGATACCATGTGCCATAATAGAAGTCCATAATAAAAGCTTCCTGAGATCGCGAGACATGCAAATAGAGACATTTGACGATTAAATAAACACACAATCGCGACAATGTATGGTTTGTCTTCAAGCCACTTAGTCTTCAAATGCTCATCCTTGGGCAGATGAAAAAAGTTTGCTTTTGAGTCGCACTTCAGAACTCAGCGTCTTGTCGCCATGATGTTTTCTAGTTTTCACTGGCGTCTTGGAGCGCAATAAGTGGGCGTATCGTATTCAAATAACTTGACAAGTTGACGTCATCTAGTCAGAGAAAAAGCTTCGGTCTTCTAACGATTCTTAAAAATGACTCAGAGTCGACTCTTACTTTTGAAAGAAAATAACTATATATACGGTGCACTGTCATATTTCAAAACTTTGCAGGATGTTTTTGTTCACTTAGATCTATGTTACACACTACATGAAAGGTAAATTTCAAAATTCCATGATAGGTGCTCTTTAAGAAATCAACATAGGGCCCTGGCGGTCTATATATGGTAGCCAAAGCAAAAGATAATTTTTTTTTTTTAAATAATTTTTTTCTAATATCTGAGAGTGTAACATTTAGCACAAGCACTTAGCACAACCTGTGTCCTGTTTTCTGAGTAACATTTAGAATATCTCTATAGATAGTTGCAACACCGCCGCCACGGCCAGTCAGACGGGGCTCGTGCGTATAACAGTAACCTGGTGGAGTAGACTCATTTATACCAAAATAATCATTAGGTTTAAGCCAGGTTTCAGTCAGACATAGTAAATCAAAGCTATTATCTGTGATCATTTCATTTACAATAACTGCTTTAGGTGTGAGCGATCGAATGTTAAGGAGACCTAGTTTTAGAGAATGTTTTTGTTAATTTCTTTTAAGATTATCTGGTTTAATAATGATCAGATTTTCTCTAGATCCTGCAGAGGATTTTGACATGAATATTCGTGGAACAGACACAGTTTCTATACAATGCACTACAGAACAATAACTGTCAAGTGTAGTTTGACTTACTAGTCATACGGTGTGTGGAGTCTTGGAGATGTTGTCCGACAGAAGATCCTGCACTGGGATCCACATACACTCCTACTCTATTATAGCCAGTGCTGATTATGGGCTCTACAGGGAGATCAGCCTCTATGTTATTGTGTCTGAATGAGTAACTGAAGGGAGAGCAGATCAAACTCCAGGACTGATCATTACCTCCAAACACACACTCATCACCCTTTCCCTTCCTGCAGATGCTCTTATATGACACTGATATAAACACACCTAACCCACTGCACTCAATCTCCCAGTAAGAGCGTCCACACACACTCTCACTACACAACACCTGAGACACATTCTTAAATCTGTCAGGATGATCACGATACGACTGGACTGTGTGAGTGTATGTAATCACTCTGTTCCTCTCAGTCAGACTGAGGTCTTTATTCACCGTGTTCCGGTCTGGATTTAGCTGAAGTGAGTCTGATGAAGAGAAAACACATCAGAATGAGGGATGAGGAATCTGATCTTTTAATGTAGCTGAAATCTTCATGTTCAATATATCATACTCAGTTCAATATATCATCTCAGTTCAGTTTTGTATGGACCTGTTTTACTGCTAAGACAAAAGCTGAGATCCACACCTCAACAATAGAACAATAAAAGTCACTAATATTGAGAAAGGATCACACAGAAACTGTGGGACACCACCCTGATCAAACATTCCTCCCCGCTCCCCATTTGGCCCTCTCCTTGCCCTGTTTTCAAGTCAAGTTGTGTTTTATGTTTTTACGCTGATCAGTTGTGTACCATGGATTCTTGTTAACTTATTTACTTTTCCTGTCTGGCCAAAATAAATGTTAATCTTGATTTATCTTGTATTATTCTGAAATCATTATTTTAATATGGATCAATGTAGACTCCTTTATTTCCGCAAAATCTAGTGTTATGATAGATCACACCGATGACGGCACTACTGAAACGTCTTTGTTACGGATGTAAGCCTCGTTCCCTGAGGAGGGAACGGAGACGTAACGTTAGTGACTAACGAATGGGGGTTTCGCCTAGAAGCCAATCATCTTCGAGATCTTAGAAAATGCCCAATGGCAGTGCCAATGCCATGGGCACGCTGAATTTGCATACGTAACTCCGCCCCACCATGTGGGTATATAAGGAAGTACGTGGGCAATATCGCATTATGTTACCTGCTGAGGAGCCAAGACTGAACTCCCTGCCGTTCCAGCAGTACAGCGGATGTGGCAAAGGGACGTTACGTCTCCGTTCCCTCCTCAAGGAACGAGGGTTACATACGTAACCGAGACGTCCCCTTTCGTTCAGTCACTACGACGTAACGTTAGTGACTAACGAATGGGGGTCCCAATATAATCACGCCACTCAGCTGTCTTCCAGTGCCCTGCGTAAGTTTGAGTACCCTGTCGTAAGACTAGTACGGAAAAAGGACTCCCACTTATCACAGGAATACCAAGGTACACTGGGAAGCATATTCCAGTGAGGAAATGCCAAGATGCCTACCCGTATGCATATGCTGCATATGGAGAACTCTGGGGTACCAGCCGAAGGTGGATTTTTAACCCCAAGGGTGGCAGGGACTTGCCAAGGGAAAGACACCTGCTCACAGAGGAGGCTTACGGTGGAAATACACGTGTGGGGGTCGCCGGAGGGGAACCATGCACACGGGGCACCTGGCCGGACACGAGGGTCTGGACTTGAGAGAGGGCAGACTGAACTGGCGTCAGCGTAAACAGTGCTGGAGGAACTCAGGGCTTTCGGGAAGCTCACCTGAGGAGATAATCGCACGTATCCAGTCCGTGGAATGGAATGGCGAGCAAGCGAAGACACTTGAGCCTGGTCCATTACCGGCCACTAGTAGAGGCGAGTACATAGTCAGACACTGGGGTGGAGTGAGCCCGAACCCCAAGGGGACAGGGTCGACCTTGCTGCTGGTAAGCCAAAACAATGGTGTCCACTATCCAGTGAGACAGCCTTTGCTTTGAGAGAGCTCTTCCCTTCTGCTCTCCACCATAACAGACAAAGAGCTGGTCTGAGGTCCTGAAACACTGTGTCCTGTCTACGTAAGCGCGGAGAGCGCGTACTGGACAGAGCAGTGCCAAGGCTGGGTCTGCCTCCTCCAAAGGCAGTGCTTGCAGGTTCACCACCTGGTCTCTAAACGGGGTGGTGGGAACCTTGGGCACATATCCGGGCCGGGGTCTCAGGATCACGTGAGAGTTACCCGGCCCGAATTCCAGGCATGCTTCATCAACCGAAAATGCTTGCAGATCCCCTACCCTCTTGATGGAGGCCAATGCGGTCAGTAGCGCTGTCTTCATAGACAAGAACTTAATATCGACCGACCGCAATGGCTCAAAGGGGGACCTCTGCAGCGCATCTAACACCATTGAGAAGTCCCAAGAGGGTACGAGGGGAGAACGAGGCGGATTTAGTCTCCTCGCTCCCCTCAGGAACTGAATGACCAGGTCGTGCTGACTTACCTTTTTGTCCCCCAAGAGATTGTTGTGGGCAGAAATTGCGGCCACATAAACTTGGGTGGAGGGTGGAGGGAGACAGCCTTCGTTCCAACCCTTCTTGGAGGAATGAGAGCACGGACCCGATCAGGCATTTCCAGGGGTCTTCTTGGCGGGAAGAACACCAGGTGACGAAGAGGTTCCACTTCAACGCATAGGCATGCAGAGGGGACTCTGCCCTAGCGGAAGTGATGGTAGCCAGCACAGCAGGTGGTAGGGTACTCAAACCTGCCGCGTCCCATCCAGGAGCCACCGTGGAGGTTCCACAGGTTGGGACGCGGGTGCCAAAGGGTGCCCCGTCTCTGATTAAGGAGGTCGCGTCTCAGAGGAATAGGCCAGGGAGGGACTGTCGCAAGGAGTAAGAGTTCAGGGAACCAGGTCCGGTCATGCCAGTAGGGGGCGACCAGAAGGACCTGCCATTGGGCGTTTTCTAAGATCTCGAAGATGATTGGCTTCTAGGCGAAACCCTCATTCGTTAGTCACTAACGTTACGTCATAGTGACTGAATGAAAGGGAACATGGAGCGCAGCGTGCACGATAATCCGATTTCTGACTATCCCTGTATTAGCAGGTTGCAGTCCGTGGATATTACTAAAATTACACTTTTTGTTGAGTGAGCATGTGCAACCACTTAAAGGTAATACATTCACTCTGCATCCTCTGACTAATATCAGAAGTAAACATTTTGTGCTTGTGAACGCGCGGTCCGGACGCGTCTGTTTCTGTGCGATATCGGGTCTCATGATGAACAAAGGAAGATACTAAGAAAATCAACAATCTAAATTAAATCGCAACTAATCTTAAAATCAGCACACTTTATGGCAGGGTTCTTGCAGGTTTCAGTAAGTCAAATTTAAGACATTTTTAAGACATTTTAAGACCATAAAGATTGAAATTTAAGACCTATACGATGCATTACCAAAATTATTTAAATCAAAGAAATAATAAAAAAAGCAATAAAGCAATGACATTAGTAACCCTCCACAGCCAACAACGTGCCAAATGCCCAAAACCTTTTTTTTTTTTACAATTGAAAAGTGTATGCATATAACATTTTATATATTAATGTTTATATATTAACGAGACTAATAATAATGATTATATTCAATAAATACAAATATTTAACAAAATTAGAAATATTACTATTACAATAACATTTTAATTATTAAAAAATTTATAATAGAGTATTTAAGAATAAATATAACAATATAATAATAATACTAATAAAATAATATTTATATTTTACAGAAAACTTATTTTACAAAAAAACCCTGCTGGGTTACCTGTTAATATGCAGACAGCCTATGACTAAAAATCATTAGAAAGGTCTAAAGATTTATTGTAAAAAATAAATAAAAAAATAAAGAAATTCTGTGCTTTTTATCTGTTATATACATTTCTTAAAGTCTATGTATTTAATATGAAATATGAGCCTCTTATGCATCCACGGTTTGGGAAAAACTGTACATTGGAGAAAAACATATGGGTTGTCATTTATTTAGAGAGAAGTATTATTTTTCATATTTGTTACCCAAACTTTCATTCATACTGGAAGCCAGAGGGCGCCCTCGAGCAGAAACTCCACATTTCCCTCAGAGAAGTCATCCTTAGCCCTAATGTGAAGCTAGCGATGTAGGATAAACTGAAGATAGAAACGCTTTGACTGATGAAACGAAGACAATAAACACGACTGCATCAAGATATGGTGTATTTGAGTTCTTCAAGCCTTCACTATTGTCATAATAATAAGGTATGCAGTGCTGAAGCTAGCGATGTAGGATAAACTGAAGATAGAAACGCTTTGACTGATGAAACGAAGACAATAAACACGACTGCATCAAGATATGGTGTATTTGAGTTCTTCAAGCCTTCACTATTGTCATAATAATAAGGTATGCAGTGCTGATTGAGTGCAGACTTTATCACTGTTTAGAATAATATAAAACAATGCATGTCTGCCTCATTCTGTCCAGAAAAATACAACGTTATTTAATGTAGACGTATTTTGCGGGCAAGTAATAGCATTTATCACGGGATTTGTAGTTTTATCACCGAGTACGTGTACCAACACCCCCAGAAAGAACTACAACACACCGAACGAACGCACTGAGGGCGGCGCAGCAAAGACTCTAGAGCTCCGCTTTGAGCTCCGCTTTCGCGATTCGATACTTTTTTGCTACAGTGTAAAGTTAATAACTTTCTGCAGCCAGCATTTCTGGAAATGAACGAGGACAACACTTTTTTTAAGACCTCGGATGAAAATCTGGCCGTTTTTAAGACATTTTAAGGCCTTAAATTTAAAATTTTTTATTTTAGACATTTTAAGACTTTTTAAGACCCCGCGGGAACCCTGTTATGGAGTCACATAAAATTGGAGTCAGATAAAATTATTAATGGAGTCAGATTTAAAATGAGATATCAATAAATTAAGAGAACTTCACCAAAATGCTGAAAAGGCTTACACGCAGAATTCCTTTTGACCAAGCCGTTAGCATCTGGTTTTGGGCTAATGGATGGAAGTTTACAGTTTAATAATTAATCACATGATCAACTCTAAAACTTTTCTGTCATGTTTTCTTTCCTCTTCTCCAGGAAGAACATGAACACACTCATGAGTTCATGTTCTTCCTGGAGAAGAGGAAAGAAAACATGTTGTGATTGTGTTGATTTCATGATTGTGTTCTCAGTGACTTACATTGTAGGAAGTCGCTCCTGGTCTTGGGATCAGGGACTGTGGAAATCAACAGACATGAAGAGTGTGATTATCATGACAAGAGAAAATTATCCTGATAACACATGCAGAAATGCACAACACAGAAGATATTTAGAGAAATGTTCAATTTCAGTAAAGCCAACTCAAGTATGCAAGAGAACAATAGTTTATATAGTAACAAATATATCAATAAATGTCTCAATCATGTGATTACACTATATTATAATTCTACGGTTAAGTATAAAGGCTATGATGACGTGATTAATCTAGCTAATTTGTTAAAACATGCTAGCAACATGCTAATTTGTGCTAACAACATGATAGCAACCTGCTTACAACACATTAAAACATGTTAACAATGTGCTAACAATGCTAGACTGTGCTAAAACATGTTCGTAACATGCTAATTCTTGCTAGAAACATCAAAATATGCTAACAACATGTTAAATCATGCTAGCAACATGTTAAATAATTTCAGCAACATGTTAAATTATGCTAGCAACATGTTAAGTCATGTCAGCAACATGTTAAGTCATGTTAGCAACATGTTAAATAACGCCAACAACATGTTAAATAATGCTAGCAACATGTTAAATCATGCCACAAACATGTTAAATAATGCTAGAAACATGTTGAATAATGCCAGCAACAAGTTAAATAATGCCAGCAACATGTTAAATAATGCCAGCAACATGTTAAATAATGCCAGCAACATGTTAAATAATGTCAACAACATGTTAAATCATGTCAGCAACATGTTAAATCATGCTAGCAACATGTTAAATAATGCCAGCAACATGTTAAATAATGCCAACAACATGTTAAATCATGCTCGCAACATGTTAAATAATGTCAGCAACATGTTTAATAATGCCAGCAACATGTTAAATAATGCCAACAACATGTTAAATAATGCCAACAACATGTTAAATAATGCCAACAACATGTTAAATAATGCTAGCAACATGTTGAATAATGATAGCAACATGTTAAATAACGCCAACAACATGTTAAATAATGCTAGCAACATGTTGAATAATGATAGCAACATGTTAAATCATGTCAGCAAAATGTTAAATAATGCTAGCAACATGTTAATTCATGCTAGCAACATGTTAAATCATGTCAAAAACATGTTAAATAATGTTAGCAACATGTTAAATCATGCCAACAACATGTTAAATAATGTTAGCAACATGTTAAATAATGCTAGCAACATGTTGAAATCTGACTCCTGCTGCGTCTGTGTCATGACTTTCGTTCGGCTCACTCACACTTTTATTGAAAAGACACGATCAGTTGTTAATTGTAGTGTCTATTCTCTAACTGAACGAAATGATTGTATTTATCAAACCGACGGCGGGGACTGTGTATGTGGGCAAGTAGCCGTGGCTTTGGGAGTGGCCTCGTAGGGCAGCGAAGCAAGTGCATTCTGGGAGTTGTTGTCTTTTATCCATTTGAGCCAAAAATAAATTTTCTGTCTTTTCTCAGTCTAGAAGGCACCACATTCAAAAATAATTCCACATTTCTACTACATAAATGACCCAGTTTAAAGGTGCTATAAGCGATGTCACACTTTTTTTAGGCCAAAAAATTGTTTGTCACATACAGCAAACATCTCCTCACTATCCGCTAGCTGCCTGTCCCCTGAACACACTGTAAAAAAACACGGTCTCTGTAGTCAGCACAAGCTCCACAAACGCAACAAAAACAAGCGTGGGCAGTCTGGACAACGAAACATAATAAACAGTGCTCCAGCCCAATAACCGACAAGAATTATTTGGGGTTAGGCGTCAGAAAGGCTTCCAATCTAATGAATGTTTCAGGAAGCATGGAGGGAAGGAGGAGGAGGAGGAGGAGGAGAAGGAGGAGGAGGAGGAGAAGGAGGAGGAAGAGGAGGGAAGGAGGAGGAAGAGGAGGGAGGGAGGGTCTAGCTAGCCTCTGTTTTGTTCCACAACACTTCGAACGTCAACAAGAAGTTACTCTACCCAGGATCGCTTAGCAGAGGTGTAAAGTAAAGAGTAATTTACTTGATCACTGAAAGATTATATGTGTATATATTCTGAGTATACGTTTTCTGCAAACTTCATTTTCTGAGCATGAGAAAGGCAACAGGTGTCTCCTGTTTTTTCAGCTCTTGGTGTGTGCGCAAGCACATTCCATTCTCAGGCCGTGTGTACAGAAACGCACAAACCTAGCTGTTATCATTTCTATGCGACCAGTCTGTTCCTATTTTTTGCTACTACCAAGGACGTTCAACCGTTGAACTTATCTCTACTCTTCTGTTCTTATAACGGACACACACACCTAACTGTAAGGGCGTGGATGAATGGTATAAATATCACTGTTTTTTTGCTGTATCTCTGAGAGCTGCATTCTGAATAAACCATATTGACTTCATTCGTGTGGTTCGTTGACTTGCACTCTCCCAAGATCTTGAAGCTGTAACTGATTGCTGAGCAGAGACTGAAACACACAAAGACACAGGGAATCAAATTTCTTACAGTGTTCTGGGGGCTACGTCCGGGATACATCCAGACAGGTAAGAGATAAATTTAATTTTTTACCTGTTCTGGTTGTATCTCAAACTTAAGGGAAAAATTGTGTAAATTCTACACGTACAATTATAGACTAAGTAAACTGTGTGTGTCAGTGCCTGGCCAGTTAATTTGGGACAATGGGTCAAACATATCCAGAACCAGAACCAAGCGAAATCCCTAAGGGATGGATGGAAAGATATAGTTGGGGATATTACACAAATCCATATTTGGATAATTTAGCCGGCTGGACAGAGGGTACACAATGGCGTAGTTATCCCAGGGAAGGAACTTTCGACCCTGGATTCCTACGAAGTGCGTTCGACCTAATTTATGGGCGACAGGGCGACCCAAAATGGGATTATGACTACATAAAAGGGGAATATGACGTGTGGTATAAAATGGCTGATATATGGCGAGACAAAACTCGAGCATATGTCCCAAAAGCCGTCTTAAAGACTGTTCCTAACCCTGAGAAATTTAAAAAGAAAAAACCTACAGCTGATAAGTCAGAAGATTTTGCCTTGTCACGGGAAAATCCTCCCCCTTATGTTCCACCGCCTAATTTAGTGTGTGTTTCGAAATCGTCGACGTCTGCGCCTCTAGAGAAATACCAAAAATCTACCCTTCAATTCTTACAATCAGGTTGAGGGGGGATTGTGTACCAATGTTTATGGTCTTACAAAAACAGATCAGTTGTTAAACTTAAAATGACGAAATAGGTCGACAAACCTGGCAATGTTGGGAAAGAGTTGACCAGGTTTGATGAAAGTATTATAAAAACTCTGTTTATCCTGTAAACCCCGGCGTAATGAAAGATAAAAATGTCTGGAGTCAAAGATCTCAGTGTGTGTCAAAAGTGTGTCAAAGTGTGTGTATAATTTCCGCATTTGAGAGGTTTGAGTGCTGCGCACCTTCTCTGGACCGTCACTTAAGTGTGACCTGGTAGGAACGGACGCAGTACTCGAGCAGCTCAGAGAGGAAGAGAGATTGATGAGACCTCTTGAACTAAGAGGGTCAGAGTGAATGTAATAAAACCGAGTGATTGAGTGTGTGTGAAGAGATCATAAATAAATTGTATTAGAAGCATTGCTATCAAGACAGACAACGCGTATCAAGAATGCACCAAAGTGTTGGATGTGTACAGGTTATTAAGGTTAAGTATACTTGGGTGTATACAGGTCTGAGGAATAAAAGAGAGAAAAACTAGGTGACACAGGTGCGTCAAATATAGGGCAGGTTGCACTGGTGTGCAGTTTTAAAAAAAAAAAAAAAAAAAGAGAAGAGGGAGCAGGAATTACAAATTGTTGGAATGAATTAAAAATTCAACACAATTGGTCAGATGAGACAATAGGAAAAGGTGATTTGGCTGAAAATATTAGGTAGGCAGCTGTTATTAGCGAAACGAAATTTGGATGAGACCAAAAGGGGGAACAAAGGGTCATTCTTATGATAACACGAAGGAAGCCAGAGGCAACTCCTTAGCTGACAAAATGGCAAAAGAGGGGGCTTTATCAGGAAAAATGCCTCCATGGTTAAACATAACTGCTGTATCAGCTGACCCACAGGTCCTTACCTGTGGCATGATACCAAATACAGACTTAAGAGCAATGCAGGCCTCGGCATCTGACTCTGACAGGGCTTATTGGGACTACATGGGTGGTGTTGAAAATTCGTTAGGTGTTATTATTGACGGTCATGGCCGCGTTTGTGTGCCAGCCTCATGTGCTTACTTCCTTATTTGGGAGTTTCATGGTGTCACACACCGCGGCCAAAGAGGGGTATATGAGGATATGTCAAAATTTTTATGTATTCAAGATTTGGCAGCAAGAATACAGGACACATTAGGGAGATGTGTGACATGTGCAATGAATAATACTACGAAACCAGTAGCGAAACATCAAATTTTACCGCTACCTGATAGTCCATTACAACAATGGCAAGTAGACTTTACACATTTACCTAAGAAAGGTCCGTACAAATACCTATTGGTATTCATTGATAAGTTTTCAAGGTGGATTGAGGCTTTCCCGTGTGCTAAGGAGGATGCGAAGACAGTTGTAACACATTTAATGTAGGAAATTATACCTAGATATGGCATACCACTCGCCATAGACTCAGACAAAGGCCCTGCTTTCATCGCAAAATTGCTAATGGACAAATTGAGAAAAGCAATGCACACAGCTGGTCATAGTGACTGGCCAAAATTGTTACCTGTTGTCCTAGCCGAAATGAGAATGGCACCCCATAAGGGTCTAAAAGGGTTATCTCCATATGAAATGGTGATGGGTCGTCCATTCCCCGCCCCCTGGAAAGGAGGTGGGATTCTTGGAGGTGTTGGATGTGATGTGCCCCTGGGGGAATATGCTAGATTATTATGTGAGGTACTCCATGAAAACTGGAGGAAGCTGCATTCGAGTTCTGCACCACTACCATTAGACCCAACACACCCATTCAAAATTGGGGACGAAGTGATGGTCAAACAATTCTTAAAGATGGGGGATTCTTTTGAAACTACAAAGTATAGCTCCCCGACAAAAATTGTGGCGGTAACTCGAACTGCAGCACTAACTGAATCTTTTCTACAGTGGATCCATGCTACGAGAATGGAAAAAAATCCCTGGACAAACTGCTAACTCATTTTGTGTGTTACAGGTGTCCCAGGACGTGTGCATTAATGGAAATGCAATAGCAATAATTGTAGGGAATAACCATGTCTGTCTAGGTTTACTAGAGCTGTCCAATACCTGAACAAGGGGCCACTTGGGTAGGGTTTGAAGAAACCACTACTGCGTCAAAGGGCGGAGAGGCTGGGGCTGTGCGTGACCTGGACTGACTGGGACTGACCACGATTCTTTGCTGGCTGACTGTCTGTTATCGCATAGCAGAGGAGCTGAACACGCAGCGCTGCTCATGAAATAACACTCATCAGCACCAATATCTTTTCTGATTTTATTTTTTTGCTTTGGTACCATTTTAGCATCATCATCATCATTATTTTCTGTATTGTTATTATTGTTGTATTGATATTAAGCATACTCTCAGAATGCAGCCGTATTATGTGTATGTAATTGTTCTCTGTATGACATGTACCTTGGCTGTAAAGCCAACGGATAATTTGTTTTGGCAATATGCTAGTTCTGTCGCTCGAGACGTCACCGATGAATCATGTTACGTATGTCAACAAATAATGTCATCTGTAATCGGTATCTCTATGCCCGTGCTAGACCAATCTTTATACGATCATTCATGCACATATGTGTACGTATGGCCTGGAGGAAGAGATTATGCATGGCTCCCTCGAGCCCGATGCATGGACCACTCTCAGAATGGCTCCCGGCCCCAACACTCCTTCCTACCTGAACATATCAAAATCAGGCCCGTCTTTCCAAAGAATTTTATATTTACTAAATGTTATCAAGGTATTAGCACCAATCCATCCGACCCCAGGGATTAGGCGAGAGATGTGTAAAGAGGTGATCCGTGAACAACCACTCTGGACCTCTTTCAATGCCACCACCGTACACGTCAACACGATGAAAAAGACATTATTAAAGGTACTTGAGTCATATGGTAATATTACTTTCAGATTACACATTGATTGGTGGTGGTATTGTGGCCCAGGAGACCTATCCAAAGATATACCGGAAAACTGGTCCGGTCTGTGTGCCCCACTTCAGTTATCTTACCCAATCCAGATATTCCAGCAAACTAACCAGCCTAGGCCCACGCATCGTTGACTGAGAAGGGACGTATCCATGGATGAAGTCCCTAAAGACCACCGCCTGACCTCCCACTGGACTCGTTGGTGGACCTCTATGTTCCCCCAAAAGGGAACTGCAGATCAATGGGTTCACATCGAGGTCCTTCACTATCGACTGGCAAAGTTTGTCAATGACACCACTGATGGTATGACCGGGGTGAGAAAAGAACTAGGTGCCCTGCGCCTGATGACCATGCAAAACCGCCTGGCATTGGACATGCTCCTGGCTGATAAAGGGGGCGTCTGTGCCATGGTGGGGGATCAGTGCTGCACCTTTGTTCCAGCTGAGGATGAAGCTGAAGGAGCTGTGGGCCATGCTGTGCAAGAAATGAGAAAAACAGCGAAGAAGTTATATGAGGATGAAACTAGAGAAAAGGATTGGGGTTTTATGCATTCCGTATTTGGTTGGGTCACGCCATTTGTAACTATGTTAATGCCAATATTGCTGATTCTACTGGCTGTCTGTATTTTTGGGCCATGCTTACTGCAATGTTTGATGAATTGAGTGTACGCTACTGTCTCTAGCTTGACACCATCACATCGTTATGAACCAATTGCTAAACGTTAAGCTTTCAGCTTAAAAGAGGGGATTGAAAGATTATATGTGTATATATTCTGAGTATACGTTTTCTGCAAACTTCATTTTCTGAGCATGAGAAAGGCAACAGGTGTCTCCTGTTTTTTCAGCTCTTGGTGTGTGCGCAAGCACATTCCATTCTCAGGCCGTGTGTACAGAAACGCACAAACCTAGCTGTTATCATTTCTATGCGACCAGTCTGTTCCTATTTTTTGCTACTACCAAGGACGTTCAACCGTTGAACTTATCTCTACTCTTCTGTTCTTATAACGGACACACACACCTAACTGTAAGGGCGTGGATGAATGGTATAAATATCACTGTTTTTTTGCTGTATCTCTGAGAGCTGCATTCTGAATAAACCATATTGACTTCATTCGTGTGGTTCGTTGACTTGCACTCTCCCAAGATCTTGAAGCTGTAACTGATTGCTGAGCAGAGACTGAAACACACAAAGACACAGGGAATCAAATTTCTTACAATCACTGTACTTAAGTATTATTTTGGGGGATTTTTACTTTAATTGAGTACAATTAAAAATCAATACTTTTACTTAATTACATTTTTTAAGAAGAAAAAAAGTACTTTTTACTCCTTACAAATTTACTTACTTTTTTTTAGATCACTTCCTTCTATTTTCCCTTGCTATTACCAAACCAATTGAATTGCGCTGATGCCCAGTTTAATTTAAATGTTATTTATTCTGCCAATGAGATCAGCTTCTGCTTAAAGGAACAGTGGCGGAACAAGACGTTTATACATGGGGTGGCCGGGCGGTGGCCAAGGCTACTTAAGGACCGTGAAAGGATATAATGTGTAATGCTTATTTGTTTTCATTGTTTTGACCGATGTAACATTGTATTGTAATAAATAAACAACCAAAATTGTAGAAATTTCACAATTCTTGATTCCAATGGATATTCTACAGCAAAACATACATTTTAAAATAAATACATAAATTTAAAACATTATTGAATACAACAATGTGAATACAAGTGAACAGTCGGCCATAAAGTGAAAACAGTGCTAATAATGAAGTGTTTTAAATGAAGGTTTAGGTCTAACATTATTTCAGGTACAGAAACTGAATAATCAAACGTAAAATAATGCATAATCTTCACTGTATATGAATTCAATATAGATAAATGCATGTTAAAACTACAAAAATTATTCAGTACAGATCAGTGGGTGTTATTTTTTTTCTTTTGTTCTTTAATTCACTTTAATGACAGACTGAAGGAGGTGCGGTCACTTTAAGACCAAATGCACAATGTTGAATCCAAAATCCGATTTCATCCGAAGACATAACCGACTGTATTAACTATGATACTCGCTATTTTTGGTTTACCTTTATGCATATTTATCCGTTAAAGCGCAAGACGTGCTCTCTGTGTTCGCGCTATTGATGAAGTGTCATATGCTTCAAATTACTGTCACTATAAGACGTTGAGCTAATTTGAGCTAATTTAAACAAATAAAGTTTGAGGGCGAATGCGTCCTCAATCCGGTTAAGAGGTTAACATTATATATTAACAAAATTTTAAGACAAATTGTGTCATTTAAAAGAAAACTTTGAATGGCGGTGCAGGCTTGTTAACAACTCTGCGCTTATGCTTAACCCCTTTTATTATTAATCATCTGTTTGGCAACTAACGTTAATATTCTCTTAATATTCAACGTTAATATATGAACAATGTGCCGCGCCGCTGCATGTCAAAATACACGCTTCTTTCAATAGATATGGAAGTAGCGACTAGCGATCTAAATATTGGGGTGGCACCCAGGGTGGCCAGTCAGATGCCAAGGCTACGCCACTGTAAAGGAACACTCCACTTTTATAAAAATAGGCTCATTTTCCAACTCCCCTAGAGTTAAACAGTTGAGTTTGACCGTTTGCGAATCCATTCAGCCGATCTCCGGGTCTAGCACTAGCACTTTTAGCATAGCTTAGCATAGATCATTGAATCTGATAAGACCATTAGCATCTCGCTCAAAAATGACCAAAGAGTTTCCATATTTTTCCTATTTAAAACTTGACTCTTCTGTAGTTACATCGTGTACTAAGACTGACGGAAAATGAAAAGTTGTGATTTTCTAGGCCAATATGGCTAGGAACTATACTCTCACTCCTGAGTAATAATCAAGAACTTTGCTGTCGTACCATGGGTCCGCTCTCTGTGGGTTGACACGTTGGCTATGTTTACGGAAGTCAGCATATTTTCAGGCGCTGAGTAATATCATTGCGCCGCTGAACTAATGGGACGGTAGCAAAGTTCCCTGATTATTATGCAGAGTACAGTTCCTAGATATATTGACCTAGAAAATCTTAATTTTTCATTTTCCATCTGTCTTAGTACACAAAGTAACTACAGAAGCGACAAGTTTTAAATAGGAAATATAGACCTGGTGATCGGCTGAATGGATTCGAAAACTGTTTAACAGTTATTTTAATTGGTGTTCCATTAAGTTAAATCCAAGGTTTTACAACTTTACAACTTCATGTTTTTAGAGATTAAAAGCTTAAACAAGAATCTCTAGTTTTCATTCTTGCTGTTACAATTTTAATGTGGTACTTTTTTACTTTTACTCAAGTATGATTCTGGCCAGATTTTAATTGAGTAAAATTTTCACTCAGTACTTGTACTTTCACTTGAGTAAGTACTTTTTAAACCTCTGTCGCTTAGAGCACCTTTAAATACACATTCATCTTCCCAGCGCTGAAGTACCCCTTTAATTAAAGCAAAAGTAAAATGCGCAGGCATTCATAACGGTGCAAAGCAATTGAGTGTTTTCAATTAATCTCTTTGGCACCATAAGGACTAAACTGAAAACGCTCAATCTGCTCTGTGCCAGTGGACACGCACCACCATGAATGGCTGTGCACATTTTACTTTCACTTTAGAATTAGTGCCAATTCGGGAGCGGGTTGCTTGAATGGAGGGTTCATTGTTATTCTTAATGAAAAACAACAATAACACAGTACAATGACAAACTTTTACAAAAGCTTTTACATTTCGCGTTGAAACCAAATCTTCCACCGTCATCTTGTCATTCAGCTCCTCGCTCTCATGATGAATGAAAATCTGACTCCTGCTGCTGATGTGCTGAGACTCTCGTTCGGCTCACACTTCTCGTTCAGTTTTTAATTGTAGTGTCTGTTCACTAACTGAACTAAATTATTCTACTACTATAAAAAAAAATCTAAATGACGGTGGGGGCTGTGCGGTGGTTGGCAAGAACACCGGTAGTAACACGTCAACACTGACTATCGCAGCAAAGTTTCTAAACTGTAGACTAGCATGACTCTCTGAACAGTGAGTTTTTCTTGCTTATGCTCTGACCGAGCCATTCATGTGGATTTAGATCTCGCTCAGGACATTCACTGTCTGTGGAGGCCTGACTAATCACTCCAACTTGTAGCAGAGCTGACGGCTCACATCGGGAAACTCCATGACCACAATAAATATGGATAACATACATAAAGATAAATGCAAAGGAATGTTCATATGACACTTACATGAAGATGGCATGGGGCCAATAGTGTCACTGGCTTCACTCACTCCCACTTTACCCACTATCCTGTAGCGGATCAAGTACCGCTTTCCAAACTCCAATCCAGTCAGAATAAAGTCTTCATCAGGTGTGTTTATGACATGCCACTGTTCCTCTTTCACCTGCTGGTACTCCACTCTGTACTGCACAGTTTCTCCAGTTGGGGACTTCTGCAGTTTCAGGGACAGACTGCGCTCCAGGACCTTCTTCACTTCTGGTGAGGGAGGCTTTGAGATGGGCTGGAACTGTGTGTCTGTCAGCTTCCCTTTTTCGTACAGACGGATGGAGGAGCCTGGACTGGATGGATCGGAGATGGCAGAAATAATGAATCGGTATCTCTTTTCATCTTTATTAGCCTCTGAAAAACTTCTGAAAAGAGATAAGGTCTCTCTCATCTTTGAGATGACATCAGGATTGTTGAACCACTCTTCTGATGCTCGAAACATGATAGAAATTGGTTTCTTTACCACATCGGAAACCATGTTTTGTTTCCCATCTAGCTCTTTAAACTCTTCAGATTCCAGAAACTCCTTCAGGGTTAAAATATGCAGGTCTTCATACTTCAGAGATGTGAAGGTCAAGCACATCACAATATCAATATTAGGATCAAGGAGGATGGAGTTGAGACGGTTTGAGTCTTGAGTTGTGATTCCCTCCAGCACATTGGTGTGAGAGCTCAAGAGGTTAAGTTCAGACTTTGCACCATCTAACCACTGGTTAAGCCTGTCAGCTTTAAAAGGGGAGCTGTAGTGGATCTTCAGGACGTCTTCCAGCGACTTCTCCTCCATCTCTCCTCCTCGTATAGCAGGCAAGACCCTGGCCACTGCTTTCATGAGCACTGTTTGGTAATTGCTGAATGAATCCTGAAATAAGCGCAGCCTCTCTTTGATGTCTCTGAAAACATTTACCAGTGTTTTTCTGGACAGGTCGTTGCATGTCCTCTCTACTTCTCCCAGATCCTCCATTATATCTTCAGTTTTGGAAACCAGACGTGTGGTGATTTCTCTCTCCAACCGAGCAGCTTTTGAATCCAGTTGAGAAAGAGGATAGAGCCAGACTCTTATTGGAACTGCATTCTGTGGATTCTTCTTCAGGTGATTGGGGAGCTTCTTGAACACCTCTATGGCCTCTGTGTAAGTGGTGGGGTTCTGATCAAGGTGGAAGTCACCATGAAATGTGCAAGCAATGCTCTCAGCCTTTTTCTTATCACCATCTGTCATTTTTACAGCTCCTTCTCCCTCAATAGAAAATCCAGGGATCTTCTTGACCATGACATTCAGATGTCCCTCAATCTCCTGCTTTTTTTCCTCTTCTGAAAATGTCCGATCAAACACCATGAAGGCCTGAGCTCCGTAGAGTACAGCCGTGACCACATGAGTTGCAGTTTTCTGGTCAAACACCTGAGGGTAGGTGATCTGGCCCAGATGGCTCATAGTGAGCTGATCAAATCTTGAGGTTTCACTGTAATACATTGTTACTCTGGACTGTTGGTTTGAGGATTTGGTGTCACGCAGAAACTTGGCAGATCCTCCCACCTCCACCAGCCCTCCTAAGAAGCTGGCCTTCAGGGAAGTACTTACATCCAGGAGACTGGACTTACTAGAGAGAGAGTCAGAGCTACTGAACTTCAAATCTGTCATGGGCTGTGGACGGGTGTCCAAATCTTCACTCAGTGACGTCTTATCCCACAGAGTAACACCTGAAATGAGAAAATGGCTTTAACAGTCATGTATGAGGACACAATGTACTGTTGAAGAAACATGCAGATTTTGTATCTTTAAGACTATTAATTTAATATTTTTGTGCTTCATCTTATGTGTCCAAATGAGCACTGATTTGCTGATTCACATTTGGTGAAAAGGGGAATAAAAAGAATTTTATAGGGTACTGTACAGCACCTGGAATGAAGGTATCGTTGCGGCAGTCATACAGCATCCCAGGATACAGAGGTCTTCCTAGAGCTGCCACTTCAATGGTCTTTGATGCCATGGCTGCAGTAAATAACAGTGAACAATGGGGATATTTATACATTTGAAGTTTAATGGTAACACTTTAGAATAATGGTCCGTCATTAACTCCCTGAGGTCGGCAAAGTTGCTGGCGACTTTACCTCACTTTTTTCTTATCTGTGCGAAATAGACTCAAAATACTCAGTAGATTTTGGTCATTCAGGCAAGTGTTATACATAATTATAATCTGTTAAGTGTCTACTTTTATTTGTGTACACTAAAAAAAAGCCAAAATGTTATGCATTTTGCAAAATAAAGAAAACAAACATGATACACGATGCCGTCTTTCTCTCTCAATGAAGTTCATTCTGATACTTTTCAGAAAATTAACGGTAACTTGTCTCTCAAACTTGAGACATATGTCTAAAGAAACATTGAAATGTCAGGTTTTAAATATTGAAAATCAAATATTCTCTGTCAATGTAATCTGTTTGAAAAGAGAGAGATGTCAGTCGTTTACGAGCCTCTTCATTATCCACTAATGTGGCCACACCCACGGAGTGTGCACTCTTTTGAAAGTCAAATTCTGACGCAATCCATGCGAGTACCCCTTCCCACATCGACTCGAAAAACGCATCAAGTTTACTGAATGTACTTAACATCATTTTGAAACGTGGTGAGGAATAATTTAGCCATTTAATTTCAAATAGCAATGGATCCAGCCAAAAGCTGTGAGGTAAATTTAATCTGTTAGTGTCTGTGAATATAAACGCAAAAAGACAGTTTAAATATGAATCCTGCTGCAACATAAAATGTCATAGACACAAGACTGTTTAAACAAGATTTATTTGGCCTGTTTTGGACACATTATGATGTGTTTACTGTAAAATAGCCTAGTGTCACATCAATAAAGCTTTTGTTTGCAAAATTTCTGCTCAGATGCTATAAATACAGTGCCAGTCAAAAGTTTGTACTCATTACTATTTTGAATTAATGTTTTTGAAAACTCTCTTATGCTTATGCATTTTCATCAGCCATTACTTAATTTATTCATCCAAGAATCCTGAAAAAAGTATCAGAACACTTATAGAAGGTTATAAAAATTATTAAGAAGCACAGCAGTTTCCAACATTGATAATAAATCAGCATATAAAAATGATTTCAGAAGGATTATGTGACACTGAAGACTGGAGAAATGATGCTGAAAATTCAGTTTTACATAATCAAAATAAATGACATTTTAAAGTATATTATCATAGAAAACCATTATTTTAAAATGTAATAATAATATTACATTAATAATGTAATAATATTTCACAATATTAATATATTTTTCTGTATTTTTGATCAAATAAATGCAGGCTTGATGAGTATGAGAATTTTAAAAACATTAAAAATAGTAATGTATAGTCAAAAAAATGTGTTCACATGCTGTGCAATATCAGCAATCATGTTCCCTTTCAGTCGGTCACGTTCGACGTACGTCGGAACTGACCGACGAATTGGGATCTGTCTTCAGAGACCAGTCTACTTCGAGTGTATTAGAAACGAGCCAATTGTATTGGCATGCGGTCCACGCACCGCACCGCCCCGCACCGCGGGTATAAATACGGAAGTGGAGTACCGCATATTGCTTTTAACTTCGGAGCCGAACGGTTTGCTGTATCAAGCTGTTTCTGCGAAGAGTGTTTAGACGAGTCTCGAGGAGGATCGCTCTCTTACCTGGGTGCTGGTGTGACGGCGCGAGTCAGCGAGTGGCCGCTGCAACATACACTTGTTCCTGTGTTGGTGGGCTGGGCGTTTCCGTTCTTGAGTGCTCACACGCAGGCTTGCAATCGGACTGCTGTGAGCCGCGGTCATCTCCCTGAGTGCTTCAGCACTTCTAAAAGAGCATTTCCTTCTAAAAAGAGCAACATGGTTTGATCCTGCGTCTTTTTCAAGATGTCATTCAAACCGTGTGTTTCTGGATGCGGTTGTTTCCTGTCCTCATTTGACGGCCACGATCTCTCTCGCATATAAACATGTGAGATTGCGTTCGTGGGTGATCCGCGTTCTCCCAGGAGAACGTGGTCACGTCGGCGGGTTGTTCGGGCTCGAGCGTTCAGCGCGCCGTGTGCCGTCTGGCGCCGACCAACAGCGGGGGTTGCCACGGCAACCCAGCGCGTCACTCGGTCCTCTGGTGCGCGGTCGAGACTGATACCTCAAACGGGGTTGAGTCCCATTGCTTATTCCCCGATCTAGTTCCTTTTCTGGTGCACCGGAAAAGGTCTACTTTGGCTAATAAGTCTTGGTGGCCTGAGGATTATAGTGGGGCTTCCCCGCCGGGTAAATCCCCCGTGGGCCCCCACTCCTCTATTGCATCACAAGCATGCTGATACTTTGTTCGTGGGTGGTTCATGTTCCCTTATGAGAACATGACCACGTCGGCGCGTTGTTCACCGTGCCTCTTTCTTGGAGGCTTGAGTGTTCAGCGCGCCGTGTGCCGTCAAGTCGGACGGCCACGTTCATTGTCTCACATGCCTGCTGGTAGCTTACGGATGGGATTGCTGGTCCTTTTTTGAAAAAAGGGGGGACCTAGCATTTCATTTGGGGCTCTGGCGGAGGACAGATGTCAATTGCTGCATCGGAGAGAGGGCTGTTATGCGCTGGAAATGATGATGCTGAGTTTCCCACTATAATAGTGTGCTCATGCTGAATCAGATTCAGAGTTGAAAGCCATGCTTTCTGGGGTGGCTGCCCGGATGTGCATTGGAAAAACTTAGCAGTGTGGAACTATTTGGTGCCAAAATATGGAACGCTAAAAGGGCCATAATGTTGAAGTTTTTTCCCTCTCTCACTGCCCTCTGTCCTGCATGCACAAGGGTAGTCCCGACCCTGGGTTTATGCAGGAACTGCGTGTTGTGATGGACCTCACCCTCCGGGTGACGGAAGTCACTGCACGCTCCCTGGGTCAGGCGATGTCCACACTAGTGGTCCAGGAGGACCGGGGGGAGAATATATTTTTTGGTTTCGGTCCTGCCGCTGGCTCTCCGGAGTCCAGCGGTACCCACGTTCTCAGAGCAGTTTCCTTTGTCCCTGGGCCCAGAGAGGCTCAAGCCGGCTGTGTGTGACGCCCCCGGGCCTTGGCACTCCTGGCTTCCCCTCTCTTCTTTGCCAGGGGGCGGTGTGAGGCTAGAGGACGCCCCCGGGCCTTCTCTCCCACACACTGCCCCACCCTGGAACGATCAGACACCACTACGGGTCGCCTCCAGGCCGTCCGGGTTGGGTCTGAACGTTCCACCTCGCTGTCCCACCCCGGGTACGTCTGTGGTGCCGTTGGTCCCGCTTGCACGGCTTCTGGGGGCCTGGCTAAGAGAGCTCCCAGACCGTCTCGCTGGCTCATCCGTACTATTAGACTCGGCTACGCGACTCCGTTCGCGTACCGGCCTCCCAAGTACAAGGGCATCCTCTTCACCTCCGTGCGGAGCAGTGATGCCCATGTCTTGCGGTCAGAGATCAATGTCCTACTGGCGAAGGACGCGGTCGAGTCGGTTCCTCCAGCCGATATGAAGTCGGGGTTCTACAGCCCCTACTTCATTGTACCCAAGAAAGGCGGTGGGTTACGGCCAATCTTGGACCTGCTTGTTGTGAATCGGGCCCTGCACAAGCTTCTGTTAAGAATGCTAACGCAGAAACGCATTTTCGAATGCCTCCGTCCCCAAGATTGGTTTGCAGCGATCGACCTGAAGGACACGTACTTTCATGTCTCTATTCTCCCTCGACACAGACCGTTCTTATGCTTTGCGCTCGAGGGGAAGGCATATCAGTACAAAGTCTTGCCCTTCGGGCTGTCCCAGTCGCCCCGCGTCTTTACGAAAGTCGTGGAGGCAGCCATTGTTCCACTCCGAGAACGCGCCGTTCGCATTCTTAACTATCTCGACGACTGGCTTATACTCGCCCAGTCTCGGGAGCAGTTGTGCGAACACAGGGACCTGGTGCTCTGTCACCTCAGCCTGTTGGGCCTTCGGGTCAACTGAGAGAAGAGCAAACTCTGTCCCACGCAGAGGATCTCTTATCTCGGCATGGAGCTAGATTCGGTCAATCGGACTGCGCGCCTCACAGAGGAACGAGTCCAGTCAGTGTTGAACTGCTTGAATACATTCAAGAGCAGGACGGCGGTCCCACTGAAATTCTTTCAGAGGCTCCTGGGGCATATGGCATCTGCAGCCGCGGTAACGCCGCTCGGACTGCTTCATATGAGACCGCTTCAGCGCTGGCTACACGACCGAGTCCTGAGGTGGGCGTGGCAGAGCGGCCAGTATCGGGTCCCAGTTACCCCGTACTGTCGCCAAACCTTCAACCCTTGGTCCGACCCCTCGTTCTTACGGGCCGGAGTGCCCTTAAGACAGGTGTCCAGGCATGTTGTGGTATTCACAGATGCCTCAGCCACGGGTTGGGGGGCCACGTACAACGGGCATGCAGTCTCGGGTCTGTGGACGGGGCCCCAGCTGCATTGGCATATCAATTGCCTGGAGTTAATGGCAGTACGTCTTGCGCTAAGTCGCTTCAAGAAGCTGCTTCAGCACAAACACGTACTGGTCCCCACGGACAGCACTGCGGCCGTTGCATACATCAACTGTCAGGGTGGTCTGCGCTCCCGTCGCATGCTCCAACTCGCCCGCCACCTCCTCCCGTGGAGTCAGAAGCATCTGAGGTCGCTTCGTGCCATTTACATCCCTGGTGCGCTGAACCAGACAGCCGACAAGCTCTCTCGTCAGTGTCCACTTCCGGGAGAGTGGCGACTCCACCCCCGGAGCGTCAAGCTGATATGGGACCTTTTCGGAGCCGCACAGATAGACCTGTTTGCCACTCCGGACTCGTCCCATAGCCAGTGGTACTATTCCCTGAACGGGGGTACCCTCGGCACAGATGCACTGGCGCACAGCTGGCCCCGGGACCTACGCAAATATGCGCTTCCCCCAGTGAGCCTTCTAGCACAGTCTCTGTGCAAGGTCAGGGAGGACGAGGAGCAGGTCTTGCTAGTTGCGCCCTACTGGCCCAACCGGACCTGGTTCCCCGAACTTACACTCCTCGCGACAGCCCCACCCTGGCCGATTCCCCTGAGGAAGGACCTTCTTTCTCAGGGAGGGGGCACTCTATGGAACCCGCGTCCAGACCTCTGGAAACTCCATGTCTGGTCCCTGGACGGGACGCGGAGGTTCTAGGTGGCCTGCCACAGGCAGTGGTAGACACCATCACTTCAGCTAGAGCCCCCTTTACGAGGCGCCTCTATGCCCTGAAGTGGAACCTGTTCGTTGAGTGGTGTTCTTCTCGCCGCGAAGACCCCCGGAAGTGTTCGATTAATGTTGTGCTTTCTTTCCTGCAAGATGGTTGGAGCGAAGGCTGTCTCCCTCCACCCTGAAAGTGTACGTCGCAGCAATAGCGGCGTATCACGATGTAGTTGAAGAAAAATCCTTAGGGAAGCACAACTTAATCGTCAGGTTCCTCAGAGGTGCGAGGAGACTAAATCCTCCTCGTTCTATCTCGCTACCCTCTTGGGACTTAGCCCTGGTGCTAAGAGCACTTCAGGGCCCTCCTTTTGAGCCTTTGCAGTCCGTTGAGTTAAAAATCCTGTCTATGAAGACGGTACTCCTGACTGCATTGGCCTCAATCAAGAGGGTGGGGGACCTGCATGTGCTTTCGGTCAACGAATCGTGCCTAGAATTCGGGCCCAGTAACTCTCACGTCATCCTGAGACCCCGGCCCGGATACGTGCCCAAGGTTCCTACCACTCCCTTTCGGGACCAGGTGGTGAACCTGCAAGCGCTGCCCTCGGAGGAGGCAGACCCAGCCCTGGCTTTATGTCCCATCCGCGCTCTTCGCGCTTACGTTGACCGGACACAAAGCTTTAGGACCTCAGAGCAGCTCTTCGTCTGTTATGGAGGCCAGCAGAAGGGAAAGGCTGTCTCCAAGCAGAGGTTAGCCCACTGGATAGTGGATGCTATCGTCTTAGCGGACCAATCGCAAGATGTGCCTTGCCCGTTCGGGTTGCGAGCGCACTCCACAAGGAGTGTTGCCTCCTCCTGGGCACTGGCTCAAGGCGCCTCGCTGACAGACTCTGTAGAGCTGCGGGCTGGGTGACACCTAACATGTTCGCTAGATTCTATAGCCTCCGTGTGGAGCCGGTTTCTTCCTCTGTACTCGCCTCCAACGGCCGGTAGACGTGAAGTGCCCGTTCCTGTGTCGGCTCTGTGTCGGCTTGCTACGCCACTTCCGCCTATGGCCGGATTCGTGCGTTTATCTTCTCCAGTTGTGTTCCCCAGAAATGGTGAACCCTGTCGAGCTCCTCCGTCACCCCTTCGGTGTGAGACGTTGCGGCCGTCTGACGCCAGGCCTGCACCCGTATGCTTGTGGAACGTGTGTGTAGGCTGGGTTCCATATGTGTTGGTCCCCTCACGGCGACCCCATATGTGTATTTCCACGGTACCTGCTACCCTACTCGGCTAGCCCCGTGTCTTTCCCTTGACAGAGCCCGCTCTGTCGTCTCTGGGTGTGTTCTTCCCCCCTGAGACCAGGTTGGATCCACCCCAGAGACTGCCATATGTTGCACTACCCTGATAGGTTAGTCCTTATGAGTATTCCACCTCTCCTCCCTTGGAGGACGTGGCTCCGCTGCGTTCCATCTCCCTGAGACTGGCACGCTTCCCAGCGTTATCCAGTAGTCACGCTGAGTGGGTCTTGCAGGAACAGCAGTGACTGACCTTCCCTGCCGGGAGCCCTGACTCCCACTCCAACATAGGAATGGTCCAGTGAGCTCAGGCAGGGCGCTGGAAGGGCCAGCATCCCTGGCGTGTTGGTAGGGATCCCAATTCGTCGGTCAGTTCCGACGTACATCGAACGTGACCGACTGAAAGGGAACGTCTCGGTTACGTATGTAACCCTCGTTCCCTGAAGGAGGGAACGGAGACGTACGTCCCGTCGCCAGGTGCTGTGCTTCCGCTGAAGGGCCGAGTCACTTATTCGGCTCCTCAGTTGGAAAAGCAATATGCGGTACTCCACTTCCAGTATTTATATCCGCGGTGCGGGGCGGTGCGTGGACCGCATGCCAATACAATTGGCTCGTTTCTAATACACTCGAAGTAGACTGGTCTCTGAAGACAGATCCCAATTCGTCGGTCAGTTCCGACGTACGTCTCCGTTCCCTCCTTCAGGGAACGAGGGTTACATACGTAACCGAGACGTTTTCTGTTACGAGCACACATTATATTAAGGTTAATACAATAGTTGATCCTGTTATCAGTATCCTCACAGATGTTTTTTTTTTCATCTCACAGATTTGAGAAACAAAGGTGACCTGATACTGGTCCACATAGGACATTGTGCCTTTGGCTGTCACTTTATTTTGTTAACTATATTCTAAATAAACTTCAAATAAATATATTTATTTTGTCCTGTTTTGTCCTCATATTCTTTCTTACAGTTTCCTCTCACATAACTGACTCAAAGGCTCATTCATTATGCAGCTCATTATGTGGTTCTTTTGATTCCTCTGTTGGTATTAACAGCATTATTCATGATCGTTCACGCCTCTTCACATATGGGCTTTATCTTACAAAATGTAAATCAATATATTGTTTTATGTGAATGAGTAGGCTCAAATGATTCTCATATCAATTTGAAGTAAAACCTCTAGGCAAGAACATCCATTAGTCAAAAGTCTTGTGGACACATATCTACTGTGTGTTTTGTGGCCTTAGTTCAGACTTACATTTTTTTCAATAAACGCACATAAACGTTATTCTCTCAAAAGTAAAAGCATGTACATACATGTTGCTCACATATTATGGTAGCCCTGTTTGTGTTGAATACAGTGTAATTATACTTTTGCCATTAATGTGTTTATAAGCAACTGAAAAAAACACAAATGTAAGAGCATGTCAAAACATCTAAAGGGCCCCATAACTGTCTCAGACCTGTAGGGGTTAATATGTAACTATGCAGGACTAATGAGTAGTAGATGAAGAAGATGTTTTTCACTTTAAAATAATGGTCCATATCACTAGTATTTCCTGCATAGTGACTAGGTAAAACTTGAGTAATTAGTAATGCATTTTACGACTTTATTCAGAGTAAAAAAAGACACACAATAATGTTATTTAGAATTTGTCCGTTAGTTATTAATGAGGCTAATCTCATTCAGTAATTATTGATGACCTAATAAGTCACTATCTCCTAAATTAGATATTACTTATTGATTACCCTGGTGTTTATTGTATTTCAAGTATATTCTCTTTTTTAATAGTATATTGTAAATATACTAACAAAAATTGTACCATCTTTAAATATATAAAAAGTATATTAGCTTTATATTTTCACAATGTAACTTTTAATGCACTTTAAAATAATTGTATTTTAGTATATTTTAGAAAAATATATTTTAGAAAAATATACTTAAAATGAAAGTTCTGTGTACTTTTTAAAAGTGTACTTATTTGAACATTACTTTAAATATATTTTTAGTATATTTTAAACTGTGCTCAAATTTGTCATTCTAAAGGCCAATTTATACTTCTGCGTCGAGTGTACGCCGTAGGCTACGCACGTAGCCAACGCCGTCATGAGCATTTATACTTCTGCATTGTTGTCTGCGTCAATGTGCAATTCCACATGCAGACACTAGTAGGCAGTGTCCTCGGGCATGTTGGTGTAATCAAGACAACAGCCGAAGAAGAAGCAGCTTGTTGTGTAGAATGTGTACATTCATGTCGGAATATCAGCAGCAGTGAGAGAGCAGCTTTTCTTGCAGCTTGAGTTGTTGTATCTAATACAAATGAAGCATCTCTAGTTGATTTGTAGAGTTAAATAAGGCGATCTGGCGCTGGAATGCGTTTGTGAAATCATGCAGTGCTCGTGGCCGCTGTTTTCACTAGCGGTGGCTCGAGCAATCAATTGCTGTTGTGGAGACTTCATTCACGAAATGTACCCTAATGTGTCCCTGTTCTTGATATACAATTACTGATTAACATCTTTGGTTTTAATGAGAAAATAATAAACTATACTCAGCGGATCTATGTATTTATTTACTAGCATAAAGAATCGCTGGACTACAAAATATTGTGTTATAGCAGTAAGGAACTATCATCCCATTTCTGGACACACACACTCCTATCGCAGATTTTTTATTTATTTATTGACCTGAGGCGGGAGGGTTCTGGCAGACCAATCACAGCGCTTGCGGCCCGCGTAGAATTGACGCGTTGTTACATTTTTGGAGAGGTGCGTGTCAGGGTACGGGCGTATCACACAGCCCACGGCGTAGCTACGGCGTAGGTCCGACGCAGAAGTATAAATTGGCCTTAACAATGCACTGAAAGCACATTTTAAAATTACATATTTAATATCCTTAATTTGTAGTATTTAAAGTTAAATTTGAGTAATGTTTAAGGTTTATTCATGCTTAAGTGTTCAAATTAAGCATGAATAAATAAGTGTTAAAATATGACTAATGCATTAAAAGCCCATTTTTAAATATATGCAGTGTACAAGCCCTACTGTAGTTGTGCTTTAAGTGTAAATATGTTTAATGAGTTTACACTGGCAGAGAAGAATCGTGTTACAATCGTACACACAGTTCTATATTAAATCAACAGCACACTAAAATACAACGCAAGAAAATATGAGTTCAGTATTATCGGAATTCAAATGTCTCTTCAACTTGGTCTGTGACCAATCAGATTGTGTTGTTTACGGCCTGCAGCCAATCAGAGGCAGAGCTGCTGTTTGTCTGTCTGATGCTCCCTCCCTCGTCACTCACTCACGGGAGGTTTGTGTTACGATATAGGTTAGCCAATAGGTGGCAACAGTGAGCTATCAGGAGATGGGGAGGACACGAGGTGAAGAACTGTGTGAAAACAGAGAGATGCATGTGGAGTACGAGGAAAAGTGAGTGGAATAAAAGCTAGTGTTTGACCCATCCCAAGTCTCATTTATGAACATGAAACATGGTGTCAGAAGTCAGAACCAACAAAGACCACTCAAGCCGAACAAGCAAGTAAACGGACAACGTATTTGTTAATCAAGTTAATCGTTCAGTCAAGTCAGATCAGCAGCTAGCAGCCATGGCATACAGCATCCCGGTTCCAGAACCCATGGACATGAAAGGTGATACACTCAGCAACTGGGCGTTTTTCCGTGCACAATGGGACAATTATGAGATTGCCACTGGCCTGGATAAAAAAGACAAAAAAATTCGAGTGGCAACACTACTGACAGTGATGGGAAAAGAATGCCATCAACTTCAACGCCATCTACACATGCCGTCGGCAGACAGGGAGGATCCGACTAAAATACTAAATGCATTACAATCACATTTTGAACCATGCAAGAATGTGATCTACGAAAGGTTCGTGTTTAATGACTGTAAACAAACTCAGTGTGAGACAGCAGAACAGTTCATTGCAAAGTTAAGGAAGCTAGCAGATACATGTGAATTTGGTGAATTAAGAGAAGAGCTGATCCGTGACCGGCTGGTCATAGGCACAAAGGATTCAAGTGCTCAAGCACAGATGTTACGCGAACCAAAGCTCACACTAACCACGGCTATAGACATGTGTCGCGCGAGTGAACAGGCGCAACTGCAGATACAGAAAATAAGCGGAGCGGAGCGGGATGACGTCATCAATTTCACTTCCCGATAAAATTACTCTGAACGCGGCAGGCAGTGGTATAAACAGACAAACGTTTCTGAGGATCACAAAAAAAGGCAACATAACAACTCATGCCATTACTGTGGATCACTGCATGCAAAAGCCAAATGCCCCGCTTATGGTGTAACCTGTAAAACATGTGGCAAGCGAAATCATTTTGCACGCGTGTGCAAACAAAGACAACACAAACCACAGCTGAACTTAGTAGAGGAGGACATCCAGTCTGAAGAACAAGCAGATGCAATGTGGTACATTTCACATGTAAACTGTATGCAAGCCAACCAAAGTAAATGGTTCATAAATTTGAAGCTGACCCCACACAATATTAAATCTGTCAATGACGATTCCCATTGTACCCTGAAGTGCCAGCTAGACACAGGCTCCACAGTCAATGTAATCGGTTTTCGTGACCTCCAACGCTTACTGCAAGATGACAATCCAGCTTTAATGCCCAGCAAAGCCACACTCAAGCTGTATGATGGCACGCTAATCAAGCCTAAGGGTGAATGTGACCTCAAAACAGACCATGAAGGGCACAAATACATCCTCAGATTTCAAGTAATGGAGACATCACATATACCACTGCTTTCAGCTGAAACCTGCCAGAAACTCAATCTACTTCAAATAAACACCAACCATGTAATACACAACATTGACACGAAAGAGTTGCCAGGCGCACCCAACACAACGGACGAAATCATCTCTAGGTATGATGATGTGTTTGATGGATTAGGATGCCTCCCAGGGGAGCTACACCTTGAGATTAACCCCACAGTCCAGCCTGTACAGCAGTTACCAAGACGGATTCCTATTCCCATCAAATCAAAAATCATCAAAGCCATTCACGAAATGGAACAAAAGGGGGTCATTGCTAAAGTTACGGAACCGACTCCGTGGATAAGCAACATGGTAGTTATTGAAAAGAATGACAAGCTGCGCATATGCATTGATCCTACCCCATTGAACAAAGCTTTGCTCAGATCACACTACCAGATTCCAACAATTGAAGAAATCCTTCCAGAAATAACCAATGCAAAAATATTCACAGTTCTTGATGCAAAGGATGGCTATTGGCAAGTAAAGCTAGATGAGGCCAGCAGCTACCTCACCACATTTTGGACGCCTGAAGGAAGATACAGATGGCTTCGGATGCCATTTGGAATCAAACCGGCAGCTGAAGAGTACCAAAGGAGACAGCATGAAGCATTGCAGGGCCTCAGAGGAGTCAGTGTAATTGCAGATGACATTCTCGTCTATGGGTGTGGCAACACTACAAAAGACGCATTGGCAGATCATGACAAGAACATTTCAGCCCTGCTACAGAGAGCTAGAGAAGTCAATTTGAAGCTGAACAGAAAGAAACTCCGGCTAAAGCTCCCTAGTGTGACGTACATGGGTCACCTCCTCACGAATGAAGGCTTACGCCCGGACACGCAGAAAATAACCGCAATCCAGAACATGCAAACACCGACCGACGTCAAATCCCTCCAAAGGCTTTTGGGGTTTGTAAACTACTTGGCAAAGTTCCTGCCCCGTCTGTCTGACATATGTGAACCTCTCAGATGCCTGACAGACAAGGATGTTGACTGGACGTGGCTACAAGCACATGATGCAGCTCTGGAAAAGATCAAAGATTTAGTCACTCACTACCCTGTACTTAAATACTATGACGTCAAAGAGGAGGTCACACTGCAATGTGATGCCAGTGAGAAAGGGTTAGGGGCAGCCCTCCTACAGAATGGACAACCTGTAGCATTTGCATCCAGGACGCTGACCCCAACAGAACAACAATACGCACAGATTGAGAAAGAGTGCCTTGCCATTGTCTTTGCATGTGATAAATTCGACCAGTATCTACATGGAAGAGAGCACATCACTGTGCACAGTGATCACAGGCCACTTGAAGCAATCTTCAAAAAACCCTTGCTGACAGCACCCAAGCGATTACAGAGAATGCTACTGAGGCTACAAAGATACCAGATACACTTGCAGTACAAACCAGAAAAGGATTTGCATGTTGCCGACTTTCTCTCGAGAGCGCATCAGGCGAGCATGACACACTCACAAATGCAGATGCCAACCTCAGTATATGCAATGGGCCTTACCTCACAAGACTTTGAACAAGTTAGCCATTCCAGCTGTATCAATATTTCCACAAAGACACTGGAAACCATCAAAACACACTCTGCCAAAGATGCACTGTTCCAAAAACTACATGCTTGCATTAAAACTGGGTGGCCCAACCGCAAATGTGCTGTCAACAGCTTATTGCGACCATTCTGGACTTTCAAGGAGGAACTAGCCAGTGACAGTGGCCTAATATTCAAAGGACAGAGGATCCTCATTCCTGAAGCTTTACGCCCTGTTTTTTTTAGAAAAAATCCACACTGGTCACTCTGGAATTGAGGCTAGCCTGAGAAAGGCTCGTGAGGCAGTTTTCTGGCCTGGCATCACAGAAGACGTAAAAAACTTTGTCAGCAGTTGCGCCACATGCAACACTATCCATGTGAAACAGCAAAAAGAAACATTGATTCCACACAAACTACCTCACCTCCCATGGTCTAAAATAGGAATGGACCTATTTACTGCAAATGACTCCATGTTCCTAATTATGGTGGATTACTATTCCGACTACTGGGAGATAGACAGAATGCCAGATTACACCTCATCCACAGTCATCGAATGCTGCAAAAGACAGTTCAGCAGACATGGCATTCCCCTTGAAGTCTTCACAGACAATGGACCACCATTCAGTGGCATGGACTTTCAAGAATTCGCAGAGGAATGGGACTTGAACCATGTCACATCATCACCATATCACAGCCAAAGCAACGGTAAAGCAGAGTCAGCTGTAAAAATAGCAAAGACACTTATAAAAAAAACCTCCACCTTGGAAGGGGGAGACCTGTGGAAAGCAGTTCTGGCATGGAGAAACACCCCAACAGAAGGCCTCAATAGCTCTCCAATTCAAAGGCTCATGTCAAGGAGAACACGCACCACCCTGCCTACTGGAGAGGCCCTTCTGCATCCTAAAGTAGTGCAAGAAGTTGTCACAAGAAAAATAGCCAACCGAGCAGCAGTGAAGCAACGCTATGACACTACAGCACGAGACATGCCAAGCATAATTCAAGGACAGACAGTGCGGGTACTTCTTCACCCCAATAACCCAAACCAGTACATGGGCACTTGGCATCTGCATTGATCAACTCAGTGACCGGTCCAACATACTGCTAGTGAAAGGCAAAAAATACCGTCGCAACAGAAAAGACATTCGTCCTGTGCCTGAACAGCTCAAAGTCACCTTACCGGCAGACCAACCCACCGTAATTGATGATTACTGGGTGACAGGAGAGTCTTCAGGGAGCACCACACAGCAAATAACAAACAGAGATGCTACCTCGCCACCCACAGTCCCAGTTCTAAGACACACAAGAACCAGGTCCAACATCAAAATTCCTGCTAGATACTCTACGGACTATGTTATGTAAAAAAAAAACAAAAAAAACAAAAGGGAATATTATACATATGCAAAAACAATGTCATGCTTATTTAACTATTCATTAAGACATTCGCAGAACAACAGATAGTTTTGTTCAACCTGTTAATCTGTATAAGGGGTTTTCTAATTGAGTTGGGTTATGTTGTGTAGTGTTCAATTTCAAGAACTTTCCTTTGTTATGTGAAGGGGGATGTTACGATATAGGTTAGCCAATAGGTGGCAACAGTGAGCTATCAGGAGATGGGGAGGACACGAGGTGAAGAACTGTGTGAAAACAGAGAGATGCATGTGGAGTACGAGGAAAAGTGAGCGGAATAAAAGCTAGTGTTTGACCCATCCCAAGTCTCATTTATAAACATGAAACAGTTTGCAGCCTGACCTTGATGGCGACTATAAACTGGCTCGGAATGAAATGGCCTAACTTTACGCAATGCCGAAAAGAACTGGAGAAAAAGTCCAGGTTTTAGGAGGTAAGTAATAAGTAAGACTAATGTAAACGTGAATAAAAGTTGTATGAACGCTGTTTGATCTTATGTCTTGTATATTCTGTGTACAGATGCTGTTTCTTCATGAGTATTTGCTGTCAACTGCCTCTGATGTGCAAGTGGCCATCAGACGCAAGTGTAAAATTGAGCAGCTCATCAGAAAAGTGAATAAAATGTGTCATTTATATTTGTGTATAGAGGGTCAGTGGAGTTGGTCCAATAATATATATAAAACAAGTTTTTGGGCTTGTTAATGGAATTTCTCTTCACAGCCTTGGTAGCACATTTAAACTACTGTATTGTGTGACATTATGTAATTCAAAGTGTATTGTACAATGTATAGCTTAGTAATAATACATTATATTGTTATTGACCAAAGTGTATATTTGTTGTATTTAGGGAAGGTAAAGTAAATAAATAAACCTGAAAAAATAATATATTCATAGTATATTGCTTGTGTGTTCTGAAGACACTGGTAATTAATTTGTAATGTACTTATAACACACACAAAAAAAAATACTTATAATAAAAATAAAGTATACTTATAATACAAATAAAGCACATGTATATCACTAATCAAGCATGTAATTAGTCCCTATACTTAAAGCACACTAAGTATACTTGTAACGGTTTTCCACTGACGAGGCAAGTTGTAGACCCAAGTGCAGTTCTTTTATTTAAACATAAGTCTTAACATAAATCAAAACATAAAACAAGGACTTGACTAGAAACTAAGACTTGCCTGACAACGGGTTACAATGACAATAACAGACAAGGACACACGGCAAACATGAGGGCTTAAATACACTGAGACTAATGACAAGACAAGTGACACCTGTGAACCGGGATTAAACAATGAACCAATGACAGACAAGACACGATCACATGAGGGCATGGGAATCACATGACAATGAAACATGACAAAACAAGGAAGTGAATGACAAGACTAACTTAGAAACATGACACTCAAACATTACATGAACATGATAAAACTAAAAACATAACTAAGAACAATGAACGTGTACCAACACCAAAACACCCTGTGACAGATCCCCCCCTCTATGGGCGGCCCCTGACGCCCAAACAACACCAAAACACCACTAGCCTAACGAGCTTGGGCGGACCTGGACCCTGTGGCGTGGGAGGACCTGGACCCTCAGGCAGTTCAACAGGCCATGACGGTAACGGCGGTTCAGGGGGCCACAGAGGCGTGGCCTTCAATGACAATAACAGCAATAACAACTTACGACCAAGATGGCGGCGCGAGTAGATCGCGAGGCTCAGCGTCTCTCCAGATTCTGCAATTTTGCGGTATTTTTCTTGTTCATCTCGGGTCTGTTCGTACAGAACAGTTGTGCTTTTACATCGTACACCCGTTGTGAGCTTTTGGATATTGGTTTGCGAATTTCCGACAGTTTTATGGACAATCTTCAACTCCTTCCTGAGATCGCTCGGACGCCCGAGGCGATGCGCTCTGCCCGGCCGGGCGGAAGTGCTCGGAGGCGGCGTCGAGATCGTAAACAAAGGCGGGGTAGGCGTGGAGGTCTAAGAGCTAAGCTAAGGCTAACTCCTTACCGGCTCTCTTTACCCAGCATTTTCCTTGCCAATGTACGATCGCTAGTGAACAAAATGGAGGAGATTCGACTCAGCATTTCACACAGTAAGAAACTTTTGAACTGTAACGTCCTAATCTTCACTGAAACCTGGTTAAACAGCGGAATACCGGACACCGCTATTGAGCTAGCGGGACGCCACACACTCCGGGCGGATAGAACACTAGATGGCTCCGGGAAGAGCAGAGGGGGTGGATTGTGCATTTAAATTAACAAAGCTTGGTGCACAAACTCTGCTATTGTTGGGAGTCATTGTTCAGCTAACCTGGAGTTTCTCATGGTTAAATGTAGACCGTTTTATCTACCGCGGGAGTTCACCTCCACTATTATCACTGCTGCCTATATTCCTCCGGATGCTGATGCCAAACTTGCTATGAAAGAATTTCACGCAGCCATCAGTAAACAACAGACTGATCACCCGGAAGCTGCTTTTATTGTTGCAGGTGACTTTAATCACTCAAACTTAAAGTCAGTGCTACCCAAGTTTCACCAGCATGTTTCCTGCCACACCAGAGGAAACAAAACCTTAGACCATGTTTACACAAACATGGCTGGCGCTTACGTTGCGACACCCCTCCCCCACCTGGGACAGTCAGACCACCTCTCTTTGTTTCTATCACCCAAATATTCACCCCTCATCAACCGTGTGAAGCCATCAGTAAAGACCATCAAGGTGTGGCCTGCGGGGGTTGACTCCACACTCCAGGAAAGGTTTCTAAACACAGACTGGAGTATGTTTGCTTCTCAAGCCACCAGTGGCGCTCACACGGACATTGACTCATTCACTTCCTCTGTATTGGATCATATCAATACCACCATCGACAGTGTTACAACCCAGAAACAGATCACCACATACCCTAATCAGAAGCCTTGGATGAACAGGGAAGTTCGACTCCTGCTGAAGTCACGCAACACTGCCTTCAGATCAGGTGATGCACAAGCCTACAGTACATCCAGAGCTAACCTGAAGAGGGGCATCAAAAAGGCCAAGCACTGCTACAAGCTAAAGATAGAGGGTCACTTTTCCAACTCTGACCCTCGACGCATGTGGCAGGGCATCCAGGCCATCAGTGACTACAAACCCCCCCACTCCACCCCCGCAGCCACTGATGTCAACTTCCTGAACGAGCTAAATTACTTTTATGCTCGTTTTGAAAGAGACAACAGAGAAACTGCCACCAAGCTCAAACCCTCAGCTGACCCACCAATCACACTCTCCTCCACAGATGTCTGCAAGGCACTGAGCCGGATCAGCGCGCACAAGGCTGCTGGACCAGACAACATCCCTGGTCGTGTTCTCAGGGCATGTGCGGAGCAGCTCGCTGGGGTTTTTACAGACATTTTCATCCTGTCTCTTGCCCAAGCAGCTGTACCTTCATGCTTTAAACGCACGTCCATTGTGCCAGTGCCAAAACACTCTAACCCGAGGTGCCCTAATGACTACCGCCCTGTAGCACTCACACCCATCGTCATGAAGTGCTTTGAGCGGCTGGTCCTGGAACACCTAAAAGACTCTCTACCATCCACATTGGACTCACACCAGTTTGCCTACCGCAGCAATAGGAGCACAGAGGATGCCGTTTCCATGGCACTGCACTCTGTGCTCACCCATCTGGACCATAAGAACACGTATGCACGCATGCTGTTTGTTGACTTCAGCTCAGCATTCAACACTGTCATCCCATCCAAGTTAATAGCCAAACTTGGAGACCTGGGCATCAACACTTCAATGTGTAACTGGATTTTGGACTTCCTAACTGACAGACCCCAGAATGTCCGTTCAGGATTCACCTGCTCCACATCCATCACACTCAACACTGGCGTACCACAGGGCTGTGTGCTAAGTCCGTTTCTCTACTCCCTCTTCACCGCCGACTGCAAGCCTGTGTATGGATCTAATTCCATCTTCAAGTTTGCGGACGACACTACGGTGATTGGTCTCATCAGCAACAACGATGAGACCGCCTACAGGGAGGAGATCCAGCACCTGGCCACATGGTGCGCTGATAATAACCTGCTCCTCAACACCACCAAAACGAAGGAGCTCATCGTGGACTTCAGGAAGGAGTCAAGAGGCACACACGACACCATCCACATCAATGGAATGGCTGTTGAACGTGTCTCCAGTTTCAAGTTCCTGGGGATCCACATCTCGGCGGACATGTCGTGGACGACCAACACCTCCAGCCTGGTCAAGAAGGCTCACCAGCGCCTCTTCTTCCTGAGGACACTGAGGAAGAATCAGCTCTCCTCGGCTATCCTGGTGAACTTCTACCGCTGCGCAATAGAAAGCATCCTGACCAACTGTGTGGCAGTGTGGTATGGGAGCTGCTCTGTTGCGGAGCGCAAGGCACTGCAGCGGGTGGTGAAAACTGCCCAGCGCATCACAGGGACTCCACTGCCTGCCATCGAGCACATCCAGAGGAAACGCTGCCTGCATCGAGCTCGCAGCATCCTCAAGGACTCCTCTCACCCAGCCCACAGACTGTTTTCTCTCCTGCCCTCCGGCAGGCGTTTCAGGATCCACCGGACCAGGACCAGCAGACTAAAGAACAGTTTTTTCCCCAGAGCTGTCTCTTTATTGAACTCAAACCCCCGTTGATCCACTTCCCTCATAAACTGATAACTCTCCTACCTCACTTCTTCCTTCACTTTGTTATTTGCACTACCGACTGTTTATCACAGTAACAACTGTTTACATATGCATCTTGCACTGCCATATCTTAACTGGATTATGCTCATTTGCACTGCCGACTGTATTTATAGTACCAATGTTTACATTTGCATTTTGCACTGTACTTCTAACTGTAATATGCAACCACTTTCCACTGCACTTTCCACTTTTTTTTTTCCCGGATAGCTCTGTCCATAATTTATTGCACTACCCTAATCCACTGCTATTCCTCATATTAGCCTAGCATATTATTGTATACCTCTATCTGTAAAATTCTGTTTATAGTAATAGCCATCTGTATATTGTATTCATAGTACATATTCACCTGTAAATTCTGTTTATAGTAATAGCCATCTGTATATTGTATTCATAGTACATATTCACCTGTAAATTCTGTTTATAGTAATAGCCATCTGTATATTTATTCACTGTACATATTCACCTGTAAATTCAGTTCTGTTTATAGTAATAACGTCTCTCTATTTATACATATTTATACATATTCAGTACATATCCATGTCCTGCACTTACGCATCCATTGTATATCCTGCACTTGCTGCTATTGCACTTCTGGTTAGACCTAAACTGCATTTCGTTGCCTTGTACTTGTACTTGTGTAATGACAATAAAGTTGAATCTAATCTAATCTAATCTTCGTGACCTCCATGTACCCCTTGCCCCCCAAAAAAATTTCTTGGCAGGACAGCGGGCTCGTGGGCTGGAGCGGGCTCGTGGGCTGGAGCCTGGGCGTGGGCTGGAGCATGGACGTGGGCTGGAGCGGGCTCGTGGGCTGGAGCCTGGGCGTGGGCTGGAGCCTGGGCGTGGGCTGGAGCCTGGGCGTGGGCTGGAGCCTGGGCGTGGGCTGGAGCATGGACGTGGGCTGGAGCATGGGCGTGGGCTGGACTCGCTGGTGTGGAGGGTTCTGTGGGACAGTGGAGCTCCACATCCACCGTTCCCACATTAAAGCCCGAGCCGCCCAACAAAAGGGCCTGTCTATATATTGGGCCATGGAAAAATGTATCTTCCCCCCTGGCATCTGTGAGCGGATAGAGTCATTAAGCCCAAATCTAAAAATGTTCTTGAGGGCCACATCATTAAAGTTAACCACATGACAGAGTTCAATAAAGTCCTGGACATAATTCTCAATGGCCTGATGGCCTTGACGTAGGCGTAGGAGGGCAACTGCTGGGTCCATTGTTGGCGGTCTGTTATTCTGTAACGGTTTTCCACTGACGAGGCAAGTTGTAGACCCAAGTGCAGTTCTTTTATTTAAACATAAGTCTTAACATAAATCAAAACATAAAACAAGGACTTGACTAGAAACTAAGACTTGCCTGACAACGGGTTACAATGACAATAACAGACAAGGACACACGACAAACATGAGGGCTTAAATACACTGAGACTAATGACAAGACAAGTGACACCTGTGAACCGTGATTAAACAATGAACCAATGACAGGACAAGACACAAGATCACATGAGGGCATGGGAATCACATGACAATGAAACATGACAAAACAAGGAAGTGAATGACAAGACTAACTTAGAAACATGACACTCAAACATTACATGAACATGATAAAACTAAAAACATAACCAAGAACAAAGAACATGAACCAACACCAAAACACCCTGTGACAATACTTAAAGTTGTTCCAATTTAGTACATACAAGTACACTAAATACACTTCAAATTATGCTTTAATACAACTTATTTACAACTAAAATATACTTAGTACAAAATTAGTTGTTTCAAAATAGCACATTTCAAGTTAACTAATCATTAACACACTTCAAGTATACTGATAATTAGTCTGGCTGAAGTATACTTAGCATACTTTTTTCACTAGGGTAGTTAAGCTTGTTTCTATATTAGTTAATACTAGCAGCTAAAGTGTTAATGTAGAACTACTCATTAGTCCTGCATTACTTCCTGCATATGTAACAGGGTTAAAAAGAACATTTAATTGAAAGAGTATTGTTGTGTGAATTTCATAAAATAAGGCATTTGGCTGTATTCATTGGTGTTCGAAAGCTCCCCTCCTGTGGCTATTAATTGTATTGCAGATATTGTATTTTGTCACTCTTCTCTTGCCGGTGTTGTGTAATATTCAGTTCCTGTGAAAAACTGTTCAAGTGGGTGGAGTATATGTCACAGGTCGGGGCGGGCCAAACCAGACTGCACCCACCCCTGGAAACCCGGGAACCACCCCGAGGAACGTGTCAAGGACCAGACAGACAAGGGAATAAAATAATACAGTTTATTTATTATTGTTAAAAGGTCAATGAATTGGATAAGTCCTAATTAAAATCTTCTTCTTGCCACCAGGACAGTTCAAGAGTCTACCGACCTCCCGGGACGGGAGGGGAGGGACGTTCGTGGCGGACCGGAGGCTCGTCGGAGGGGAATCAGGGGGGAATCCCCGCGCCGTCCAGGTAGGTCACAGGGTAAGTATTCCTCTACGGGACTCAAGAGGGGAGGCCGTGGTCATACGAACCCCATTCAGACTGGAACCAGGTAAGTATGCCGATGCGAGGGCGAAGCGAGTCACTGGGGTTACTCCGGAGGGAGGTACTCAGAGGTGGGGGCAAGCGAGCCACTCTCTTCTTCTTCTGAGCAGGGTAAAGGCTTCCAAATAGGGCGTGTGGGGACCACCAGGCGGGGGGACACTTTGAGCGGGGCGCTCACGTCAGCTGAACACTGGGACAGACACAGCACAGTTTCGACGGTTCAACAATATGTGAAGCTTTTCAACTGATATACCTTCTCTCCTTTCAAACGGGGTCAAGGCTTCCAATAGGGGCGTGTGGAGACCACCAGGCGGGGAGGACACTTTGGGCGGAGCACTCCACTTCAGCTGAGCACTGGAACAGTACAGCAAGGTCTCAACGGTTCAACAGTGTGTGAAGCTTTTCAACTGATATACCTTCTCTCCTTTGAACAGGGTAAAGGCTTCCAATAGGGGCGTGTGGAGACCACCAGGCGGGAAGGACACTTTGGGCGGAACACTCGACCACCAGGCGGGGAGGACACTTTGGGCGGAGCACTCCACTTCAGCTGAGCACTGGAACAGTACAGCAAGGTCTCAACGGTTCAACAGTGTGTGAAGCTTTGCAACTGATATACCTTCTCTCCTTTGAACAGGATCAAGGCTTCCAATAAGGGCGTGTGGAGACCACCAGGCGGGGAGGACACTTAGAGCGGGGCGCTCACGTCGGCTGAACACTGGGATAGACACAGCACAGTTTCAACGGTTCAACAGTACATGAAGCTTGCAACTGATATACCTTTTCTTCTTCTGAACAGGGTCAAGGCTTCCAATAGGGGCGTGTGGAGACCACCAGGCGGGGAGGGCACTTTGAGCGGGACGCTCACTTCGGCTGAGCACTAGAACAGACACAGCACAGTTTCAACAGTACATGATATATGATATATGAAGCACTCAGCACTAGCGGGGCCGGGTCTTTTCAAGCCGGAAGTTGGGCAGTTGCTTTATCAAGACCCTTCGTTAGAGACAGCGGGTGGAAGACTGTAGGAGAGGAGTGCACGGCAGACTTCTATTACTTCTCCACACACAAATTTCACTTCACAGCACAAACCGTGTAAATCTTCACTTCAGGCACTGCAATTCCACTCGCACACCGTGCATTCGGGCCAGCACTCACCCACCGGTCTTTTCTCCCACCAGATCGGATCTCGTCCTCGATCAGGGCTTGACTTTGCTCCGGGAAAGCAGAAGAATGATGCAGCGATTACCACATTCGGCAAGGAGAGGACAGAAGTTGGAGACAGATCATTAATTCACTCGGTGTAATAGTTCACTCGTGCCAAACGTTTTCCAAACCACTTCAGTGTTAGTGCATATAAACAACGGATCAAATATTCATCACTTGCGTCTTTCTCACTACGGACGATATTCCTCCAGTCTTCGCTGCCAAATACTTCACTCCTTCCTTCCTCTTCCACAACTCCAATCTTCCCCACTCCACAGCCCAGCCTCAATAAAAAGAGCAACCCGCTGACAAACACAGCATCATACGGGAGGAGAACCACGCAACAGTCTGTTTTCTCTCTGTTTTTAAAGCCTCATCTCAATAGGTGTCCCTCTCACAGCGTTCTCTATAATTGCCCCACACCTGCTGTCACTCAGGCAATCAGCCCCGCTGCCATGGCAACAGATTCACAGGGCATAGACCGGAGGTTCACTGGAAAATCCTGCAACAGTATTCACCAGGATCTTAGTCCCGTTCGGTTGGTTTTGTCACCCCGTGACACACCCCCCTGCCAAACTGTTCTAGTCCCTAGAACGGGATCCGGACACCCAGTCTCCGTACCTGGCTGGGGGTTGCCCCCGGTTCTCCCGTTGGGATCGCCTTGGCGGGGAGTTAGGTTCCTCGGGCCTTGGTGGGGAGTACGGTTCCTCTGGCCTTGGCGGGGAGTTAGGTTCCTCTGGCCTTGGCCCTATTTCCAGCCTCCGGGGGGCCACAGCCCATCCCACCACGGGAGGCATCCACGCTGGTTCAGTCGGAGGTCTCTCTACAGTTGGTTCGGGGTAATTCGGACAAGGGCGCATCAGGTTTCGGTGGAGCACCCGCTCTGGACCTTCTCTCCCTTCGGGACGGAGGGCATACACCGGTTGATCGAGACGCGGCTGTCGTTGGACCACGTACGGCTGGGGCTCCCACCGATCACTGAGTTTGCCCTTCCCTTGTCGCCGGCTATCTCGCACCAGAACTCTTTCACCAGGCAGTAGCGGCGCACTTCTAGCCGTACGGTCATACAACCTTTTGTTCTTGGCTGCGGCTTGCTTAATTCGGTCCGAGACCCGTTCGTAGGCCAGTTGAAGGCGTTGATGGTGTCTGGCCACCCACTCCGTTACACCGCCTCCCTCTTCAGCGGCCGCAGTTCCCAGCAGTAGGTCAACTGGTAGTCTCACATGCCTTCCGAACATCAGGTAGGTCGGTGCATACCCGGTCGTGCTGTGTATGCTGTTGTTATACGCCTGGACCATTGCCGGAAGGTTATCAGCCCAATGCCCCTGTTGTTCGTTTTCCAAGGTCCCCAAGAGACCGAGCAGCGTCTGGTTAAACCTCTCGCACCCTCCGTTCCCCTGAGGATGATAGGGCGTTGTATGGGTCTTCTTACATCCGTACAGTTGGCACAGCTCATGTACTACCCTGGATTCAAAATTTGGCCCTTGATCTGAATGGAACACTTCGGGACACCCGAAGGGCTGGATGACATGCCTCCACAGGGCATTAGCGGTGGTAATGGCGGTCTGGTCCAGAGTTGGGATGGCCCAGGCATATTTGGTGAACAGGTCAGTGACCACTAGGACGACCAACACCTCCAGCCTGGTCAAGAAGGCTCACCAGCGCCTCTTCTTCCTGAGGACACTGAGGAAGAATCAGCTCTCCTCGGCTATCCTGGTGAACTTCTACCGCTGCGCAATAGAAAGCATCCTGACCAACTGTGTGGCAGTGTGGTATGGGAGCTGCTCTGTTGCGGAGCGCAAGGCACTGCAGCGGGTGGTGAAAACTGCCCAGCGCATCACAGGGACTCCACTGCCTGCCATCGAGCACATCCAGAGGAAACGCTGCCTGCATCGAGCTCGCAGCATCCTCAAGGACTCCTCTCACCCAGCCCACAGACTGTTTTCTCTCCTGCCCTCCGGCAGGCGTTTCAGGATCCACCGGACCAGGACCAGCAGACTAAAGAACAGTTTTTTCCCCAGAGCTGTCTCTTTATTGAACTCAAACCCCCGTTGATCCACTTCCCTCATAAACTGATAACTCTCCTACCTCACTTCTTCCTTCACTTTGTTATTTGCACTACCGACTGTTTATCACAGTAACAACTGTTTACATATGCATCTTGCACTGCCATATCTTAACTGGATTATGCTCATTTGCACTGCCGACTGTATTTATAGTACCAATGTTTACATTTGCATTTTGCACTGTACTTCTAACTGTAATATGCAACCACTTTCCACTGCACTTTCCACTTTTTTTTTTCCCGGATAGCTCTGTCCATAATTTATTGCACTACCCTAATCCACTGCTATTCCTCATATTAGCCTAGCATATTATTGTATACCTCTATCTGTAAAATTCTGTTTATAGTAATAGCCATCTGTATATTGTATTCATAGTACATATTCACCTGTAAATTCTGTTTATAGTAATAGCCATCTGTATATTGTATTCATAGTACATATTCACCTGTAAATTCTGTTTATAGTAATAGCCATCTGTATATTGTATTCATAGTACATATTCACCTGTAAATTCTGTTTATAGTAATAGCCATCTGTATATTTATTCACTGTACATATTCACCTGTAAATTCAGTTCTGTTTATAGTAATAACGTCTCTCTATTTATACATATTTATACATATTCAGTACATATCCATGTCCTGCACTTACGCATCCATTGTATATCCTGCACTTGCTGCTATTGCACTTCTGGTTAGACCTAAACTGCATTTCGTTGCCTTGTACTTGTACTTGTGTAATGACAATAAAGTTGAATCTAATCTAATCTAATCTTCGTGACCTCCATGTACCCCTTGCCCCCCAAAAAAATTTCTTGGCAGGACAGCGGGCTCGTGGGCTGGAGCGGGCTCGTGGGCTGGAGCCTGGGCGTGGGCTGGAGCATGGACGTGGGCTGGAGCGGGCTCGTGGGCTGGAGCCTGGGCGTGGGCTGGAGCCTGGGCGTGGGCTGGAGCCTGGGCGTGGGCTGGAGCCTGGGCGTGGGCTGGAGCATGGACGTGGGCTGGAGCATGGGCGTGGGCTGGACTCGCTGGTGTGGAGGGTTCTGTGGGACAGTGGAGCTCCACATCCACCGTTCCCACATTAAAGCCCGAGCCGCCCAACAAAAGGGCCTGTCTATATATTGGGCCATGGAAAAATGTATCTTCCCCCCTGGCATCTGTGAGCGGATAGAGTCATTAAGCCCAAATCTAAAAATGTTCTTGAGGGCCACATCATTAAAGTTAACCACATGACAGAGTTCAATAAAGTCCTGGACATAATTCTCAATGGCCTGATGGCCTTGACGTAGGCGTAGGAGGGCAACTGCTGGGTCCATTGTTGGCGGTCTGTTATTCTGTAACGGTTTTCCACTGACGAGGCAAGTTGTAGACCCAAGTGCAGTTCTTTTATTTAAACATAAGTCTTAACATAAATCAAAACATAAAACAAGGACTTGACTAGAAACTAAGACTTGCCTGACAACGGGTTACAATGACAATAACAGACAAGGACACACGACAAACATGAGGGCTTAAATACACTGAGACTAATGACAAGACAAGTGACACCTGTGAACCGTGATTAAACAATGAACCAATGACAGGACAAGACACAAGATCACATGAGGGCATGGGAATCACATGACAATGAAACATGACAAAACAAGGAAGTGAATGACAAGACTAACTTAGAAACATGACACTCAAACATTACATGAACATGATAAAACTAAAAACATAACCAAGAACAAAGAACATGAACCAACACCAAAACACCCTGTGACAATACTTAACCTGATAAGCTTCATGAGCACGTGCACGGGTTGAAGCGCTATTTTTAGCACGAGTGTAATGTTTGTTAATAGATTTAACGTAAAAAAACATCATTAATCTTGACAAACTATATATCATTCTAAAGGTCTAAACCTCAAGCATTGAGGACAGACCACTGTTTTTCATTGAAAAGCTTATAACGGCTGTATTTTTGCATCAATGTAAGCAATACACATCAACGAGTACAACGAGTACATACCTTTAGTGTCCTAATTACGAGCCACACACGCATCCATTGCAAACAATTCCAGAACGAATGGAAAGGTGAGGGTCCACTGAATAACATCCCATAGAGCATTTTAATCCAACGAAACAATAACGGTGTAATATTGATGGTTAATCCTTTGTTTACATTGCATTTCTGCGGAGCGAAGTATCATACTAGACTGTTATGCAATAAAATAATGCACCAAAAACAGTCTCCCGGTAGAATAAAGTGGCATGGGTTTAAAGCTTAGAATGTTACGAACAAAATCCAACTAACCCCACTCAAAAACATGCAAAGATAGCCGCGATATAGTCAAAAATATCCAACCATAGCGATCGTTTTATGTGATGTCATGACGTGCTCATCCAATGATAATGTCTGTTTATCTGGAGCCAATAAAAGCATTGAATCGTCATGACTGACAGAAAATGTAGCCAATGAGCACACGATTCCAACGAGACCTTGCATGTGTATGTTTGTCACATGGGCGTGAATATTTATTCATCTGAATGTGCCAATGTGGCGCTATCTCCGACGAGATGCAGCGAGCCTGACACCCCCCATCTGACAGCTAAAAGCTAACGCGCTAGTAAACAAACAGAGGTCTCTTTGTAGTAACTGTTTGCTAATCTTACTAACTGGACGGAATGTATTATCCAATGGATCGTCAAAAGAAGTTTTTATTGTGCTGAAATGCTTTATTTGAGCTCACTCGAAGCAGCGATGTGAAAAAGGAGAGTGAACACAGCGGTGACGGTGCTTGTTGACAGAGAAGTTGATCCAATAATATACCGGTGAGTTGCTATGTGTAGTTGTTTATGTATATTGAGAATGTGTGTGAGAATGTATGTATTTTATTGTTTCTGTGTGCTAGAAAAAATGCAATATACCAGTATGCATTATACATATGCTGATATTTTGCATTTTTCCTAGCACACATGGGGAAAAAGTATATAATTTTTCCCCATGTGTGTGTAAATAAAACATATATATATATATAACACATGTAATTGTTTATATATATATATATATATATATATATATATATATATATATATATATATATATATATATATATATATATATATATATATATTGAGACTGTATTTATTTTATGTTTTTCCTGTGTGCTAGAAAAATTACAATATACCAGTATAGATTATACATATACTGATATTTAGCATTTTTTCTAGCACACACAGAAAAAAAAAATATATATATATATAATATATAAAATGCATTTTTTTCCCCTGTGCTACAAAAACAAATTGACGAAAAAAGAAAAGTTCTGGACGGCCGACCATCTGTGTGATTGTTGAATGCTCACTGTATCACAGGCCATTATATTGATTGTAGGACTGTGTGAGAATGTATGGGTCGCCGTCAATATGAATGCTCACTGTATAGCCAGTCGTTAGATTGATGCTTGGGCTGTGTGAGAATGTATGGGCCGCCGTCAATATGAATGCTGTCTAACCGACTGCCCATCAGTTTCATTGTTCATGGGATGGCCTGTAATTAGAGTGAATGATGACAGTGTGATTGTTGATTGAATGGGCAAACTATACAGAAATAGGACATGCAGTGCTAATTCTCATTCCTTTCCTTGCCATTCTACAGGCATCAGGTTGAGTCTTCAGATGAGCTATGGCATCCAAGCACCAGCCAACCAGCAGAAAAGAGAAGAACGCTTTCAGATTCTTCAAGATCTGCACTTGCTGTTGTAGACCTGAATCCGCCAGTAAAAGGCCAGTAAATGTTTTTTTTTTTTACATTTGCAAATTGTGTGTGTTTTTATAGCTATATATTTATATTATATTGTTATTTATATTACTAGTTATATTTATAGTTATTATACTTATATTACTTGTTGTATTTTCAGTTGCAAAGAAGTTTAGCTCTTTTTTATTAATATTTCATTTTTATTATATTTTTATAAGTTCTGTTGTACAAATAAATCACTAATACAAAGTCTTATGGTTCTGCCTATTATTTTATAGTTGAAAAAGCATTCAAGCATCATATATGATGGCTAAAACAGCTTGCAGTACACTTCATAACATTAGGTTATCAAGTCTCCTGTAGGTTTCTTGGCACCTGGACATATTCTTAGAAAAAAGCATGCAGGAACCCCATTTTTCATGATATCTTCGTCAAATTTTAAATATAAACTGATGAGACTTTTGCCTTTCAATTCATTAACTAACTGGATTCCTCCAGGCTTATTTTCATATATTTTTACATCAAATAATAAAGTGTTCATTGTAGCACAAATCATCTTCAAGACACTTCAACTTCTATAACTGTTTGTCTTTCTAAGTTTTTTTCTACTTTAATGTTTGGGTAATAAACTGTAAAGTGTCTTCTTTTTAAAGATGTCTAAATTGTGCATGTAGTGCAAATTGTTTAGCAACTGCAATTGTTTTAGTTGGGAGATGTCATTTCTGGGGATGTGCCTCAAGCAGGCGGAGGGAGAAATGGAACAGACATAGTCTTGGAAAAAAGCTTGCAGGAACCACATTTTTCATTATATCTTCCTCAAACTTGAAATATAAACTGATAAGTCGTGTGGCTTTCAATCCATAACTGAACTGGATTCCTCCAGGTCTATTTTCATATATTTTTACATGAAATAATACAACATTCTGTGTAGTGCAAATAATTTTTGAGGCATTTCAACTATTATAATTTTTTATCTGTTTGAGAATTATCAACTCTGATTGCTTTTTAGTAGAGTCCCAAGTGTCTTCTTTCCAAAGATACCTTAATTGTGCCTGTAGCACACTGTTCTCAGGAGCTATAATTGTTTTAATTCAGGTAGGTCGTTTTCAGCTGTGAGGCCCAAAGTGGGGTTGCAGTTTAACAGGTTAAAGTTGTTCCAATTTAGTACATACAAGTACACTAAATACACTTCAAATTATGCTTTAATACAACTTATTTACAACTAAAATATACTTAGTACAAAATTAGTTGTTTCAAAATAGCACATTTCAAGTTAACTAATCATTAACACACTTCAAGTATACTGATAATTAGTCTGGCTGAAGTATACTTAGCATACTTTTTTCACTAGGGTAGTTAAGCTTGTTTCTATATTAGTTAATACTAGCAGCTAAAGTGTTAATGTAGAACTACTCATTAGTCCTGCATTACTTCCTGCATATGTAACAGGGTTAAAAAGAACATTTAATTGAAAGAGTATTGTTGTGTGAATTTCATAAAATAAGGCATTTGGCTGTATTCATTGGTGTTCGAAAGCTCCCCTCCTGTGGCTATTAATTGTATTGCAGATATTGTATTTTGTCACTCTTCTCTTGCCGGTGTTGTGTAATATTCAGTTCCTGTGAAAAACTGTTCAAGTGGGTGGAGTATATGTCACAGGTCGGGGCGGGCCAAACCAGACTGCACCCACCCCTGGAAACCCGGGAACCACCCCGAGGAACGTGTCAAGGACCAGACAGACAAGGGAATAAAATAATACAGTTTATTTATTATTGTTAAAAGGTCAATGAATTGGATAAGTCCTAATTAAAATCTTCTTCTTGCCACCAGGACAGTTCAAGAGTCTACCGACCTCCCGGGACGGGAGGGGAGGGACGTTCGTGGCGGACCGGAGGCTCGTCGGAGGGGAATCAGGGGGGAATCCCCGCGCCGTCCAGGTAGGTCACAGGGTAAGTATTCCTCTACGGGACTCAAGAGGGGAGGCCGTGGTCATACGAACCCCATTCAGACTGGAACCAGGTAAGTATGCCGATGCGAGGGCGAAGCGAGTCACTGGGGTTACTCCGGAGGGAGGTACTCAGAGGTGGGGGCAAGCGAGCCACTCTCTTCTTCTTCTGAGCAGGGTAAAGGCTTCCAAATAGGGCGTGTGGGGACCACCAGGCGGGGGGACACTTTGAGCGGGGCGCTCACGTCAGCTGAACACTGGGACAGACACAGCACAGTTTCGACGGTTCAACAATATGTGAAGCTTTTCAACTGATATACCTTCTCTCCTTTCAAACGGGGTCAAGGCTTCCAATAGGGGCGTGTGGAGACCACCAGGCGGGGAGGACACTTTGGGCGGAGCACTCCACTTCAGCTGAGCACTGGAACAGTACAGCAAGGTCTCAACGGTTCAACAGTGTGTGAAGCTTTTCAACTGATATACCTTCTCTCCTTTGAACAGGGTAAAGGCTTCCAATAGGGGCGTGTGGAGACCACCAGGCGGGAAGGACACTTTGGGCGGAACACTCGACCACCAGGCGGGGAGGACACTTTGGGCGGAGCACTCCACTTCAGCTGAGCACTGGAACAGTACAGCAAGGTCTCAACGGTTCAACAGTGTGTGAAGCTTTGCAACTGATATACCTTCTCTCCTTTGAACAGGATCAAGGCTTCCAATAAGGGCGTGTGGAGACCACCAGGCGGGGAGGACACTTAGAGCGGGGCGCTCACGTCGGCTGAACACTGGGATAGACACAGCACAGTTTCAACGGTTCAACAGTACATGAAGCTTGCAACTGATATACCTTTTCTTCTTCTGAACAGGGTCAAGGCTTCCAATAGGGGCGTGTGGAGACCACCAGGCGGGGAGGGCACTTTGAGCGGGACGCTCACTTCGGCTGAGCACTAGAACAGACACAGCACAGTTTCAACAGTACATGATATATGATATATGAAGCACTCAGCACTAGCGGGGCCGGGTCTTTTCAAGCCGGAAGTTGGGCAGTTGCTTTATCAAGACCCTTCGTTAGAGACAGCGGGTGGAAGACTGTAGGAGAGGAGTGCACGGCAGACTTCTATTACTTCTCCACACACAAATTTCACTTCACAGCACAAACCGTGTAAATCTTCACTTCAGGCACTGCAATTCCACTCGCACACCGTGCATTCGGGCCAGCACTCACCCACCGGTCTTTTCTCCCACCAGATCGGATCTCGTCCTCGATCAGGGCTTGACTTTGCTCCGGGAAAGCAGAAGAATGATGCAGCGATTACCACATTCGGCAAGGAGAGGACAGAAGTTGGAGACAGATCATTAATTCACTCGGTGTAATAGTTCACTCGTGCCAAACGTTTTCCAAACCACTTCAGTGTTAGTGCATATAAACAACGGATCAAATACTCATCACTTGCGTCTTTCTCACTACGGACGATATTCCTCCAGTCTTCGCTGCCAAATACTTCACTCCTTCCTTCCTCTTCCACAACTCCAATCTTCCCCACTCCACAGCCCAGCCTCAATAAAAAGAGCAACCCGCTGACAAACACAGCATCATACGGGAGGAGAACCACGCAACAGTCTGTTTTCTCTCTGTTTTTAAAGCCTCATCTCAATAGGTGTCCCTCTCACAGCGTTCTCTATAATTGCCCCACACCTGCTGTCACTCAGGCAATCAGCCCCGCTGCCATGGCAACAGATTCACAGGGCATAGACCGGAGGTTCACTGGAAAATCCTGCAACAGTATTCACCAGGATCTTAGTCCCGTTCGGTTGGTTTTGTCACCCCGTGACACACCCCCCTGCCAAACTGTTCTAGTCCCTAGAACGGGATCCGGACACCCAGTCTCCGTACCTGGCTGGGGGTTGCCCCCGGTTCTCCCGTTGGGATCGCCTTGGCGGGGAGTTAGGTTCCTCGGGCCTTGGTGGGGAGTACGGTTCCTCTGGCCTTGGCGGGGAGTTAGGTTCCTCTGGCCTTGGCCCTATTTCCAGCCTCCGGGGGGCCACAGCCCATCCCACCACGGGAGGCATCCACGCTGGTTCAGTCGGAGGTCTCTCTACAGTTGGTTCGGGGTAATTCGGACAAGGGCGCATCAGGTTTCGGTGGAGCACCCGCTCTGGACCTTCTCTCCCTTCGGGACGGAGGGCATACACCGGTTGATCGAGACGCGGCTGTCGTTGGACCACGTACGGCTGGGGCTCCCACCGATCACTGAGTTTGCCCTTCCCTTGTCGCCGGCTATCTCGCACCAGAACTCTTTCACCAGGCAGTAGCGGCGCACTTCTAGCCGTACGGTCATACAACCTTTTGTTCTTGGCTGCGGCTTGCTTAATTCGGTCCGAGACCCGTTCGTAGGCCAGTTGAAGGCGTTGATGGTGTCTGGCCACCCACTCCGTTACACCGCCTCCCTCTTCAGCGGCCGCAGTTCCCAGCAGTAGGTCAACTGGTAGTCTCACATGCCTTCCGAACATCAGGTAGGTCGGTGCATACCCGGTCGTGCTGTGTATGCTGTTGTTATACGCCTGGACCATTGCCGGAAGGTTATCAGCCCAATGCCCCTGTTGTTCGTTTTCCAAGGTCCCCAAGAGACCGAGCAGCGTCTGGTTAAACCTCTCGCACCCTCCGTTCCCCTGAGGATGATAGGGCGTTGTATGGGTCTTCTTACATCCGTACAGTTGGCACAGCTCATGTACTACCCTGGATTCAAAATTTGGCCCTTGATCTGAATGGAACACTTCGGGACACCCGAAGGGCTGGATGACATGCCTCCACAGGGCATTAGCGGTGGTAATGGCGGTCTGGTCCAGAGTTGGGATGGCCCAGGCATATTTGGTGAACAGGTCAGTGACCACTAGGAGGTTTTGAATGCGATCGACCGGCCGACCCAGCGTCAGATAGTCCATAGCGAGGATATGCATCGGTGCTTTAGCTCGAATTGGGACCAATGGAGCTCGTGTCTCTTTCCTGGCTTTGAACAGGGTGCAGCGCGGGCAGCCCTGTAGGTAAGTCCTCACGGTCCACTCCATCCCAGGCCAGTAAAAGTGGCGTCGCAAAAGGGCCGTCGTCCTCTCCCGCCCCTGATGACCAAGCTTGGTGTGATAAGCCTCCAGCAGAGCGTGACATCTTCCCTCGGGGACCACCACTTGCCAGACCGGGTCACCCGAGCGTGAGTCCTGGAGGGACCGACAAATCACCCCTTCCTTCAGATGGAGCCTCTCCTTCTGGCCCATTAGGCCCCTCACGATTCGGGTTTGAGCCCGGCGTCCCGCACCCTCCGGCCACTTGTCCTGTTCCAGCCAGACACGGACCAGTGACAGGTCCTCATCTTCACCCTGCAACATCCTCCAGCGCTGTGGGTCCCATCCCCAACTTGCGGGCGGTTCCTCCAACGGTGGTCCCGGTGCCTCCACAATGCCCACCATCATTCCCTCGTCGCGGTCCGCCTCCCGCATGGGTCTCGGACCCTCCGGCCCTCCTTCTGGCCACCTAGATAGTACGTCAGCGTTGGTATGTTCCCTTCCTGGCCGGTATTGAAGCTGGTACTCAAAGTTGGCCAATTGTGCCACCCACCTCTGTTCCACCGCCCCCAACTTGGCGGTTTGTAGGTGTACCAGTGGGTTGTTATCGGTCACTACGGTCACCTTTGCTCCCCATAGGTAGTCCTTGAACTTCTCACTGAGCGCCCACTTCATGGCCAGTAACTCAAGCTTAAAGGAGCTGTAGTTGGCATCGTTCCTCTCCGCGGGGTGTAGACTCCGGCTCGCATAAGCAATGACTCTTTCTTCCTCCTGCTGTTTCTGCGCTAAGACAGCCCCCAAGCCCAAGTGGCTGGCGTCAGTGTAGAGGATAAAGGGCTGGGTGAAGTCTGCGTATGCCAGGATGGGTGCTTGTAACAGCTCCTGCTTGAGCCTCTGGAAGGCGGTCTCGCATGCCGGATCCCACTGAATCGCTGGGGACCCTCGGCCCTTGGTGTGTCCCGTTCCACCCAGCAACTGGTTCAGGGGTTTGGCGATCTTAGAGAAATCCTTAATAAATCGCCTGTAGTACCCGACAAAGCCGAGGAAGGATCGAACCTGACGCACGGTCTTCGGGGCAGTCCACCCCTGTACAGCCGACACCTTCTCTGGGTCCACAGCGATTCCTGCAGCGCTCACGATATGGCCCAGGAACTTCACCTCCTTCCGGAAAAGCTGACATTTATCCGGTTGGAGCTTCAGCCCGTACTTCTCCAGGGAGCGGAACACCTGCTCAAGATGCTGAAGGTGAGTCTCAAAATCAGGGGAATAGATAATCACGTCATCCAGATACACAAGAGCGGTATCCACTAGCTGGCTCCCCAGGCAGCGCTGCATTAGCCGTTGGAACGTGGCGGGGGCGTTGCAGAGGCCGAACGGCATCCGGTCCCACTCATATAACCCAAAAGGAGTCGTGAAGGCTGTCTTCTCCCGGTCCCGCTCGTCCACCTGTACTTGCCAGTATCCGCTCGCCAGGTCTAGTGTGGAATACCAGGCCGCCCGGGTGAGACTCGTGAGGGAATCCTCGACTCGAGGCAATGGGAAAGCATCCCGCTTCGTCACTTGGTTCAACCTCCGATAATCCACACAGAATCTCCATGCGCCTGTTTTCTTCCTCACCAGAACAATCGGGGCCGCCCAAGGGCTACTGCTCTCGCGGATGATCCCTTTATCCAGCATCCCCCGCAGAAGAGCCCGAACCTCAGAATATAATGTTGGAGGTACCGGCCGGTAGCGTTCCCTACTAGGCGGGGCTTCTCCAGTGGGAATCTGATGCTGAACGATGTTAGTACACCCATAGTCCTCGTCATGGGTGGAGAACAACTGTGGCCATTTTGATAGGAAAGCCTTGAGCCGTCTTGTTTGATCCTCCTCCAACCCTTCTCCCCGTAGGGACTCACCTCCGAGATGGGCCGGCAGTCCTCCTTCAGCCTCTCTTCTGTGCGTCCCCGTCTGCGCCAACGCAACCTCCACTATGGTCGGGCCCACTTGACTGAACTTGACTCCTCCTGGATCTTGCACTTGCTGGGGCAACACTGAGGTAACTCGGGCTAGACACTGATGACGATGCAGTTGGATCGGGAAAGGGTTCGTGTTCCGGACTCTCACCCGGACTCGGCTGCCTCGGGCGGATGCCAGTCCTCTGGCCACTTCCACCTTAGGACCGTCGTTGTGCGGTTCTACCAACACCCACTCCTCCGGGTGGTAAAGTCTAGGGGGCACCCGGACCCAAACCATCGCCTCGCTTCGAGCCGGGATGGACAACGCATAGCGGCAAGCCACTCTTCCAGTGCTCTCCCGGTCCCCCTGCTGTTCGGCCAGGCAAACTCGGCGACAGTCAGCTCTAATGCGATCCCATTCTCTGCCCTCAGGCGTCGCAGTTGCTCGGGCCGGCCCACTCTGGAACAGCCCCTCCCAGCATTCGGAGATGACATTCATGCCCAACAGGGCGCGATGAGACCCCAAGCAGGCGTCGCGAACCACCACCACCCCCTTCTGGGGTACGACCATGCCATGGATCTCTAGGTCTGTCACTACGTATCCCACATATGGGATGTCGAGACCGTTGGCCCCTCGCAGAGTCAGCCAGGGGGCTTCGGTCGTCGGCCGGCCCTGGGTACCGAATAGTTCCTGGACTAGGCTCTCCGCGAACAGAGTGACTTGCGACCCCGTGTCCAGCAGACACTGCACCTTCTGGCCATTGACTTGAACCACGATGACCGGACAACGGCCCACCAGGCGTTCCTTCGACAGTTTGGAAGACGAGGGGTCTGAAAAGGGGGTCCCGACCACTTGACCCACAGTGGCCGGAGACTCTAAAAACCCCCCTGCGAAGCGCGTCTGGCGGAGCACTGACGAACGTAATGTCCGGCTTCCCCACAGCCGTTGCAGATAGGACGCCCCTGTTCGTCCCACTGGAATCGGGGACCCGTGGGTCGAGTGAAGTGACGCTCTGGAGGGTGATTCCCGTCGGAGTAGGCTCGCTCCCGCGGTGAGGGTAATGAATGGAGGCGTTCTCGGCGGAGTTCCTCGACGACAGACTTAGACAATTCAGACATTTGCTCACGGATATCCCTCTTTAGTTCCTCCCGGAGGGCATGCTTCCAATCGGAAGTAACAGGGGCCGAAGGCCCACTGACAGCGTTCGCAGCCAGACAGCTGGGGGGATCCATACCTTCGTTGTGGTCACGCTCGAGGGCTAGAGCCTCCTGCCGCAGCTCTTCGAACGTGAGGTCCGGCGTCCGTCTCAGTTGCACCCGCAGACTCTGACGCACGGGGCCCTCCCGTAATCCCAACAGAAGCTGATCTCGCAATAGGGTCTCCTCGTCCCCCAGGCCGTGATCCTGTCTTCCCCTTAGCCTGGTAAACTGTTCCCTCAGTTGCAACGCGAATGGCCGAACAGTTTGTCGAGGCCCTTGCCTACAATTAAAGAATTGCGTTCTCAGGACAGCTACCGGGGTGGTGTCTCCGTATTGCCCCGTGAGAAAATCAAAGATGGCTTGGACTGTGATGCGGGTTGCTTCCGGCGCTGCCTGTACTTCTCTTCTTGCTTCTCCCTCCAACGAATTTAGCACAAACTGTACCTTCTGAGGGGCACTTAGCCCTTGGAGCCCTGCCAGGTATTCAACCTGGGTCTTCCATGCTGACAGGCTCAATTCTGACCCTGGACCTCCGTACTTCTGGGCCCACGGGGCCCCCATACAGAAAGGCATAACGGGCTGCCGGGCCACTGGCTCTTCTTCTTCTGCCATCTAGGTCCTTGATCGCTCCACTCGAGGTGGTAACCCTGCCGCACTACGCCAAGTTCTGTCACAGGTCGGGGCGGGCCAAACCAGACTGCACCCACCCCTGGAAACCCGGGAACCACCCCGAGGAACGTGTCAAGGACCAGACAGACAAGGGAATAAAATAATACAGTTTATTTATTATTGTTAAAAGGTCAATGAATTGGATAAGTCCTAATTAAAATCTTCTTCTTGCCACCAGGACAGTTCAAGAGTCTACCGACCTCCCGGGACGGGAGGGGAGGGACGTTCGTGGCGGACCGGAGGCTCGTCGGAGGGGAATCAGGGGGGAATCCCCGCGCCGTCCAGGTAGGTCACAGGGTAAGTATTCCTCTACGGGACTCAAGAGGGGAGGCCGTGGTCATACAAACCCCATTCAGACTGGAACCAGGTAAGTATGCCGATGCGAGGGCGAAGCGAGTCACTGGGGTTACTCCGGAGGGAGGTACTCAGAGGTGGGGGCAAGCGAGCCACTCTCTTCTTCTTCTGAGCAGGGTAAAGGCTTCCAAATAGGGCGTGTGGGGACCACCAGGCGGGGGGACACTTTGAGCGGGGCGCTCACGTCAGCTGAACACTGGGACAGACACAGCACAGTTTCGACGGTTCAACAATATGTGAAGCTTTTCAACTGATATACCTTCTCTCCTTTCAAACGGGGTCAAGGCTTCCAATAGGGGCGTGTGGAGACCACCAGGCGGGGAGGACACTTTGGGCAGAACGCTCCACTTCAGCTGAGCACTGGAACGGTACAGCAAGGTCTCAACGGTTCAACAGTATGTGCAACTGATATACCTTCTCTCCTTTCGAACAGGGTCAAGGCTTCCAATAGGGGCGTGTGGAGACCACCCGGCGGGAAGGACACTTTGGACGGAACACTCCACTTCAGCTGAGCACTGGAACAGTATAGCAAGGTCTCACCGGTTCAACAGTATGGGAAGCTTTTCAACTGATATACCTTCTCTCCTTTTGAACAGGGTAAAGGCTTCCAATAGGGGCGTGTGGAGACCACCAGGCGGGGAGGACACTTTGGGCGGAGCACTCCACTTCAGCTGAGCACTGGAACAGTACAGCAAGGTCTCAACGGTTCAACAGTGTGTGAAGCTTTGCAACTGATATACCTTCTCTCCTTTGAACAGGGTAAAGGCTTCCAATAGGGGCGTGTGGAGACCACCAGGCGGGAAGGACACTTTGGGCGGAACACTCGACCACCAGGCGGGGAGGACACTTTGGGCGGAGCACTCCACTTCAGCTGAGCACTGGAACAGTACAGCAAGGTCTCAACGGTTCAACAGTGTGTGAAGCTTTGCAACTGATATACCTTCTCTCCTTTGAACAGGATCAAGGCTTCCAATAAGGGCGTGTGGAGACCACCAGGCGGGGAGGACACTTAGAGCGGGGCGCTCACGTCGGCTGAACACTGGGATAGACACAGCACAGTTTCAACGGTTCAACAGTACATGAAGCTTGCAACTGATATACCTTTTCTTCTTCTGAACAGGGTCAAGGCTTCCAATAGGGGCGTGTGGAGACCACCAGGCGGGGAGGGCACTTTGAGCGGGACGCTCACTTCGGCTGAGCACTAGAACAGACACAGCACAGTTTCAACAGTACATGATATATGATATATGAAGCACTCAGCACTAGCGGGGCCGGGTCTTTTCAAGCCGGAAGTTGGGCAGTTGCTTTATCAAGACCCTTCGTTAGAGACAGCGGGTGGAAGACTGTAGGAGAGGAGTGCACGGCAGACTTCTATTACTTCTCCACACACAAATTTCACTTCACAGCACAAACCGTGTAAATCTTCACTTCAGGCACTGCAATTCCACTCGCACACCGTGCATTCGGGCCAGCACTCACCCACCGGTCTTTTCTCCCACCAGATCGGATCTCGTCCTCGATCAGGGCTTGACTTTGCTCCGGGAAAGCAGAAGAATGATGCAGCGATTACCACATTCGGCAAGGAGAGGACAGAAGTTGGAGACAGATCATTAATTCACTCGGTGTAATAGTTCACTCGTGCCAAACGTTTTCCAAACTCTCCACACCACTTCAGTGTTAGTGCATATAAACAACGGATCAAATACTCATCACTTGCGTCTTTCTCACTACGGACGATATTCCTCCAGTCTTCGCTGCCAAATACTTCACTCCTTCCTTCCTCTTCCACAACTCCAATCTTCCCCACTCCACAGCCCAGCCTCAATAAAAAGAGCAACCCGCTGACAAACACAGCATCATACGGGAGGAGAACCACGCAACAGTCTGTTTTCTCTCTGTTTTTAAAGCCTCATCTCAATTGGTGTCCCTCTCACAGCGTTCTCTATAATTGCCCCACACCTGCTGTCACTCAGGCAATCAGCCCCGCTGCCATGGCAACAGATTCACAGGGCATAGACCGGAGGTTCACTGGAAAATCCTGCAACAGTATTCACCAGGATCTTAGTCCCGTTCGGTTTGTTTTGTCACCCCGTGACATATACATGAATATTCATGATATTTCCCTTGCCTGTGACATGGCCTTGAGACAACGCTGAAACGAATGGAACTGAAAATATTAGTGCACGCTCCTCAAATCTCAGCTCGTTTCATGTATTATTTCGAAAAGATAAAGAAGTTACAATGTTAAGCATTAACTGCAACAGTCAGTTCACTATTCAACTATTCAAAACAATTAATAGTTTATGTAATATGATAAATAATCTGAGTTGTTTTGCCTACAGAGCCCCACACATGACATGCAGGAAAAAAATAGTAGGCTAAATCGTGCGCTCGATTTATACATTGAGGGAACGAATTAGTAAATTGTGCGCATGATTTACTTTTTTTCCTTGCACGTTATGTGTGTGGCTCCGTTTTTGCCTGATTGATTACAGGCATTCAAATAAATTGGTAAGGACACAGAGCAAACAATGAGCGAATAACCGACGCTCATCTAGGCTAACACAGATTTTATTCTTTAATGTCTTTAGCTTTTTTATTTCATTTGTGAGGCTTTATATTTAATTTGAATTGTACATGCATATTTACTTGTATCTGTCACATATTTTGAAAGCATTAACAAAGCAACGTTAAAATCTTTCTGCATACACCTATTTGGGAATCACTAGTCTCTAATCGATTAAAGGTATAGTCCATTCAAAAATGAAATTTCTGTCATCATTTCTGAAGAACATTGGGAACCAGTATAACCAATATTGGTGTGCAAAAATACACTGATACATTTTTTCAAAATATGCCACATGAAAGAACGAGTCATACAACTTTGAAACGAGATGAGATGATTTTTGAACAACATGCCTCATCCACGGGCTGGGGGGCCACGTACAATGGGCACGCAGTTTCAGGTCTGTGGACAGGGCCCCAACTGCGTTGGCATATCAATTGCCTAGAGTTACTGGCGGTACGTCTTGCCCTGGCCCGGTTCAAGAAGCCGCTTCGGGGTAAACACGTACTGGTCCATTCGGACAGCACTGCGGCTGTACACCAACCAACAGGCTGGTCTACGCTTCCGTTGCATGCTCCGGCTCGCCCTCCATCTCCTCCTGTGGAGTCAGAAGTTTGTTAGGTCACTTCGTGCCATTCATATCCCAGGTGCGCTGAACCAGACAGCCAACAAGCTCTCTCGTTAGCCAACACCTCCGGGCGAATGGCGACTCCACCCCCGGAGCGTCCAGCTGATATAGGACCACTTCAGAGCCGTGCAGGTAGATCTGTTCACCTCTCCGGAGTCGACCCATTGCCAGTGCTACCATTCCCTGACCGGGGGTACCTTAGGAAAACAAAAGAAAAAAAAAGAAACAACAATACAGAGAAAAAACTCTCCTTCAACGTAGGCTACCTGGAGAGAAAAACAAAGCAAGTATCGAGGACATAGAGTTTAAGTGTTTTTTAGGATGTGTTTTCTATGTCCTTATGATGTTCTTGATTTGTACTTCTTGCCTTGGTTTTCTCTGTCTTTGTTTTTCATTTTTTCTAATATGTGATACTTGCTTTGTTTTCTCTCCAGGTAGCCTACAGAGTTTTTTCTCTGTATTGTTTTTTCTTTTTACTTTTTTTCTTTGCTCATTACGTTGGTTTCCCCAATCCTCTAGACCTGATTGCCTCATTGGGTTAATTGATTGTATTAGGCCTTATTAGGCTAATTGAATGCTTTTGGACTATGGGTGGGGTTCAACTTATAATTTGGTGTCATTCTCACTCTGTGTGCTGCTTTGCCCTGAAGAAGACCATTTTTTGGTCGAAACATGTTGGCTCTTGTAGTTTTTTAAAAGATGACTTGAACCATATCAAATAAAGGTTTTTCAATTAATTCCTTCTCCTTTTTGTATGTTTGACCTGCCTGGGACCTGCCTTTTTTGTGTCGTTGTAATAATCATACGCTGTTTGTTAATTGGCCAGAGGAGAACTGGCACCACGACTGAGCCTGGTTTCTCCCAAGGTTTATTTTTCTCCATTAGGTCACCTGATGGGGTTTTGGTTTCCTTGCCACTGTTGCCTCTGGCTTGGCGTGCTCATTTGGGGACACAACATTTTTCAACTAAATATCCAAATAAATCTAATTATTAAACTAAATCAACCATATAAACTAAATTACTGATCTAAAGCCCACACTGTCACTATATGATAATTGAAATTAACTGGTTGATTGACGCTGATGCATGATGGCGCCTGTGTTGGCTTGCCATTTGCCGTCTCTGCCTCTGGCATTTGTTATTATTTTAATTATCTTCCTTTTAATCTCAAATTGTAATTCCACCTTGGTTTATGACCGCCTTACACTGCTTAACATCCGTAGTGTGGTCGTTGATTTTACCAAGAGTGATGTTAGTGGACCTTGTCTTCTCCCCCCGCCATTTTCGACCTACCTCCCTATGCACCTGTGCAAGTGTCCTGTGGATCGACCAAGAAGAAAGCGCCGGAGGAGGCGCGGTAAACGGGGAGGCCTTGCTGTACGACTGAGAACAAGATCAACATGGGAAACCGGTACACAGCATCTGTCGTCTCCGTTGGGAGTTCAGCGGGTCCATGATCTCATTGCAGGAAGGTGTTTTCCTGAGGCTGGAGTCCAGTTGCCTTTCACGATTATCCCCATTTCATCTTTCATTCATCGTCCTGCAATGCATCGTCGTATCCACCGTGGCGGAGCTAATCTTCAAAACCTCCGACCGCTGTGTAGAGCAACACAGCTGGTAAGCGAGCCATCTGTAGCCCTGAAAATGGCGCTCGTCAGCGTGCGCTCCCTGGTAAATAAAACCTTCATTTTAAACGACTTTTTCACCGCGCAAGCCCTGGACTTTCTTTGCATTACAGAATCATGGATTAAGCCTGTATTACAGTGGTTTGGCTCTTATTTGTCTAATAGGTGTTTCTCTGTATATCTGGGGCATTATTCATCCTCCAACATACCTCTCGGTTGTGGTGTACCGCAGGGATCTATTCTTGGACCTGTGCTGTTTTCCCTGTATTTGCTTCCCATGGCCTCTATTTTTGAAAAATATGGTGTCTCCTTTCATCTTTATGCAGATGATACTCAAATCTACCTTCCCTTACAGCGCAATAACACATTTTCTCTTCAGCCTCTTTTTGTTTGTCTAACTGAACTTAAGTTATGGCTTTAACTTCTTAACCCGCACCGGTTCGTGGGCGGGGAGGTTGACGGAAGTGGGCGTGTCTTTACTTTTATTTACTTTTGTTTTATACAAAATATTCAATCAACTATCACAAACTATGCATCATTTGAAAGCTAAAACACTCAAGATTCATGTTCTGAACTTGATTTTGCAATAAATACACCAGAGAAGAAACGGTTAAATGAAATGCTAAAGGACCGGCCATGTAAACATTAGCATAATATTAGCGGTACTCATCTTTCATCTCCTGCCGTTCAGATCAGATCGGACGAATCCAATAAACACCCACATACATCTCTGTGTAAGGGTCCACTCTTCAAAATGCATCCCACTTTTTAATCCAAAACAACGAAAAAATAGGCAAAAAACTAAAAATCCTCCGTTGTTTGCAAGGGAGTTTTGAGTTAGCGTAATCAATCATGTCCATTTTCAATGAAATATCGATTCTAATCCGTTTCTGGCAAACTCCCCCTGCTAGAATAGTCTCTTCATCGTTTAATGAATCATCCCTCGTCTCTCTCCTTCAATCAGAGTCTCTCCTGGGATGCATAATATAGAGGAAGCGCCTTACAGGCTTGGTGAGCTGTCAATGCCTAGCCAGTGTCTTTCCAACAAAGGTTTGATTGATGGACTTAGTATCCAATCAAAAGGCATTATATTGCGCAGTTTACGTAAGTATGCTTTTGTGAATACTACTAGTGTAAGTGCGTAAGCTTTCATAACACCGGCACGCGTTTCTCATGGCGCCTGCCAGTGTTTAGGCAGAAACTGCAGTGGAGCGCGCAGACTCTGACTGATACTTCTTATCAGCTAAATTACTTTTTTACACTTTGTAATCTCTGTAAATAGTTGCTTTAGTTTTTCAGTAACTGTTTATCCATTATAATTAGCAGTTTATTGCAGTTTATTGCAGATTTATTTGAATGAAAAACTACTCTTTACAATTGCAGATGTTCTGAAATAAATGGCCTTTTTGAAAGGACGCCTAGACTTTACTTGACATAAAAGCTTACAGAAGCTACATTACTGAGAGAATCATCCTCATATTTGAATCATGACATGATTACACATTCAGTTTTATATTTAAGTTATTTTCAGGCTCTTAACATTAAATTCTCATATTTTTTTCCCTAAGTGAAAAAAAAATAAAAACTTGAGTCACTTACATGTATATTTACATGTATATTACTCTGTTCCCATATTACTTTGAGTTATTATGACTCTTGGGTAGCAACATTTCAAGTGTCTAGTTTAAAATAAGACCAGATTTATGAATATAGACCATAGGGTTTAAGAGCTGCAGACATTTTCATTTGGGTATATCGTTTTCAAAGAATTCTCAAAAATGGGGTGCAGGTTAAGAGTTTAAAGCAATTTCTTACTTTTAAATGAAAATAAATCAGAGATTATTGTGTTTGGCCCTAAGGAAAACAGTGTTTTTTCTCACCCTGTACAATACACTGTGTGCCAGGAATCTGGGCATCCTATTTGACTCCAGTTTAAAATTTGACAAACAGATCACAGCCGTTGCTCCTCCACATCAAGAGGAGCCCGCTGAGGTGTCTCTCGGCTGGCCTGAGAACGCCTCGGGGTTCCCCCGGAAGAGCTGGAGGAAGTGGCTAGGGAGAGGGAAGTCTGGGCGTCTCTGCTTAGACTGTTGCCCCCGCGACCTGGCCCCGGATAAGCGGAAGATGATGGATGGATGGAGATCACAGCTGTTGTTAAATCGTGCTTCTTTCAACTTCGTCTACTCAATAAAGTTAAGCCCTTTTTATCCAAGAGCAATTTTGAAATTGCAATCCATGCCTTTGTAACATCTCGGCTTGACTACTGTAACTCACTGTATTATGGTATCTCTCAGGCCTCTATCTCTCGTTTGCAGCTGGTCCAGAACGCAGCTGCTAGAATGCTCGAAAGGAAACTAAAATATTATCATATAACACCAATTTTAATGTCTTTGCACTGGCTCCCTGTCAAGTATAGGATTGATTTTAAAATCTTGTTATTTGTCTAAAAAGCCCTCAATGACCTAGCAGCTCGTTATTTAACTGACCTAATAATTCCATATAACCCGACAAGAAATTTGAGATCACGTGACCATGGCCTTCTGACAGTACCCAGAGTTACAAATCGCGGTGATCGTGCCTTCGCTACTGCTGGACCCAAACTTTGGAATAGCCTTCCTCCCTATATTAGGCATGCCCCATCACTCACTACTTTTAAATCTTATCTCAAGACATATTTATTTTCATTGGCTTTTAACACTCCTTAGTACGTTGTCTTGGGTTTTCTCGTTTACTGCTGATTGCTTGTTTGAATGTTTGTTTTTGCAGTTCTATTTTATTTTTTATGTTTTTATCTTATTATTTTTTTCTTTTTTCTTTCTATCGTTTTACTGCTGTTTTCTTTTATGCCTTGTAAAGCACTTTGGTCAACCTTGGTTGTGTTTAAATGTGCTCTATAAATAAATATTGATTGATTGATTGAACTGATGACATCACCGTTTTCTCCAGAAAATTCTCCACAAATTATGTTGCATTATTTTCATGTTTAACCCTGTAAAGCTGCTTTGAAACAATCTGCATTGTTAAAAGCGCTATATAAATAAGGTTGACTCACACACATCATCAACACATCTCTCTGCACCGGCATTTTCCCTACCACATTCAAGCAGGCTCAGGTAACTCCACTGCTTAAGAAACCCACATTAAACTCATCACTCATAGAGAACTACAGACCTGTTTCTCTACTACCATTCATAGCAAAAACTCTTCAACAAGTTGTCTTCTCCATCTACACTACTTCATTGGGACCCATCATTCAGGCACATGGCTTCTCATACCACTGCTATGCTGATGACACTCAGCTCTACCTTTCATTTCAACCAGACGACCCACAGTAGCTGCACAAATCTCCAGCTGTCTGGCTGACATCTCTGCATGGATGAGAAAACATCACCTGCAGCTCAACCTGGCAAAGACTGAGTTTCTCATCTTCCCCACCAGTCCCACTATACACCATGACTTCACCATCCAGTTAGGTACATCCTTGATTTCCCCACCAAAATCAGTCAGAAATCTTGGAGTAACATTTGATGATCAGTTGTCCTTCAAAGAACACATTTCTAAGACAGCTCGCTCATGCAGGTTTGCGCTCCACAACATCAGGAAGATTACACCGTTCCTAACAGAGCACGCAACACAGCTTCTTGTCCAGGCCCTGGTTATTTCTAGACTTGACTACTGCAATGCGCTTCTGGCTGGACTCCCCTCTTGTGCGATCCAAACACTTCGAATGATCCAGAAAGAAGCAGCACGTCTTGTCTTCAATAAGCCCAAAAGGACCCACGTCACACCTCTTATCTCCCTGCACTGGCTACCGCTCGCATTAAGTTTAAGGCGCTGACGCTTGCCTACAGAGCTACCACGCGCTCAGCTCCTGCAGACTTTGGGCCCTATTTTAACGATCTGAAACGCAACTGTCAAAGCGCGAAGCGCAAGTAACTTTGTGGGCGGGTCTCGGCGCTGTTGCTATTCTCCCGGCGGGATAAATGGCTCTTGCGCCCGGCGCAAATCTAAAATGGGTTGGTCTGAAGTAGCTTCATTATTCATAGGTGTGGTTTGGGCGTAACGTGAATAAACCAATCCGAGCGTCATCCAACATTCCCTTTAAAAGCAGGTGCGCAAGTTCCATTATGGATTGCTATTATTATGGCGTATTTACCAGGCGCACGCCAGGAGCGGTTCACAGCCGAGGAGACTGATATGCTTGTAAGAGCAGTGAAAGACAGAGAAGTGAAGTTGTAATGTTGTACATTATGGTAAAGGTGATTTCACAGTCTTTTTTTTTCAGTCTTTCAGTTTTTTCAGTTTTTCAGTCGATTTTTTTTCCTGGTTCTTGACGGACAAACCAATTTGTCAGATGTCCTTATATACATATATGTCTTGCCACTATTGGGCAAACAGGTCTTATCCTTAATTATTACAATTAGCCTGAATCATTTGTAAGCTAGATTTATGCCTATTTTTTCACATCTTCGTGGCACACCACAATGATTTCCGTCATCTCATGTGTTAATATTTTTTTGTGTAACAATTTATGATTTGCAAAAATAACTGTTGCATCTGTGTAGATTACATGAGCAAAGTGTATGCGCGTTGTGTACGCTATACATTATGGTCAAGCATGCGCCCTTAAAATAGCATAATGAACAACGCGCAACGCGCCACTGACTTTAGACTAGGTTTTTTCTGGTCAGTGGCGCAATTGTTTAATGGAACAGCAAAATAGCACCAGGGATTGTTTGCGCCGGAACACGCCTCCTTTTTTGCGCTGAACCGCCCAGGTAGCGCAAGTTCATTCACTAGTTTAGCGACGTGCTTCTGTGGAGGGAAAAGCGCGCTTTGCGCGGGTGCAAAATAGGAATGACACATGCGTCGGTGTACAAAGTCAATTGCGCTGGGTGCAAGATAGGGCCCCTTGACTCGCTTCTACGAGTCCACACCCCCCTCAGAAGCCTTCGCTCAGCTAAGGAGCGATGGCTTGTGGTACCATCACAGAGAGGCAAAAAATCCCTTTCCAGAACATTTTCATTCAACGTTCCCAGCTGGTGGAACGATCTGCCCACCGCCATCCGAAATGCAGAATCATTGACAACATTCAAAAGTCAACTAAAAACTCAGCTCTTCCGTGAGCACTTAACCTCATAAAAAAAAAAATTATTCCTTTCCTCTTTCTCCTCCTTTTTTCCCTCCCTACTCTAGCCTGTGCTACACTGAGCAATGTACACGGTCTCAGTATTTCGGGCACTTGTTGCCCTTACTCGACTCTTCATGACCAATCGCTTCGTGTACCCCTAAGTTGTAAGTCGCTTTGGATAAAAGCGTCTGCTAAATGCATAAATGTAAATGTAAATATACCAAAAATCATAAAAAAAGGAAAAAATTGGTAAGCATGACTTAATCGTCAGGTTCCTCAGAGGTCCTCCTCGTTCAACCTCTTTACCCTCTTGCGACTTAGCCCTGGTGCTCAGAGCACTGCAGGGTCCTCCATTTGAGCCTTTGCAGTCTGTTGAGTTAAAAATTCTGTCCATGAAGACAGTACTCCTGACGGCATTGGCCTCAATCAAGAGGGTAGGGGACCTGCATGCACTTTCGGTCGACGAATTGTGCCTAGAATTTGGCCAGCCAACTCTCACGTTGTCCTGAGACCCCGGCCTGGATACGTGCCCAAGGTTCCTACCACTCCCTTTCGGGACCAGGTGGTGAACCTGCAAGCGCTGCCTTCGGTGAAGGCAGACCCAGCCCTAGCTTTGTTATGTCCCGTCTGCGCTCTTCGCGCTTATGTTGACCGGACTCAGAGCTTCAGATCCTCACAGCAGCTCTTCATCTGTTACGGAGGCCAGCAGAAGGGAAAGGCTGTCTCCAAGCAGAGTTGGCCCACTGGATAGTGGATGCCATTGTCTTGGCTTACCAGTCCCAAGACGTGCCTTGCCCGTTCGGGTTGCGAGCGCACTCCACAAGGAGTGTAGCTTCCTCCTGGGTGTTGGCTCAAGGCGCCTCGCTGACAGATATATGTAGAGCTGCGAGCTGGGCGACACCTAACACGTTCGCTAGATTTTATAGCCTCCGTGTAGAGCCGGTATCTTCCCGCATCCTCGCCCCCAGTGGCCAGTAGCGCTAAGTACCCATTCTAGTGTTGGCTTGCAACGCCACTCCCGCCCAATGGGCCGGATACGTGCGTCTATTTTGCTCCAGTTGAGTTCCTCGGAAACGGCAAACCCTGTGAGTTCCTCCGCCACCCTTCGGTGTCAGACGTTGCGGCCGTCTGACGCCAGGCCTGCACCCATATGCTTGTGGAACTTGTGTAGGCTGGGATCCATATGTAGCGGTCCCCTCACGGCTACCCCATATGTGTATTCTCCACAGTACCAGCTACCCTACTCGACTAGCCCCGTGTCTTTCCCTTGACAGAGCCCGCTCTGTCGTCTCTGGGCGTGTTCTTCCTCCCTGGGACCAGGTTGGATCCACCCCAGAGACTGCCATATTACAGCCGACTTAAATAATTACAGACCCATCTCGAAACTGTCTGTCCTGGCCAAGGTTATGGAGACTCTGGTGAACGAACAATTGAAAGAGTTTCTAACTATCAACAATATTTTGTCTTAATTTTCAATCAGGTTTTCGTCAAAAACACAGCACAACTACAGCAGCCCTAAAAGTAGTAAATTATTTTATTGACTGTTTAGAAAAAGAAAAAAAAACATTGTGCAGCTCTCTTCATTGACCTATCGAAGGCTTTTGATACTGTGGATCATGCAATATTAAAACAAAGACTCCTCAGTGTCGGGTTGTCAGAACAAACAGTTTGCTGGTTTGAAAACTATCTATCAGGTAGATCCCAGTGTGTACAGGTAGATGGTCTAACCTCCAGCCCTCTTAGTATATCCAAGGGTGTGCCCCAGGGGTCAGTGCTGGGACCACTTCTATTTATTTTATATATCAACAATCTTGATCAAAATGTCTCCAACGCAAATTTTCATTTCTATGCCGATGATACTGTGATATACTGCTCTGCATCAACTCCAAACCAAGCTCTTTGTCAGCTTCAACTTGCTTTTGATACTGTACAACGTACCTTGTTCGATTTAAAACTTGTTTTGAATAACGACAAAACAAAACTTATGTTGTTCTCAAATGCAAAATCAAAGTCACAGAACCTTCTACCCATCACTACTTCTCAGGGCTCCGAGATTGAGTGTAGCAACAATGACCCGATTCAATCAGACTTTGGCCGAAATAGTCACCAGATGGGCCTCTGCACACCAACTCGTGACTCTCCTAATCAAATCAGCCATAAACAAAGGACTCTTTATGTGTGATAAGGCTATCGAAGTTAATTAACAACCCGAGGAGCCACGATGTCTTTCTTCGCAAGAGAATGGAGCATCGAATGGTATAGCCCCGAGACATTCACATGACTTCACGTCCGCAACACACATAGCGGAGAACGCTGGGACACAGACACCCACGAACACACACATTGTCTGAACCATGTGGACTAAATGGTCTCAATAATGTTCAAATATATATAATTCGTTGATTTAATGTCTTTATACGATGTATTAGAATAACTAGGATGTTTACTGTATGTAAATCAAAACCTGTATGCCAGTAACTGTGATAATCTTGTATATCTGTACGCTCACGTCGCAGAATGACCGTTCTTGGTATCTCTGTTATCGCAGAAACCCGACTGTGCCGAATCTTGTTCACAAATTACAACAAGATGCATTATTACAGAAGTACCAGCTGTCTAAGAAATAGAGGCTTAAACATTGCCGCCCTATTGATTAACTAAGAGGAGGGGGTCCAGAGAACAATGGAACACTCGCGCCTTCTCTCTCCCCGGACTGATTGGATCATTCCAACTCTCTGGGCGTCGGCCACTCCATCTATAAGAACAAGGAGCTTATCATTAACTCCTTGCACTCCGCCACTACGAGGAAGACCACCCTGGCCTTCGCCCCCCCTTGAGAGAAGGATCCCTTCGGCATCCCCAGCCACGAAAGCGAGACCGGTAAACTTCTGGAGCGACTTTCCTAAACTTCACAGAAATTCTCCCGGACACGCAACTCCTTAGCGAACTTCCACGACGATTCGAACTCAGACACGTACACGAGAGAGCCTAATGCAAGTATTATATTTCACCTTTAAACTGCTTGTAAAAGGTTGTCTTAATTACTCCTGATTCACGAAATCATAAATGTCCTGAGGGCTCTGGTGAAGTGCTTTGGAACTGTCTCTCTTTCTCTTGCTTTCTCTCTCTCTCTCTCTCTCTCTCTCCCTCATTGATTCTCTCTTTCCATCATTCTTTTCCCTTTGATTTTATTCGTTAAGTTTGATTTTTCCTTGTTCGTACCATATCGTTTGTTTTCTCCTACATATATATATGCATATTTACCCCCGTGTGACTCGTAGCTTTGTATTCTGTAGTTGTTTTATTAAAACCCAATGATTGCATTAAATTGAATCCGTATTGTTTTGCTCACAAATATCGAAGTCAATGAGACGTAAGATTTTAGCTACCCATTTAAGCTTGATTTTTCTGTATTACTACTTCAGTAATACAAATTGTACAAACGTAAGTAATATTATTTGTCCAGATCAAAGTTTCTTAAAGTTTTGTAAGGTTGATAATTGATGAAGAAATCAATTTGGATAAAAGTTACTTTTAAATGATTAAAGGTTCCGTTATACGTAATATTGTCTGTACAACAAGCAAATCATATTCATAGTCTCATGAATATTCATACCATTTGAATTAATTATTCCCCGAAATTTATTGTTGTTACATGAGTCTGTCTCTAAATTCAAGTATCTTGGTATCCTAATTGATAGTTCACTCTCTTTTAAACCTCACATTCAACAGTTGGTAAAAAAAACTAAAGCTGAAATTGGGTTTTTATTTTAGAAACAAGTCATGTTTTTCCTTTGAGGCAAAAAGGAGGCTTGTTGCTGCCACTTTCTTGTCAGTGCTGGACTATGGCGATGTTATATACATGAATGCTTCCATCACAAGCTTGAAACTGTTGGATACTGTTTATCATGGAGCTCTTAGGTTTATCACAAACTTTAGAGCACTTACTCATCACTGTTCTTTGTATGATCGGGTTGGTTGGTCTGCATTGTCCACCCGTAGACTTAATCATTGGTACATTTTTATCTACAAGGCAATTCTTGGTCTGCTTCCCCCATACCTCCAATCTTACATCGAAAAGAAAAGTACAGGAAGATATTGTCTTCGTTCTGAGGATTTATTATTATTATCTGTCCCTCAAGTCCGGACAGAACTGGGAAAAGGGGCTTTCAAGAATGCGGCCCCCTGCACTTGGAATCAGCTGCAAAATGTGCTGAATCTTAAGGAGCCAGTTTTATTGGTTGATTTTAAATTACTTTTAAACAACATGGAAGCTACACAAACTGGCTGTAGATGTTATGACTGAGTCAGTTATGACGGACGATCCTTGCTGTTGTTTATCGCTTGCGATAATATGTGAAATTCTGATTTCTTATGACTTGATAATTATTTATTACTTGTACAAATTGTTATATGTTGATGTTATATGTTTTTATGTCTGTAACCTTGTTAAATGTGCTGCTGCCTGTCTTGGCCAAGACGCTCTTGGAAAAAAGATTTTTAATCTCAATGAGTTTTATTCTGGTTAAATAAAGGTAATATATATATGTTGCACTACCCTGATAGGTTAGTCCTTATGTGTATTTCGCCACCTCTCCTTCCATTGAAGGACGTGGCTCCACAGCGTACCATCTCCTGAGACGGGCACACTTTCCCAGCGTTATCCAATAGTCACACTGAGTGGGTCTTGCAGGAACAGCAGTGGCCCAGTAAGCTCAGGCATGGCGCTGGAAGGGCCAGCATCCCTGGCGTGTTGGTAGGGATCCCAATTCGTTGGTCAGTTCCGACGTACGTCGAACGTGACCGTCTGAAAGGGATGTAACCCTCGTTCCCTGAAGGAGGGAACGGAAACGTACGTCTCGTTGCCAGGTGCTGTGCTTCAGCTGAAGGCCCGAGCCACTTATCTCGGCTCCTCAGTTGAAAACGATATGCGGTACATAGGTAACCAAGACGTTCTCTAATGTTGGTTAATGGTGACATGATGTACATGTAAATAAATAAAATGTGTAATTTTTTTTATTTATTTTTTTTATTTATTAAATCATTATTAAAACAGGGCCTTGGCACTCAATGAGCAATAACAGCCCCTATGTATGTCCAGATCTCACACTGCCAGAGCTACTAGTGACTTTAGCTCTTTCATCCAGTCTGAAGACCCCTATAATGCGTAGCCTATCATTTTTTCCTCTGGCCTATGTCCAAGACTGGGCCACCCATCAGAACAATGCTTTAAAGATGTATGCACTGTATTATATAATCAAGGACAAATTGAAATGTTAACTATGATTTCTACAAGATTAATAAATAATTTTTCTCAGTAGGTATTATATAGTTAACAGAAACACTGGCTATATAATAAACAAGAAATTCAGGATGACTCACACGGGCACAAATACCCCTAGACGAGCATAGGTTTTTCACTCATTGTTTGCTCTGTGTCCTTGCCTATTTATCTGAATGCGTCTTTTCGAAATAATCCATGAAACGAGTTGCGATTTTGCGTGCACTAATATTTTCAGTTCCATTTGTTTGCCACGCCCCCAGCAAGGTAAATATCATGAATATTCATGTATACTCCACCCTCTGGAACAGTTTTTCCCAGGAACTGAATATTACACAACACCGTACCGCAGATGTTTCACTCTCTAACTCATTAACAGATTAATTGTGAAAATGACATGTTTAAGTGAATCGTCTCGGTTACGGATGTAACCCTCGTTCCCTGAGGAGGGAACGGAGACGTAACGTTAGTGACTAACGAATGGGGGTTTCGCTTAGAAGCCTATCAACTTCGAGTTTAGAGAAAACGCCCAATGGCGTGCCAATGCCATGGGGCATGCGGAATTTGCATACGTAACTCCGCCTCACCGCGTGAGTATATAAGGAAGTACGTGGCAATATCGCATTATGTTACCTGCTTGAGGAGCCAAGACTGAACTCCTGCGTTCCAGGTAGCACAACTGATGTGGCAAGGGGACGTTACGTCTCCGTTCCCTCCTCAGGGAACGAGGGTTACATCCGTAACCGAGACGTTCCCTTTCGTTCAGTCACTACGACGTAACGTTAGTGACTAACGAATGGGGGTCCCAATATAAGTGTGAGTACCCTGTCGTAAGACTAATACGGACGAAGGACTCCCACTTAACACAGGAATACCAAGGTACACTGGGAAGCATATCCCAGTGAGGGAATGCCAAAAATGCCTACCCGTGGGGAGGACTTAAGAGACACATATGACCGCTGAGGGTTGCATATGGAAGATCTCTAGGGTACCAGCCGAAGGTGGATTTTTAACCCTAGGGGTGGCGGGGACACGCCAAGGGAAGAAACCCGCTCACTGCGGAGACTTACGGTGAAATACACATGTGGGGGTCGCCAGAGGGAACCATGCACATGGGGCACCTGGCCGGACATGAGGGTCTGGGCTCGAAAGGGCAGACTGAACTGATGTCGGCGTCGACAGTGCTGGAGGAGCTCAGGGCTCTCGGGGAGCTCACCTGAGGAAAATATCGCACGTATCCAGTCCGTGGAGTGGAGTGGCGAGCAAGCGAAGACACCTGAGCCTGGCCCATCACCGGCCCCTCGGGGGGGCGAGTACATAGTCGGACACTGGCTCCACTCGGAGATAGTAGAATCTGGCGAATGTGTTGGGTGTCGCCCAGCCTGCAGCTCTGCAGATGTCTGCTAGCGAGGCGCCATGCGCTAGAGCCCAAGAGGAGGCCACACTCCGGGTGGAGTGTGCCCTCACACCAAGGGGACATGGTCGGCCTTGCTGCTGGTAAGCCAAAGCAATGGTGTCCACTATCCAGTGAGACAGCCTTTGCTTTGAGAGAGCACTTCCCTTCCGCTCTCCACCATAACAGACAAAGAGCTGGTCTGAGGTCCTGAAACACTGCGTCATGTCTACGTAGGCGCGGAGGGCGCGTACTGGACAGAGCAATGCCAAGGCTGGGTCTGCCTCCTCCAAAGGCAGCGCTTGCAGGTTCACCACCTGGTCCTTAAACGGAGTGGTGGGAACCTTGGGCACATATCCAAGCCGGGGTCTCAGGATCACGTGAGAGTTAGCCGGCCCGAATTCCAGGCACGCTTCGTCAACCGAAAATGCCTGCAGGTCCCCGACCCTCTTGACTGAGGCCAATGCGGTCAGCAGAGCCGTCTTCATAGACAGAAACTTAATATCAACCGACCGCAAAGGCTCAAAGGGAGGTCTCTGCAGAGCAGTTAACACTACTGCGAGGTCCCGAGAGGGTACGAGAGGAGAGCGAGGAGGATTCAGTCTCCTGGCTCCCCTCAGAAACCTGATGACCAGGTCGTGCTGACTTACCTTCTTGTTCTCCAGGAGATCGTGGTGGGCAGATATTGCGGCCACATATACTTTGAGGGTGGAGGGAGACAGCCTTCGCTCCAGCCCCTCTTGGAGAAACTCAAGCACGGACCCGATCGGGCATTTCCAGGGGTCTTCTTGGCGGGAAGAGCACCAGGTGACGAAGAGGTTCCACTTCAACGCATAGGCATGCCGAGTGGACTCTGCCCTAGCGGAAGTGATGGTGGCGACCACCGTAGGTGGTAGGCCACTCAAACCTGCCACGTCCCGTCTAGGAGCCACACGTGGAGGCTCCAGAGGTCGGGACGCGGGTGCCAAAGGGTGCCCCGTCTCTGAGTAAGGAGGTCCGGTCTCAGAGGAATAGGCCAGGGAGGAGCTGTCGCAAGGAGTATGAGTTCGGGGAACCAGGTCCGGCCGTGCCAGTACGGGACGACCAAAAGGACCTTCTCCTTGCCCTCCCTGATCTTGCACAGGAGCTGTGCGAGTAGGCTCACTGGGGGGAACGCATATTTGCGTAGGCCCCGCGGCCAGCTGTGCGCCAGTGCATCTGTGCCGAGCGTGCCCTCGGTCAGGGAATAATACAGGCTGCAGTGGGAAGAGTCGTGGGAGGCAAACAGATCTACCTGTGCGTCGCCGAACTGTTCCCAAATCAGCTGAACCGTCCGGGGATGGAGTCTCCATTCTCCCGGGAGAGGCTGAAACCGCGAGAGCTCGTCGGCTGCGTGGTTCAGGACTCCCGGAATATGGACAGCACGAAGGGACCTCAGGCGCTTCTGACTCCATAGGATGAGATGGCGGGCGAGTTGAGACATACGGCGGGAGCGTAGACCGCCCGAGTGGTTGATGTACGCTACTACGGCCGTGTTGTCTGTCCGGACAAGCACATGTTGACCCTTCAGCAGCGCTCGGAAGCGGTGCAGGGCGAACCGTACTGCCAGCAACTCGAGGCAATAGACATGCAGGAGGCGCTGGGGTCCTGTCCAGGAGCCCGCGGCTGCTTGTCCATTGCACATGGCACCCCAGCCCGTGGCAGAGGCATCCGTCGATACGACAACATGCCTGGAAACTCGTCCTAAGGGCACACCGGCCCGTAGAAAACTGAGGTTCGACCACGGGGTGAGCGTCTGTAAGCAGGCCCGAGTCACTTGGACCCGGAGCGTGCCAGACTGCCATGCCCATCTCAGGACTCGATCGCGAAGCCAGTGCTGAAGCGGTCTCATATGAAGCAATCCGAGCGGCGTTACCGCGGCTGCAGATGCCATATGCCCCAGGAGCCTCTGAAATAGTTTCAGTGGAACCGCACTCTTGCTCTCGATTTGTCGGAGGCAAGTCAGCAGAGACTGCGCGCGCTCGCTTTCTCGAAAGCTGCGTGTACATGGCGACCGAGTCGATCTCCATACCGAGAAAAGAGATCCTCTGCACGGGGCAAAGTTTGCTCTTCTCCCAGTTGACCCGAAGGCCCAGACGGGCTAAGTGGTGGAGAACCAGATCTCTGTGTCCGCAAACCTGCTCTCGAGAGTGGCCTAGTATAAGCCAGTCGTCGAGGTAGTTCAGGATGCGGACCCCGTGCTGCCGAAGGGGCGCAAGGGCTGCCTCGGCGATCTTCGTGAAGACGCGAGGGGACAGAGATAACCCGAATGGGAGAACCGCGTACTGGTATGCCCGCCCCTCGAAAGCAAACCGTAGGAACGGTCTGTGTCGAGGAAGGATGGAGACATGGAAGTAGGCGTCCTTCAGGTCGATCGCTGCAAACCAATCGTACGGACGAACGCATTCGAAAAGGCGTTTCGCAGTCAACATCTTGAACGGAAGCCGGTGAAGGGATCGGTTCAAGATGCGAAGGTCCAGGATTGGTCGTAACCCACCGGTTTTCTTGGGTACAATGAAGTAGGGGCTGTAGAACCCCGACCTCATTTCGGCTGGAGGGACAGGCTCGATCGCACCCTTCGCCAGTAGAGTGGCAATCTCCGCACGCATGACGGGGGCATGGGCCCTGGTCACGGTATAGCGGACTCCCCAGTAACGGGGAGGAGCCTGCGCAAACTGAATCGCGTAGCCGAGCCTGACGGTCCGGGCAACCCAGCGGGACAGCCCCGGAAGCTGAAGCCAGGCTTCCAGAGACTGCACCAACGGGGTCATACGGACGACAGACGTACCCTGGGTGGGGCAGCGAGGCAGCGTTACCGGCGCGGACAAGGGAGGCTGTTGGGCGTCCCGGGGTCGGAGCACGGTTAACGGCTGCGCCCTGACAGAGGAGACCAGGGAAGGACTCGCGTTCCACTGGGGTCTGCTCTGCCAGGGGGCTGGCGACAGAGAGGGATGCGAGTGGCGAGACCCGAGGGTGGCGCGCACTGTCATCACCGGTCTCTGGGTGCTCAGAGACAGGAACATGAGTTCTTCCCAAGCGCTGCTAGCCCAGGGGCCAGCAGCGGAAGGATTTTCCCCCGGCCCTCCACCGGGGGAAGGAGAGGCCCTGCTACCATCCCCTGGGAAGAACTGGAACCCATCTCTGAGTTGTCCACCTCCATCCTGGCGTTTAACCAGTCTGGGGAGCGGACTGGGCGACATCCTCAACCACCTCCACGGCGCGGCCCAGGTGAAGGCTGCTGCTGGGGCCGGGCGGGAAGAGGGAGGGCGCCCTCGGCGGCGAGCGGACTGAGGCGACTGGGCCGGCGGCTGGTGCAGCAGCTGGCCGCCGGGGCAGTACGTGTTACAGCCTCAGTCTGCTCTGGGGCGGCCGAGAACTGTTGGGCGCAGTTCTCAGCCGCGCCGCCGAAGAGGCCAGCCTGGGATATGGGTGAGTTGAGGAGGCGGGCCCGCTCAACGTCCTCCACATCACCAGGTAAGGCCCGGTGTTCTCCCGGACCACAGCTGTGGACATCGCCCGACCCAGGGAGCGTGTGGCCACCTTCACCGCCCGGGGGCGGGGTCAGTTGCGGCACGCAGCTCAATGAAGAGCCCTGGGTCGGCTCCACCCTTGTGCATGTGCAAAGGGGCGGCGGCCTGCCCGTAGCTCTGCGGGACCACGCCACCGAAGTAGACGAGCCCACAGGCTTTGGGGGGGGTGCTTAGGACAGCCACACCACGCCACGTCAAAGCCCTCTGTGGACACCGTAGTGCGCAACAGAGAGTTCAACAGTGGGGGGGAGGGGGCCCCAGTGTACCCAAGGCCGCGGCCCCATCAAGGGCAGAGAAGGCGGAGGAGGCCACCAAACGGTCACGGGAAGCACGGGGACTTCCGGGACCGCGTGATCTCCTCATGCACCTCGGGAGCGAAAGGCATTGGGGGCGGGGCCCAACAGCTGTCGGGTGCCGCCCCCAAAAACCAATCGCGCAACCACGAGCACCCGCGACTGGGCGGAGTTCCACACCAGCGCGAGACCCGCGGCTGCCCGAGATAACATGGCTGTCAACTTTAGGTCAGATCAGGCAGTGCTGACACACCCGGAGGCGGAGCACAACCTAATCGTCATCCCCAAAGGACTCCAGCCCACCTTGGGATGCGGCGATCGACATCTCACTGCTATCCGGAGCGTGAACTGAACGAACGGGGCGTCAGAGACGGGCCGTAGATTCAATCCAACACTCACGGAAGCGATGTATAAGAGGGGGGCGTGGCCCGAGGAATGAACGTCGGGGTTCTTAATACCACAGCACCGCCCTCAGGTCACCCTGGCCACCAGCCAAAGTACCATCTCACTCGGGGACGGTAGATTGGGGTGTGGCAGAGGGGACTCTCTCTCCTCACGGAGATCATTGAGTCTCGACCGCGACATCGCGATGGTCACGCCCCCGCAATGGAAACGTGACACATCCGCAAACACTGCCCGAACGTGCTGAAGCCCAAACACGCTCAAGCAGTGAATGCGTCCACAGACAGCAGCGGAAAATCGATCGCACCCGGAAGTGCACGGGCGAGCCGTCTTGAAAAAGACGTGCCACGCGCAAGCTCTTTTTGTGAGAGGAAAGCCTCGCAGTCGATGCCGAAGCGCCCAGGGAAACACACACCAGCTGTCAAACGGACCACTGCGCAGATCAGCAGGCAGGAAGTATGCGATCACTGGAACGCGCCGTCACACCAACACCGACTGGAAAGCTGCTCGTCTCGAAGAAGCTGACAGAGTCTCAGAAGGCTGTAGGAGTGAAGAGGTAGGTACTCTTGGCTCCGAAAGCAGAACATAATGCGATATTGCCACGTACTTCCTTATATACTCACGCAGTGAGGCGGAGTTACGTATGCAAATTCCGCATGCCCCATGGCATTGGCACGCCATTGGGCGTTTTCTCTAAACTCGAAGTTGATAGGCTTCTAAGCGAAACCCCCATTCGTTAGTCACTAACGTTACGTCGTAGTGACTGAACGAAAGGGAACTTTTCATACATGTTTTTCAACACTTTAACATGGTTGTTGAGTTAATTTCTTGTGATCTTTGTGTCTGTCTTAACAAGCTGACAATTATGGTAAAACTTTAAAATACGGGTGCACTAATATGCATTAATTCATGCTTAACTAATGCACGATTAATAGATATGATTAATAGATCAAGTAATAAATGAATTGCTATTAATTAAATATGACATCATGTATTAATTCCCTAATAACATATTATATTAACTAATAATGTAAATTAATGTGTTAATTAACACAATGGTTGAATCCATGCATTTCAACTTGCATTTTCAATTTAACGATTAATGAAGTATTACTGTTATCGTCTATAATTAATTATCCTGTACTTGTACATTGTGGTACCAATTACAGGTACGTATAGTGTTACGTTTTTCACATTGTATATAATTACTATATGTTTATGAATATGAGTTTGGCTGTAAGGCAACAGATTCGAGTGTCGATGCTGTGGTCCTTTATGAATGTCTGCAGTCTGTCTTCAGCCAATGTGAATTGTTTTCTTTTCTTTCCAAAAAGGATCAATTCAAGTTGAAACCCATTTGTGAGTGTGTCCATCCACAGCCATTACACATAGTTAACTATTAACGACAGACCATTATTCTAAAGTGTTACCAGTTAAATAATGACAACTTTATCATTCCATTTTTTTTTTACTTGTTACGGATTTCATTAGTTCTCATATTGTTTTAGAACCCCTTAAAATGCAATCTAATTTGGTGTTTAAAAAATCCATAAACAAATAAAGGCATAAATCCTTCCTTCACTGAATGCAACCATTGCCTGTGGTGAAATTACATATGCATCTGATTAGTTTGAAGATAGATTTTTAGTTCCTAATGCATTTTGTGTTTTCCTGCAATACTGTTGAGATCTAAACACATCATAATCTGTTGGTGGCTGTTCACACTGTCATAACACTACCTGTGCGTATCATTTTAAAGTGGTGTCTCACCTGGGGTCCTTGCGTGTATTCGGTATGTTGATGAATGAAGTCGTCTGGTAATGTCTTCAGTCTGAAGCCAACTGGTCTCTTTGGTCATATTTATAGTGCTATTGTTCAGGAAATGTTTCCCTAAAGCATTTTCATTGGAAGAAAAACTTCCACAGAAATGTATCTGGTTAGATGGTGTATTGCTCAACAAGAGGGTAAACACCTGGCTCTATAAATCGTTCGGACTAAACCTCTCCCTTCTGTGATTTTGTTTATGTAACTGTGAGAAAGCCCGAACTCCGCCCCCTTGAGTGGTACGTAATATTCACCGCGCAGTCAGATGCGGTCATGCAGAATCGGCAGTTTTGCTACAAATCAGGCTGGCTGGACTGTTTAACCAACTTTGTATATGTTTTTACAGTGCGTAAATGATTACGGGTGAGTTTTCATATATAATTGGCCTTTGTAACTTCCATTACTGTTCTGGATGTCGAGATTTGCTTGCAACATGAACGCAATTTAACTGCGTCACAAATTGAAAAGAAACGGTTTACATATCGGATTTTGAGCTCGAAAATAATTGTATTTCTGTTGGAATATAAATATTATATTCATTTACAAGTTACAGATCACCCAGGTCATTTAAGATTGTGTAAAATGTCAAGTTTGATGACGTTTTATAAGTTTGCTTGTAATATTGAGCAGACGCAGCGCTCGTGCTCTATGCGTGTCATTGTTTACATAAGTATTTATTAACATAATCAGCACGCAGCTAACCAATGTATGTTCATTTCTATATTATTTTAATAACTGAATGTTTGTGTCATTTACTGCTATACTTACCATTGTTTTCCTTGTGTTTCTTCTGTTCATTATAGACCACACTTGTGTGAAGTAACATATACAAAACTCTTTTGATTAAACAAGTTAAACTGGGATCCTCTCTCGTGTTTCTCTTACCGGAAATACACACATCCATCTATGTTGCACTACAACTGAACCCACTAAGCGTCCCATACGCTTGTATATGGTCCTTCGAGCCGGATTTGCTGCTTCAAGATGGATCCTGAAACCCCCAGTGTATCTGAACCTGTCGTCCGACCACGCCCTCCAAGAGAGAGACACCTTCCTGCCCATCTTGCTGATTACGATGTCCAGCTTCCGCCTAACCTACATCCGGAGCCACAGCCTGCAGATTCGTCTTCACAGAGACACTCCAGATTATCAAGACATGCGTCTAGATCTATTTCTACTGGCACAGCTTCCAATGCTTCATCCAGATCCTATCGCAGTGCACAACGCAGATCTCCTATACATGGACTTTCCGATCTTCAAGCTGCCATGGTGGAAGAAAGGTTAAAGACTTTGAGCTTGGAAGAACTTCAACAGCAGATCGAAGAGGACGCCATTATAGATAAAGAGTGTGAGAGACTTGATGCTCAAGCGAGAGAAGCTCAATATAGACAGGAACAAGCCACTAAGGCTAGAGAGTTGCTAGCTAAGCAGGTAGAGACCCGGCGGCGTCTCAAAAAGGTTCAACCATTACACAGATACCTCTGTGGCCGGTAGTCATACACCCTCTGCCAATGTCCCTCCTACAGCCCCATCTACGGTTCCTGTAACTTTAGGAGCTCCTTTACATACTCAGTCTTACCAAGCCACGAATCTTAGCCCTCATTGGACAGCAGTACCTTATTCTATTCCCCTTCCTGACGTCAACCAATTCAGTACCTGGACTGAACTACTAGCTGCTGCAGTGACATCCCTTCATGGGGCGGCTACCTCTTCCAACCAGTCAACAGATGATTCAGAGAGTTACATCTCAGCGGAGAAGCTCCTCCTACAACAGGCTCAGAAAGATTCTTTTCCTGAGGAGTTTAAGGCTCTCGCATCTGATCGACCACCACCTTCCCACAGCAGATTAGCATCCTTATCACCTGAGTATGATAAAGCCAGCGGACTTATCAGAGTTGGAGGGAGACTAAGACATGCAAAGCATATGGAATTGGATGCAATACATCCCATTGTGCTTGATCCACAACATAACCTAACCAAGCTTTTGATCAAGGACTATGATGCCTCCCTTTTACATCCTGGGCCTGAGAGAGTCTTAGCCGAATTAAGAAGACGATATTGGATTCTGCGAGGAAGGGAAGCTATCAAGAAGCATCAACATATGTGCATGGACTGCCAGAAATGGCGTGCCAAGCCTAATATACCCAAAATGGCCGACCTCCCACCAGCACGTCTACGTCTGTATAAACCACCTTTCTATTCCACGGGAATGGATTGTTTTGGTCCATTCGTAGTGAAGATCGGCCGACGAACAGAGAAAAGATGGGGAATAGTTTTCAAATGCTTGACCACCCGTTGTGTCCATCTTGATCTCTTGGAGAGCCTTGATACCGATGCATTCCTAATGTCTCTCCGCAGATTCATAGCTCGAAGAGGGAAACCATTTGAGCTCCTGTCAGATAATGGCACTAACTTTGTTGGTGGAGACAAAGAAATTCAAGCAGCTTATGATGCCATGACCCCTCAACTAAAGGAACAACTTGCAGAACAACAGATTTCCTTCAGATTTATTCCACCTGGTGCCCCTCATTTTGGGGGGGCTTGGGAACGGGAAGTTAAGTCAGTAAAGCAAGCCCTAAAGGTAGTACTGAAGGATCAAACAGTGACGGAAACTGTACTTCGTACCGTGCTCATTGAGGTAGAAGGCATCCTAAATGCCAAGCCGTTAGGCTACGTGTCCTCAGACGTGTCGGATCCGGACCCAGTTACACCTAGCATCCTCCTGATGGGCCGCCACGATTCTTCACTCCCGCAAGTGCTCTATGATTCAACTAATCTTTTGGGAACTAGAAGATGGAAACATAGCCAAGTGCTTGCTGACCATTTCTGGTCTAGCTTCATCCATTACTATCTCCCTAACCTGCAAGAAAGACAGAAGTGGCGTAAAGATGGAGGAGAAATTGGTCTAGATCAGGTTGTATTGATAGTGGATACACAACTTCCACGAGCATGCTGGCCAGTAGGGAAAGTGACTAATATCTTCCCTGGACTTGATGGACGCATCAGAACAGTTGAAGTTCAGGTACACAATCGTAAATACGTGAGACCTGTATCCCGTTTAGTCCCACTCCCTAAACTTGCTGATGATGATGCTATTGAGCCTACTAATTAGTTAGAGTTTCTCACTGGTTCAAATGTCCTTAAACACATTTGGGGGCGGCTGTGTGAGAAAGCCCGAACTCCGCCCCCTTGAGTGGTACGTAATATTCACCGCGCAGTCAGATGCGGTCATGCAGAATCGGCAGTTTTGCTACAAATCAGGCTGGCTGGACTGTTTAACCAACTTTGTATATGTTTTTACAGTGCGTAAATGATTACGGGTGAGTTTTCATATATAATTGGCCTTTGTAACTTCCATTACTGTTCTGGATGTCGAGATTTGCTTGCAACATGAACGCAATTTAACTGCGTCACAAATTGAAAAGAAACGGTTTACATATCGGATTTTGAGCTCGAAAATAATTGTATTTCTGTTGGAATATAAATATTATATTCATTTACAAGTTACAGATCACCCAGGTCATTTAAGATTGTGTAAAATGTCAAGTTTGATGACGTTTTATAAGTTTGCTTGTAATATTGAGCAGACGCAGCGCTCGTGCTCTATGCGTGTCATTGTTTACATAAGTATTTATTAACATAATCAGCACGCAGCTAACCAATGTATGTTCATTTCTATATTATTTTAATAACTGAATGTTTGTGTCATTTACTGCTATACTTACCATTGTTTTCCTTGTGTTTCTTCTGTTCATTATAGACCACACTTGTGTGAAGTAACATATACAAAACTCTTTTGATTAAACAAGTTAAACTGGGATCCTCTCTCGTGTTTCTCTTACCGGAAATACACACATCCATCTATGTTGCACTACAACTGAACCCACTAAGCGTCCCATACGCTTGTATAGTAACTGTAACTCCCTACTGTCCCTTGTTTGTTGGTTTGATTTGCTTGAGGTTCTATAGTCTTATTTTTCTGAGTCTTGTTTGGCCTCCTCAGTATTAAGTTAGTTCTGCTGTTATATCAGGACTCTGGTTTGATTATGTTGAAGGGACATCAAAATAAAGTGAAACCATTTGCTCTTTGCTGCTATAATTTTATGGCGTTGCTGGGAACACTTTATAACACTGATCCATCATGAATGAACAACTACACAGGAACAAATGAGTAATGCAGTATTAACACTCTAAGTAACGACTATTAACTAACAAGAAACTCTGATTGACAAATTAGTAAGTAATAGTGTTCAGTTAAATGTGGTAGTTCACTATTAGCTAATCAATAACTACTATTTTTTCATAACTCCCAGAGGACTACTAAGAGCAACATATACAGCTCCACATTTAACATGAAAAATGCATAATGTATAATTAATGGATCAATTAATTTGGATCAATGTTCTAAAGTGAAAATCATGATAACTCTCTAGAAATGACTGAAATCATTGTAACCTTTTGAGTTTTTTGTAAGGTAACAAATAGTAGTAGTAGATACTGATTAGCTAGGAGTGAACTTCTGTTTACACATCATCTCTAAATGGTAATTTTCCGGAAAAGACCGCATGTAAGAAAGCTATTAATGTTTAATTTCTCTTCTGGAACTTTATGATTATATCCAAGGTCACTTGGTGTGTCCTTTTATCTTATGCCTTTGATCCCATGATTATTCAGGAAGACTCCCTTGTGCTTAGGATCAGTTTGTGGTGATAAGTACAGTCTCACAGGAGGCAATTGTAGGTACCACCAGTCAGCCAAATGACCGAATCCAACGGCGTGGCCGAAGGTATAATATATAAATGCCTTTTCAGCATTTCTGTGAAGTTCACCTTATTTATTAGATTTTAGTTCCAATTTTACTTAGCTCCACGATTAATCTGACTCCAATTTATTTCAAATTATATCATGTTTCTAATTGCAGGTGTAACCCTATATACAGACATTACAGCAGGTTAATCATAAATATTGGTTATGCATTCATTTTTAATGTATAAAGATGTGCCATTCGTTGGGCCTCAAATATAACATTTGTTTCTAGACAAAATGTATCATGCCAACTACAGAAGTAAACAATTAGAAGCCAATTCAGAAATTATAAATACATAACATCAATTGCTCAAATAATGCATTTAAGATTAAGAAATGCATACCTGGCACAGGGCACACAGTGTGTGTGAGTGTCTTTAAGACACGGACGCAGCACCGCATGGGGGTAGTAATTTAATTTACTAGTGGTAGTTTTGAATTTAAACATGGTCTGGATGAATTTTGGATTGAAAAAAACCCCAATTTAACTAGTATATTTACCAGTGGTATGCATAACTAAAATATATCACATTTTTAAACATAAGAATACACAATTTCATAATTACAATTATAAAATTGTCCATATGAGTTTTTTTAATTGCAAATAATTACTGAAAGCAAAGGTTTCAATCAGATCAAGAATGCGATTTACAGAAACAGACATTTAAAATCTCTAGTTTAGCTTTGGCTGTCATGTTCTGTGCATCTGATGTACAGGCTAAGTCACACTCAGTAATGATGGTCTGAATTGTTTAATTAATTGATAAAAATGCCTGCATTCCAGATCTAACTCTTTAGATATATTTTAATTGTCATTAGTCATATGCTGGAAACAAGGGGGCCCTCCTAGTGCGATTGGTAAAATGGTCTCGAATTCACGGCAGTCACTGGTAGTATGAGAACCAGTGATGTTAAAACAGACATTTAAACTGGAAAAAAAACAATAGATTCACAAGATACATAATCTGTGGTATATAGACATTCTTAGAGAACTATCTGTGACTTGAATCAGGGGGAAGAAAGGGAGTAGGGGATGCAAAGAAGAAGTTTGGCCAAGGCGGTGTCCTACACCAGGGGTCTGCAAGTATGTTTGGCATCGGGCCCAAAAATAAATCGCCACTAGATGGTCAAAGGATAATTTAAGAAAATTAATTGATGAAAAATGCAACTAGAATTGCCTGTGACATTCTGTTACAGTGTCTTTTGTAAATGGTATTGAGCTGTTACTCTGTTAAAAAATTGGATAAATGAATAAAGCAGTAGTGACACATAACCTAAGTATTTTAATTTACCAACTTGCAACACAGTGTCACGGTTCATGAATTCACTGACTCGTTCTCGCTCTGTGTGTGTGTGTGTGTGTGTGTGTGTGTGTGTGTGTGTGTGTGGCCGCTGATTACCACTCAGCTGATTATCAGCACCAGCTGCCACTCATCATGTGTGTCTGTTTATACTCATTGTCATGTGTAACCCCTCCTAAACCTCACTCCCATCAAGGTCACAGACCCAATGTAACCCCTCCTGTTCGAACCCGGGTCCTCCAGCATGAGAGTCCTCTAACAAGGAGGCTAATGGCTGCAACCTCTAGTGTCAGTCACTAAAGCTTCTCTTGAGATCAGAGAAGTGAGGTTTACTTGCACAGCAACTACTAGCTGGCCTCTGTTACACTCACCCCCCTAAACCTCACTCCCATCTGGGTCACGGCATCAATGTAACCCCTCCTGTTAGAACTGCCCGCTCCAAGCAGGACTCAAACCTGGGTCCTCCGGCATGAGAGTCGGACGCTCTAACAAGGAGGCTAAAGGCTGCAACCTCTAGCATCAGTCGCTAGAGCATCTCTTGAGATCAGAGGAGGGAGGTTTACTCACACAGCAACTACTAGCTGGCCTCCGTTACACATGCGTCTTGTGTTTGTCAGATCGTTGGGTTTTGTTCCTGTGTTCTTGTCTGTCTCTTGGCCGTTTTCTGTGTTCGTGTGAATTCCCGGTCAGATTTATGATTGCTCTGCCTGTCTTCACAGTGTTCATCCGGTGTTGTTTCCTGTCCTTGTCCGTCGGTGGACTGGTTTCTCTGATCGCTCCTATCTTCTCCATGGAGGATCAGGGTTGTCCATTGAGACCCTACGCTGCCGAGTGTTGACTGTTCCAGGCACCATCTCTTCAGCTGACCCTGTCTCACTACTCTCACTTGTGTCAATAAATGTGCATTATTTCACATACAATTTAATGCTCTGCATTATTCCCTGTGACACACAGACCGCCTTGCTAAAACACACATATGTGGGAGATGCGGAATGGATAAATTTTTTTTTTAAATTCAAGAGGACTTGAATAAGCCCATTAATGGCATGTTTGAGTCATTTTCTTCTTGTTTTATTTCCTCTTTCCATATTGTGAATAATAAATGTGTATTTTAATTTGCTTGTTACACAATGGAGCCTAACTTACTGTAATAATTAATTGACGTAGCCTACTTTTACCAGAATGATTCATTGGCATCCTCACGTACTAAACTGCATTTTTTAAAATTGTTTGCCTGCTGGAGGTACACAATTACGCTGTGTGCAGTGATGTTAACATTTAAGCTAGCTGGTGAGAGAAAATGGCACTATCAAAGAGTCTAAAGAGGAAAGTCCACAGCGAAAATAGGGCATACAAAGAAGAATGGAAAAACAACTATGCATTCATTTGTGAATGCAAAGCCGGTGTATCTTATCTGCAACGAAGTTGTCGCTGTTTGTAAAGAATATAATATCAGACGGCACCACAAGATGAAGTATGGCACCTTTTTTTGCTGGTTGTGTTGTCAATATTTTTGTTAAAAAGGAAACTGAATTTGAGTTGTTATTGTTCACGTGTTGGCGCTGAGGCCCCTCGTTATAAGCAAATGTTTCAATGGTTCACAGCTGTCACTAGCTGGCCTCCTTTACACTATCATGACAGATCTATTTCAGAACCAGCCACTATCAAAATAATCGGGTTGCGGGCGTGGGCCAGATATTATTGCTGGCCCACAGGCCGCCTGTTGCCGACCACTGTCCAACACTCTTTCTCTGAAATCTTTTCTACAGATAAGTGAGTTTTATTGCAGGGGTATTGGATGTCAGCGTTTGTTTTAGCTGGAAAACCAAGCCTTAACTATAAAACAATAAAAGACACTTACAGTAGGTTAGGGGTGTCCAAAGTCCAGCCCGTGGGCCAAATGTGGCCTGGGGATGAATTTCAAACGGCCCGCAGCTTGTATTAAAATCGTGCAGTAATTAATCGTGCAGTTTCACAATGTCAACACAAGGTGGCTGTACTAGATTTTAGGCCAGGGAAACAACGCACCAAAAGCGGAATGAAACAGTGCTACAGTGCAACTCGTGTGCTCTGACCCTGAACAAATGTATTGACTTGCTGAGTGTCTTGATCACACAACCACTAAACAGCCGGTGAGAAGCGTTTGAGTTCGGTGCAGAGGTCTCCGGTACAAGCTGCAAATATCTCTGTGATTTAATTTAGTTTGAAGCCAGTTGAAACAGCGCTGACTTAATCAACAACACTAACGTGCAAATCAGGAGAAACATTGAGCCGATCCAGTCAGAATACTTTTAACCAACAATTCACCAACATTTATCATGGATTTACTGTGGTAACACTAACTGTAACTGTGGTATTTTGTCAGAAATGTATCTAATTTTATTTAGATATTAAATGAGTGATAAAGGCAAAATTACAAACTTTTACAAAAACAGGCACTTTGTGACCCTTTCTTTCAAAACTGACGCTGATGACTTTTTTTACGAACCATCTCACAGTTCTTTTCAAAAGTCAGTTTAGAATCTATGACTGACCCAAGATATTTGTAGCTTTCTACACAATCCACAGCCTGATCTTTAATATTCGTAGAGTCATAACATAAAGTACAAGTTCTAAAATCTATAACCATGTCCTTTGTTTTATTAATATTTAACTCCAAATAAGATTCATCACACCAGGAGACAAACTCCTCAATAACAGGACCATGGCCAGACTGACAATAACGGTGTCATCAGCAAATTTCAATATAGTCCTATTTACATGGTTACTTTGACACATATTAGTATAAAAAAAAAAAATAATTAAAGGTGAAAGAACACAGCCCGGGGGTGAACCAGTGGATGAACATAATAAATCTGATAAAATACCATTTGCTTTTACCATGTGTGTGCTATTTGTCAAGAAATCCAGTATCCAACCCACCAAATTTTTGCTCAGCTTAAAATGCTCTAGAAGTCTCATGGCTAAAATGTGAGGTTGGATAGTATTAAAAGCTGAAGAAAAGTCAATAAACAACAGTCTAGCATTAGTATTTTTCCCTTCTAAGTGCTTATACAAAAGATTAAGAAGAGTAATTGTTGCGTCCTCAACTCTGCATAGGGTCAAGAGCCTGCTCAGTTTGCCTTACAATCTCTGTCTTTACAAGCTTTTCAAATGATTTCATTAAAAGAGAAGTGAGGGCAATTGGCCTAAGGTCATTTAATGCCTTAGGACAGTTATTTTTGGAATCCGGGATAATAACAGCCCACTTCCACATGCTAGGTACATGTTGTGGGTATAAAGACATATTAAAGATATCACAGAAAATGTAACTTAATTGCCCTGCACAATATTTCAATAGTTTGCCACAGATATTGTCTGGGCCAGGACTTTTCTTTAACTTTAAAGAAATAAAATATTTTTCAACTGCTCTCTGGTCTAGGATGTGGTGATGATTATCTTTAAATTTACATCTCAATTCCTCAAATTCATTCTTAAAATCAAACCGATCAAATCTCAAGTAAAAATTTAGTGCATTGGTGAGTTCACTGTTTGACCTTTAACCATCCATGGCAATCATACCAGACCATGCAGAAGCACCTAAGGCAGACAAGGGTACTGATTAGTGTTGCTTTCGTCAACGAAAAGTATGACTAAATATCGTCGTCAACGAACCTTTATCACGTGACGAAAACGAGACGAGACGCAACGTAAATGCTGGTCATGGGATGATGACTATAATTAAATGTATAATGCAATATTGTTGACGAATAAAAATGAGACTAAATGTGGTTCACAAAATAAAAACTATGCTAAAATGTCTTTTCATTTTCAATGACGAAAATGAGACGAGACAAAATGTTATAACGTTATTATTCTCTAACTGAACAAAATGATTTTATTACTATGAAAATCAAAATGACGTTGGGGGCGGTGTCATGGTGGGCAAGTGAAAACCAGTAGCCATTTGGGAGTGGCCTCGTTGGGCAGCGAAGCAAGTGCATTCTGGGAGTTGTCTTTTATCCACATGAGATTAAAATAAATGTTCTGTCTTTTCTCGGTCTAGAAGGCACCAAATTCAAAAATAATTTCACATTTCTACTACATAAATGACCCAATTTAAATACACATTCATCTTCCCAGCGCTGAAGATTCGCTGAGAGGCTGGCCCTCTTGATCAATGCGGTGATGAGCTCAGTCCGTGTCATCGATGAAAACACTAAAAAAAACTCAAAATCACTTGTGATAACAAATTCTAGTTCAGTTCAAACAAAATAAATATCTTTATAGACATTCTGTCTAGTTTAAAATTACAATCACTGTTGTTTTCTCTCAAAATATCTCTGCCGATCTTTCTATGCTCACATGTCTCCGTCTCTCTCTCTCTTCCTTTACGCGCTGCTGACGTCATCCGCTTCCTTCACGTTCCCCTTTCCTGATAGGTCGGCCGTGAACTCCACCTCACACTCTCTTTAAGGCAACATAACATTCAAATACAGTATATACATTTCTTACATTTACAATATGAGAAAAATAACAGCAAAAAGAAAACAAACACTTTTAGATCATTTATGGAAAAAAAAGTTTAACTTTGCATTTCTGAATTCAGTTTTTTATTTACGTTTCTCTTCTATTTAGTAACTCCTCCAGCTTACTATTATTTTTTTCTTTTCTTCATTTTTATTTGTAATCACTCTGGGTTACACTATGACCACAAACCACAACAGCCAAATCTATGAGATTAATTCACTTGTTAATCCGCACCGGCAGGGGGATTGACGGAAGTGGGCGTGTCTGTACTTTTATTAAGTTCATCCATGCATTCATAATATTGGAATCCGAATGCTTAAAAATCTGAACCCGAAAAGCTTATGTGGTATGTTTACTGCTTAGAAATTCGATGTTTAGCTCTATGCTGCTCTTAGCTGTCACGTTAGTGGCACGAGTCAGTGGGCGGGGCTACAGAATCAGGTGTTGTTCTTCTTCTGTTGAGGCGGTGCTTCACTACACTCTCACATTATAGCCGGGCACATTCTGAGATCGATCGTTTGCTGGGCCTGGTGTCAATAAAAGCTTTTCTTTGACTAACAAGGAAGTTTTCAGCTCTGAAACTTACAGGATATTCTTATATTACCATGACCTTTTATATATCAAAAGCGCAAGGGAAAGTTGATTTCTCAATTCATCACCCCTTTAAATTTAAATGAATATCATGTCAGATGATGTCAAAGGTCAAATTATAATGAGTGCAGAATACCGTTCGAATGCTGATGTGGTATTATCCTAACACTTCTCTTCATGTATTTTTGACCTACCTTAGCAACCGTTTGTGCACCAATCTTATGCCCCATAAAGCGTGCTTTCATTTCAATATGAGTGGTGTCCAATAAAAAATAAATAAATTACAAAATTCATAAATGGAGCCAAATCACGGAAACTGCAAAGATGATTTTAAAATCAGTGTCAGGTAAGTAAGATGTGTGTCTAAATTGTATGGAAGTTTATTATAAACAGCCACTTTTATAAAATCATGTGAAATTTACTTTTAATACATTTAAATTATATCAGTAAATCATTTAAAGACATATGTATCATACGTGAACACAACACGTGACCTTCTGTAAAGCCCATGTATAGAAAACACACATGCCCTCCTCTGTAAAAAAAAAAAAAAAAAGAGTACTGTCTGAATGAGCACATGAAATCACATATCCTGGGTGATGAGAATTGTAACTCAAATGTCATTTAGAAAATTAGTCCTGTCTGAATAGTGATATAGTGTCATAGTTTAATTTCAAATGTGAAGTTATCATTCGTCAAATGTGAAGTTATCATTTTCTTCTATATCAATTTCAACTCGTTAAATGTATAACTATATCAAATTAATCTGAATACGCCACATTTACACCTACAAATGTATGAGTTAAAGGGGCTATATGCAACTTTTTTCCCAAAATAAACGTAACAATAGCCTTTTTATTTTACCATTTATGACTCAAACATCTCCTGATGAGCATACTGACACCTTGTCCGCTCACAGTGGGTGCACCTATAAGCCTGTATCCTATTTTTCCTATTTTCTGGCGGGTCGTCTTTTCCCGCGCTGTCTGCGGATGTGACGTCACCACCGCTGCGAGAGCGAGCAGAAAATGAGAGCAGTTCTGTTTTTTGGCCACAGGTGTCAGTCGTGAGTTTAAATTTCAGAAAAACGCATATAGCCCCTTTAAACTTTACACCATCAGAATGCTGTAGTATACCTCCAGAAGAAGAAGAATGATGGGCTGAGCAATTCCAATAGGGTCCTCACACCTTGGGCCCTAAATATCTGATTTCCTGTTGGTCGGAGCTAATGACTGTAAATTAGAAAGTTGTCCAGCTCAAAGAGAACAATAAATATACAGAGTTTGATGACTGTAGATAAACGCTGACTAAGACTAAATTAACATGCATTAATGTTGACGAAAAAGGACGAGACTTAAATATTTTGCATAAAATAAAAACTAAGATAAAATCTCTCTTCATTTTCGTCTACAATCGGCTCCAGTTTTTCATCATGAGAGGAATATTCAGCTTTTCAAAAAAAAAAAATATTCCGAAAGAGTTCATGTACAGGTCTCAGACTCCTGTTGCTGCCAGCCTGTCTTCTCGCGGCGTGCGGTCACGTGGTTCCCGGAGCGCTCAATACTTCTAGCGCTGTGTCAATACATTTCAATGGCTTAAGTCGCTTAAGTTACACAACAGCTTCACTATACAGGTGTTTGCAGCAATTTTTAGTAAACAGTACAGCATAGTGTGCATTGATTATTACGTCAGCCACATTTACAGTATAATTTTATTCTGGAGAGTGGTAGAGATGCAACATAGTGTTAATGTTTTTCTTATATTTAGCCCTCAGGTATTCCTTACTAATTAGTCACACTTATACTCATTGGTGGTCAAATGTGACAATACACCTTAACTATTTAAAAAAAAAAAAATAGCCTATATTTTAGTTCAATAATATTTATTGAATATTTTGAGGACCAAGATTTCAGACCCAGCAGAAACAAAGGGGTTCGTTGAGGTATATGGATATTAATATTGATGAGTGCGAAACACAGCAGGCAGTCGGTCAGGACTGGATGAGATAGATTCTTAATTGAAGAGATACACTCAGAAGGTAGATGAATTCTTTACTGGAGAAACTTGGGCATACATGCGTGGTTCTGTAAAATATTGAACAGGAAAATCAACTTTATATATAATTAATATATATATATATATATATATATATATATATATATATATATATATATATATATATATATATATATATATATATATATATATATGTTATATATTATATTTATTTATATACATACAGATCTCCAAACATGAATAGTTGAACATTAGTAGTCTATATATTAACATGAGAATATAATGACATTAATACAACATTACTGCACAATGTTGAGTGATTATTCTGTATACATCCACAAGAGGGCGCTACTAGCATGTGAATTCTGTTTAACAGGCATACGGTATGCAGGTGGAAATCAAGCAGGTAATGCAAGATGTACATACTAATTGGCTACTTCTATAATCAGAGGAATAAAACAGCTGATCTATTAACAATAAGCAGGAATACAGACAATAATCACTTACTTTCTTTGCACGCACACAGTAACCCTCATTAACTCGTGCTCTGTGCTGATAAAACGCAGATGTTGAATTAGAAGGCAGCTGACTCTCTTTTTACTCTCTTGCATGTACTGACATGAACCTACTCGCTATCTGCAGGCCATTTCCGCTTCAGCGCTGATGACGTTGCATCAATAGAGTGCTCTGGTTGGTCTGTATCATCTGGTGTCTAAAGACAACCTGGCCTTTTGTACATAGGCACTGCAACATAAGCAAAGTTACCGTAACATAATACTGTGCAAGAAAATAAATAAAATAAATTAAAATAAATCTTTATTAATCCACAATCTGACAGATATAACCTCCACATTAGCCTTATGAGTAAGAGAATATAATAAACACAGGTGGTTTCAGGGAAATAATGGATTTAGTGGCAATGAATGACAAAGTGCTTCACTTTCATCTTGAGTCATCCTGGAAAAACCCCAAAAGGACTTGCATCCAACATCTCAGCAAAAAGCCCCCCTTTTAGTGGGCCCCCACGACTCCGCTGATCGGAAAAAAAAAGTGTTTTCTGGGAAATAAGATACATTAAATCATTAAACAGATGCTTTTATATGAAGCAACTTAACAAATTACTAGAGCAATAGAAGCAGTTGAAGCAACAAAAGGGTAACAGTTTGTAAGTGCTGTAACCAGTCCCAGTTAGTCTGGCACAGTACACGTAGTGAGGCATGACAAAGTGCTTCAAACTCATCTCGAGTCATCACTAAAAAAAAACAAAAGGACTTCCATCCTACATCTCAGCAAAAGATCCGCTACTTAGGAAATTAAGTCGATAGCAAAATCGCTGATGATGTGAAAGCAGCTACATCCTATGCTGTCTGCAGGGCCGGATTTACGTCATATTGTGACATAGGCCTAATAAAATCACTCACACAATATCCTCCCAACAGGTAGCTTGCATATATCATCGATGTCGGGCGGAAATTCAAATGCCCAAAACTACTACGTTTCAGGAAATGGAAAAACACTATACAGTATATATTTTTAATAATTAAACACTGTGTTGACAAAGTTTATAGTGTGGCTTTTTATGGTCAGACACTTGCGTGTGTCATTATATTAAAACACTTAAAACGTCGTTACAAAGTCCATCTCACCACAGTGACTCTACAATAATTTTACGATGCGACGACAATAGTTCCCATTCAGTCGGTCACGTTCGACGTACGTCGGACGTACCGACGAATTGGGATCACTTCTGGGAGCCCCTATCAGCTTCGAGCTATCTAGAACCGGCCAATGAACAATTGGCGTGCGAGATTTGCATCTCGCGCTCCGCCCCGCGCCGCGGGTATAAACAGGAAGCGAGAGCGAATGCACGCTGTCATTCACTTCGGAGCCACACGGCAGATGAAGACGACTCAAATTGAGTTCGCTGCTATCAGCAAGACATTAAAGAGTTTGAAAGAACCGGAGAAGAGGAGAAACGCGTGTTGGAGAGACGGCACATTCCAGCGGGACCGCGGAAGACTCATCAGCTGCCTCTGCGCTACAGAGAAAACTGCTGTTTTCACAGCAACAAATTTCTGTTGGTCTGGTTTGGGCGTTTTCCTGTATTGAGTACAGGCACGGGCTGCACTACAATCCCGTGCGCTGTCGCGTTTCCCCCTGAGTGCTTCAGCACAGAGCGTTTCCTCACAAAAGAGTACACGGGTGACGCTGCGTCTTTTTCAAGATGGCATGCCACCCGTGCGTTTCTGGATGCGGTTGTTTCCTGTCCTGACGGCCACGATCCCTCTCGCATAAACATGTTGAGACTGTGTCGTGGGTGATCCATGTTCTCTCAGGGGAACGGGATCACGTCGACGCGCTGGTCATCTCACCTTCCGCGTGAGGGTTTGAGTGTTCAGCGCGCCGTGTGCCGTCTGGCTGCCGGGTGACAGCGCGGGTTGCCACGGCGACTCTGCGCGCGTCACTCGGCGCCTCCGATGCGCGGTCGAGACTATGATGCCTCAAACGGGGTTGAGTCCCTTCGCTTATACCCCGATCTAGTCTCTTTTCTGGTGCACCAGAGGGGGGACTATTTTGGCTGATAAGCCTGGGTGGCCTGAGGATTACAGTGAGGCTTCCCCGCCGCGTACATCTCTGTGGGCCCCTCACTCCTCTATTGCATCGCAAGCATGTTGAGACTGTGTTCGTGGGTGGTCTATGCTCTCTCATGAGAGCATGGCCACGTCGGCGCGCTGTTCGTCTTGCCTTTTTCATAAGGGCTTGAGTGTTCAGCGCGCCGTGTGCCGTCTCACGGCCACGCCCACTGTCTCACGTGTCTGCTGGTAGCTTACAGGTGGGATTGCTGGTCCTTGAAAGGGGACCTAGCATTTCATTTGGGGTTCTAGCAGAGGACAGATGTCAATTGTTGCATCGGAGAGAGGGCTGTTATGTGTTGAAAATGAAGATGATGCTGAGATTCCCACCGTAATAGTGGGCGCTCGTGCTGAATCAGATTCATACTTGACAGCCATGCTTTCCCGGATGGCTGAGGCATAGTGCAACGCGTAAATCGCCTTGCCTGCCCCTTGCCTTTTTTCGGATGTGCATTGGAAGGCTTTGGCATTGTGGAACTATTGGTGCCAAAATATGGAACACCAATAGGGCCATAATCTGTATAAAGTTTTCCTCTCTCTCACTACCCTCATCGGTGGGGTGGCAGTGCCACTGGCAGGCCACCTCTGCCCTGCTTAGTGCACGAGGGTAGTTCTGAGCTGAGGTTGAGCTGCGCACAGCTCTGGCCCTTGGCTAGACGATGTCCACCCTGGTCCAGAAACACAATTGACCCGGATTTGGTCTGGAACTGTTCTTCCCCGGAGGAGGGCCGGGTGGAAAACCATTAGTAATTCTGTTCCGCCACTGATGTTAAAAACAGCCAGTGGTACCAAAAAAAAAAAAAGAGCAGTTCCAATACCTCTGGGTCTCGGGAGTTCAGGAATGGCAGCGTGTGACGCTACAAAGCCTCGCCGCTTTCATTCCCCTCCCCACAAGAGGACGAGAATGGCAGTGTGTGACGCTACAAAGCCTCGCCACTCTCATTCCCCTCTTCTCAGCGGTGCGTGGACAACAGTGTGCGACGCTATGCCTCGCCACTCTTGTTCCCCGCTGAGGAAGGAGGTGAGGCAGACCGTGCGCAACGCCACAAAGCCTTGCCACGCTCAGCCCCTCCTTCATTTGGGAGCGCGCTTGGCGGTGGTCGACGCTCCCATGCCTCGCCACCCTCAGACGCCTCTCCCTTCGCCAGCAGGGGGCGCCGGCTGTGGGAACGCACTCAAGCGGCCTCACCACACTCGCACGCCCCCTCCGCGGACGCAGGTAAGTGTTGCACAGCACACTCAGATCCCACTTCGGGCCGCTCCATGCCGTCCGAGTCGGATCCCTGCATTCCGCGTCGCTGCCCCGCTGCGGGTACGTCTGTGGTTAATCCCCTTGCTTGGTGTCTGGAAGCCTGGCTAGAGCTTCCCAGCCCGTCTCGGGGCCGTACCATCAGACTCGGCTATGCGATTCAGTTCGCCAGGCGTCCCCCTAAGTTTGGGGGCGTTCACTTCCCAGTAGCGAAGGAGAGCGCCCCGTGCTCCGGGCGGAGATCGCAGTCCTACTGGCGAAGGACGCGATGGAGCCGGTCCCTCCAGCCGATATGAGGTCCGGGTTCTACAGCCCGTACTTCATTGTACCCAAGAAAGGCGGCGGGTTATGGCCGGTCTTGGACCTGCGATTCTTGAACCGGTCCCTTCACAGGCTGCCGTTCAGAATGCTAACGCAGTAGCACATCTTCAGGTGCGTCCGTCCCCAAGATTGGTTTGCAGCGATCGACCTGAAGGACGCGTACTTTCATTCTCGTTTCCCCTCGACCGGCCCTTTCTGCGCTTCGCGTTCGAGGGACGGGCATGTCAGTACCGCGTCTTACCCTTCGGCCTGTCCCTCTCGCCCCGCGTCTTTACGAAGGTTGCGGAGGCGGTCATTGCTCCCATGAGAGAGCATGGTGTTCGCATCCTCAACTACCTCGACGACTGGCTGATTCTTGCCCAGTCGCGAGGGCAGTTGTGCGAACACAGGGACAAGGTGCTCAGTCACCTCAGCCAGTTGGGACTTCGGGTCAACTGGGAGAAGAGCAAACTCTGTCCCACACAGAGGATCTCTTTTCTCGGTATGGAGATAGACTCGGTCGCCATGACTGCGCGCCTCACCGAGGAGCGCGTCCAGTCGGTGTTGAACTGCCTGAATTCGTTCAAAGGCAGGACAGCGGTTCCACTGAAACATTTTCAGAGGCTCCTGGGGCATATGGCATCCGCAGCTGCAGTAACGCCGCTCGGATTGCTTCATATGAGACCGCTTCAACGCTGGCTACACGATCGAGTCCCGAGATGGGCGTGGCACAGCGGTTCCCTCCGCGTCCAAGTGACTCCGAGGTGCCGCCAAACCTTCGGCCCGTGGTCGGACCCTTTGTTTCTCCGGGCGGGAGTCCCCCTAGAACAAGTGTCCAGGCACTCCGTTGTCTCCACGGATGCCTCATCCACGGGTTGGGGTGCCACGTACAACGGGCTTGCAGCTTCGGGCCTGTGGACGGGGCCTCAGCTGCAATGGCATATCAATTGCCTCGAGTTGTTAGCAGTTCGTCTTGCACTCAGCCGCTTCAAAGTGCCGCTCAGAGGCAAGCACGTTCTGGTCCGGACGGACAACACTGCGGCCGTAGCGTACATCAACAAACAGGGTGGTCTACGCTCCCGTCGCATGTCGCAACTCGCCCGCCATCTCCTCTTATGGAGTCAGAAGCATCTGAGGTCGCTTCGTGCTGTTCACATTCCGGGCCTGCTCAATCGTGCGGCCGACGAGCTGTCACGTCAGCAGGTACTTCCGGGAGAATGGCGACTCCATCCCCAGGCGGTCCAGCTAATCTGGAGTCGTTTCGGGGCCGCACAGGTAGACCTGTTTGCCTCCCCAGAGACGACCCACTGTCAGTGGTTTTATTCCTTGACCGAGGGGACCCTCGGGTCGGATGCCCTGGCCCACAGCTGGCCCCGGGAAGAACGCAAGTATGCGTTTCCCCCAGTGAGCCTTCTTGCGCAGACACTGTTGTAAACAGCACAGCAGTAATGACTTTATGAACTTCTTCACATGTAAGATTGATAATATTAGGAAAATTTTTTTAACCATGCAGCCGTCTAATACAGCATCACATCAGACAGAGCATTGTAGTGTCACTGAGGAAAAATTACACTCATTCACTGCTATAGGAGAAGAAGAATTGGCTAAACTCGTTAAATCATCAAAATCGACAACATGTATGCTCGACCCTATACCAACTAGGCTATTAAAAGAGATGCTACCAGAGGTCATAGATCCTCTTCTTAATATCATTAATTCATCTTTGTCATTAGGATATGTACCGAAAACTTTTAAGTTGGCTATTATTAAACCACTTATTAAAAAACCGCAACTTGATCCTACAGATTTAGTCAATTATAGACCAATCTCAAATCTACCCTTTATGTCAAAAATACTTGAAAAGTCAGTGTCTTCACAATTATGTTCCTTTTTAGAAAGAAATGGTATCTGTGAGGATTTCCAGTCAGGATTTAGACCGTATCATAGCACTGAGACTGCTCTCGTCAGAGTTACAAATGATTTGCTCTTATCATCCGATCGTGGCTGTATCTCTCTATTAGTGTTACTCGATCTTAGCGCTGCATTTGATACTATCGACCACAACATTCTTTTGAATAGACTCGAAAATTATGTAGGTATTAGTGGAATTGCATTATCATGGTTTAAATCATACCTATGCGACCGTTATCAGTTTGTAGTAGTAAATGAAGATATGTCACACCGATCGCAAGTTCAGTATGGAGTACCACAAGGCTCAGTGCTAGGACCGCTACTCTTCACCCTGTACATGCTACCACTGGGAGATATCATTAGGAAGCATGGCGTTAGTTTTCATTGTTATGCTGACGATACTCAGCTCTATATTTCTTCACGCCCTAAAGAAACTTACCAATTCACAAGATTAACGGAATGCATAGCTGATATAAAACATTGGATGACTGGTAATTTCCTGCAACTCAATTCAGAAAAAACTGAATTTTTAATTATTGGACAAAAAAGCTCCACAAGTAGTAACCTAGAATACTGTCTAACACTTGATGGCTGTTCTGTCAAGTCCTCGTCGTCAGTGAGGAACCTGGGTGTGCTCTTTGATACCAATCTTTCGTTTGAAAGCCACGTTTCTAGCATCTGTAAAACTGCTTTCTACCATCTTAAAAATATATCTAAATTACGGCACATGCTCTCAATGCAAAATGCTGAACAGTTAGTTCATGCGTTCATGACCTCAAGGTTAGATTATTGTAATGCTCTACTGGGTGGTTGCCCTGCTCGCTTAATAAATAAACTCCAGCTGGTCCAAAACGCAGCAGCTCGAGTTCTTACTAGAACCAGGAAGTATGACCATATTAGCCCAGTTCTGTCAACACTGCACTGGCTGCCTATTAAACATCGCATAAATTTTAAAATCTTACTTATTACTTACAAAGCACTAAATGGTTTAGCTCCCCAATACTTGAGCGAGCTCTTAACATATTATACTCCATCATGTCTACTGCGGTCTCAAAATTCTGGCCAGTTGATTATACCGAGAATATCCAAATCAACTGCAGGCGGTCGATCGTTTTCCTATTTAGCACCTAAACTCTGGAACAGTCTTCCTAACATTGTTCGGGAAGCAGACACACTCTGTCAGTTTAAATCTAGACTAAAAACACATCTCTTTACTGTGGCATACACATAAAACACTTTTTCAATGAAATGATTGTCAGGCTGCATTAACTAGGTCAGCCGGAACCGGGAACACTTCCCATAACACCTGATGTACTCGTTACATCATCAGAAGAATGGCATCTACGCTAATGTTAGTCTCTCTGTTTTATCCCGAGGTTTACTGCAGTCAGCTGGATCCGGGCCGTATCCAGATCAGATGGTGGACCTGCGCCCAGAGAAGACCAACACAGGACCCCGAAGTGTCTGGGAGACCGTGATTAGACTCCCCCTGAAACTGCCTCATCGACACGGCATCTCAATAAACCCGTCTCCAGCGTGTTGCCTCCGATCATTCGAATATTGCACTTTAATAATTATTTAATCAACATCATCCTCAATAAACCCGTCTCCAGCATGTTGCCCCCGGTCCCTCGAATATTCTGATCTATTATGACCTCCGAGCTGTAAAACTGCCAGAATAATAATAATAATAATAATACGCTGTTTGTTAATTGGCCAGAGGAGAACTGGCACCCCGACTGAGCCTGGTTTCTCCCAAGGTTTATTTTTCTCCATTAGGTCACCTAATGGGGTTTTGGTTTCCTTGCCACTGTTGCCTCTGGCTTGGCGTGCTCAGTTGGGGACACTAAATTTTTCAACTAAACATCGAAATACATCTAAATAATAAACTAAATTAACCATTTAAACTAAATTACTGATCAAATTATTGATCTAAAGCCCACACTGTCACTGTATGATACTTGAAATTTTTCCAGAATGGCTATACAGCTGAATAAAATTATGCTGCATTATTTTCCTGTTTAACACTGTAAAGCTGCTTTGAAACAATCTACATTGTTAAAAGCGCTATATAAATAAAGTTGACTTGACTTGACTTGACAAAGTCAGGGAGGACGAGGAGCAGGTCCTGTTGGTCGCTCGGTATTGGCCCAACCGGACTTGGTTCCTGGAACTAGTGCTCCTTGCGACAGCACCTCCCTGGCCCATTCCTCTGAGGCAGGACCTTCTCGCCGAGAAGACCCCCGAAGATGTTCGATCGCATCTGTGCTTACCTTTCTACAGGAAGGGTTGGAGCGAAGGCTGTCTCCCTCCACCCTCAAGGTCTATGTCGCCGCTATCGCCGCTAATCATGAGCTCGTAGATGGGAAATCTCTAGGTAAGCACGATCTGATCGTCAGGTTCCTTAGGGGAGCGAGGAGATTAAATCCGCCTCGTCCTCCCTCTATACCCTCTTGGGACTTAGCTCTGGTGCTTACTGCACTACAGAGAGAACCCTTTGAGCCTCTGCAGTCAGCTGAGTTGAAAATCCTGTCGTTAAAGACTATACTCCTGATTACGTTGGCCTCCATCAAGAGGGTAGGGGACCTGCAGGCATTTTCGTCTGTTACGGAGGACAGCAGAAGGGAAAGGCTGTCTCCAAGCAGAGGATGGCCAGCCCATACGTGTATTCTCCACATGTTAACTCCCTCTGGGCATGATGTGGCTTCCGCAGCTGCCCTCACAGGCACGCTTCCCAGCGTTATCCAATACAGTCAGCTGAATGGGTCTTGCGGAACAGCAGCTTGGACTCTCCCTGCGTGAACCTACCCACCCGCATCAGATCGGGGTCTGTGGGGCTCATCGCTGGGCGCTGGAAGTGGTAGTAACTGTGGCGTTTTCCATAGGGGATCCCAATTCGTCGGTACGTCCGACGTACGTCGAACGTGACCGGCGATGCTTGTTTATTTGTTAGTCTAGCCACGGTGTTAAATAAAAACCTTGGGTTATTTTGATTATTTTCTATTAGTTTGCGGAGATGCTCAGCCCTGGCTGCTTTTAGGGCCTTTTTATAACGTGACATACTATCTTTCCACGCGATTCTAAAGACCTCTAAATTAGTTTGTTTCCATTTACGCTCTAAGTTACGAGTTTCTCTCTTGATAACATGTGTAGCACTGTTGTACCATGGTGCTTTAGTTTTCTCTCTAACCTTTTTTAATCTAATTGGTGCAACGATTTCTAAAGTGCTAGATAAAATGGTGCTCATTCTGCTAGCCATTTCCTCTAGTTCATCTGTTTGTTTGGGTTCACTGAGCAGCTGAGACAGATCAGGTAAGCTATTTGAGAATCTATCTATAGTGGTTGGAATGATTGTTCTGCCTGGTCGATAACGTGGCGCAACATGACAGATTTCAGCAGTACGCAGTATGCAAGTTACCATGTAATGGTCAGTGACATCATCACTTTGCGGTATAATATCTATATCGGTTGGGTTGGTTCCATGTGATATAATTATTTTTTTCTTCCCAAACTTTATTTAGATTTTTTCCATATTAACAGAATACATTACACAATTCCAGATACCAATGTAATATCATCAATACGTAATTAACTCTGTCTCATTGGTGTTATAGAGACGTCCAAAGAGCAAACAGAGCTAGAAAAAGGTTGAATGTAAGTTAAGCAATTAAACAAAGGAAATATACAATTATGACATTGGCAAATTGGGTCAAAACAACATTTCGTATGTGAAAATAAAACAGATAATAAACAAGAACAACAACATAACAAATATACATATATACATACAATATACATACACACATACATACACAAAAAAAAAAAAAAAAAAAAAAAAGGGGGTTGGTCATCCAAAAACATATTCCAATTAATATCACATGCTAAAGAGATATTAACAGGCGCTTAACCATTTCACTTTCCTACACAATCTAGGAAAGGGCCCCAAATTTTATAGAAATTATCAGAAGATCCCTTCATTGCATGTCTGATTTTTTCTAGTTTGATGAAAGTAAAGATATCATTGATCCATGAAGAATGAGTAGGAGGTGTAGGCGATTTCCAATTTATTAAAATTAGGCGTCTTGCCAGAAGAGTGACAAAGGCTACAAAATCAGTCTTATACTTGGGCATGTCAATTGAAAGAGAGAGCGTACCAAATAAAGCTGTGACAGGTAAAGGATTAACATAAATTCCAAGAACATCAGATAATGTTTTAAAGATCAGAGACCAATATTTATGTAGAGATGGACAAGACCAAAACATATGCGCAGTAGATGCAGGGGCTTGATGACAGCGATCACAGATGGGATCTACCTCAGAATATATTCTAGAAAGTCTAACTTTGGACCAGTGGGTGCGATGAAGGATTTTACACTGCATCAGACAATGTCTGGCACAGAAGGATGAGGAGTGCACACGACCTAAAATCTTTTCCCATAGTTCTTCTGAAATATTTTCTCCTATGTCCTCCTCCCACTGAGATTTAATAGATGCAAGTGAGCTTCCACGTAAGAAGCAGATTGCTTCATAAAAATGTGAAATCATACCCTTCAAAACATGGATTAATTTGAGGAAGGAGTCAATAGGAGTGACACTAGGAAGGCTGGGAAACTGAGGGTGTATATCCCGAACAAAACTACGAACCTGCAAATATCTAAAAAAATGTTGTTTGGGCAATGCATATTTTTCCTGTAATTGCTGGAAGGACGCAAATACATTATCTATATAAAAATCCTTAAATGTTATAATACCCAACGCCGACCACTGGGAGAAAGTCCTATCCATTAATGATGGAACGAAAACAAAATTTGCTGATATAGGTGCCGAAATAGAGGAGGTTTGTAAACCAAAGTGGCATCTGAATTGCCTCCAGATTCTCAATGTTGTTTTAACAAGAATATTTTTGGTATAAGGGGAGGATGAGCATTTAATGGGAGCATGTACTAAGGCTGCTAGCGAAGTAGGCATACATGAGGTAGCTTCCATGTTGAGCCATACAAATGAATCGTGAAAAAAATCTTGATTTAACCAGTATTGCATGACCCTAAGGTTTGTAGCCCAGTAATAAAACTGAAAGTTAGGTAGGGCCATTCCCCCAAGTTTTTTAGGTCTTTGAAGAAAAGCCTTACGAATTCTGGGGATCTTTTTATTCCAAATAAAACCCAGAATTAGGGAATCAATTTGCTGAAAAAAATTTTTAGAAAGGAAAATGGGTATGCACTGAAAATAATAAGAGAATTTTGGAAGAATATTCATTTTAACCGAGTTGATTCTTCCAGCTAAGGACAGGGGAAGCAGTGACCAGCGCTCAAAATCTTTCACCATCTGGAGAAGCAAATTAGCAAAGTTATATTTAAAAAGGTCTTTAAATGTATCTGTGATGCAAACTCCAAGATAGGTAAATCTATGTTGGGAGATCTTAAATGGAAATTTATGTAAAGGGTATTTCCTAGCTGCCAAGTTCAGTGGGAAAATCTCACTCTTGCTAAGATTTAATTTGTAACCAGAAATTGAACCAAAGGTCTTTAAGACACCAAGTGCCGTAGGTATTGACCTATCCAAATCTGAAATATAGAGAAGAAGGTCATCCGCATACAAAGACACCTTTTGTTCTGTACCTAATCTATTTATGCCCATTATAGAAGACTCAGATCGCAGTGCAATAGAGAGGGGCTCAATAGCAATGGCAAAGAGAAGTGGACTCAGAGGGCATCCCTGACGCGTGGACCGGTGGAGAGGGAAATATCCTGAACGAGTATTATTGGTTCTGACAGAAGCTTCTGGGCCAGAATACAGTAACTTCACCCAAGAAATAAATTTGTGACCAAAACCAAATTTTCCTAAAGTATAAAAAAGATACTTCCACTCCACCCGGTCAAATGCTTTCTCTGCATCTAATGAAATTACAGCCTCTGGGACAACAGAAGTAGAGGAATTGTATACAATATTAAACAGTCTCCTAATATTAAAAAAAGAATGTCTATTTTTAATAAACCCAGTCTGATCCGGAGATATGATGGATGGTAAAATGGACTCTAAACGAACTGCCAACAATTTTGATAAAAGTTTAAGGTCGACATTAAGAAGACTGATTGGGCGGTAAGAAGTGCAATGTAAGGGATCTTTATTCTTCTTTAATATCAAAGAGATAAAAGCCTGATTGAGTGTTTGAGGGAGCTTTAGTGAATCAAATGATTCAACATACATGTCGATCATCATGGGTGCCAATTTGTTCAAGAATTTTTTATAAAACTCTGTCGGATACCCATCTGGCCCTGGGCATTTTCCATTTTGCATAGAAGTAACAGCTCGAGTGAGTTCTTCTATAGTTATAGGTTCTTCCAAATGAGCAGCAGAGTCGATACTGGGTATATTTAGTTTGCTAAAAAAAGCATCAAAAGCAAGGGGGTTATCAGTTTGTTCAGATGTATATAGAGAAATAAAATGTTCTTTAAAATGATCATTAATTAGCTGAGGATCTGTTGTTAACCCTGATGAGGTTTGAATCTGAGGGATGAGATGAGAGGATGAATCCTGTCTTAATTGATGGGCCAGCAGTTTACTTGCCTTATCACCCTCTTCATAGTACTTGTATCTGGATCTAAGCATTAAATTCTCTGCATAGCATGATGAAAGAATGTCAAATTCTGCCTGTAAAGCAAGACGTTCCCTGTATATATCTGGGGATGCAGAAACTGCATAGATACGATCTATATGGGCAATTTTCTGAACAATCTCTGATAATTTACGTTTCCTCATTTTTTCTTTATATGCAGTGTATGAGATGATTTCCCCTCTTAAGTATGCCTTCATAGTTTCCCAAAGGAGAGATGCTGAAACATCTGAAGACTTGTTTGTTAATATAAACATATCTATCTGATTAGACACAAATTCCACAAAATGCTCATCTGACAGCAAACGGGTATTTAAACGCCACGGTGGCCGTGTACCATCAAGTTCCTTAATACAAATCTTCATACTAACTGGGGCATGATCTGAAATGACAATAGCATTGTATGAGCATAGCTCAACTGAAGAAATTAACCTGTTATCTATCAAAAAAAAGTCAATCCGAGTAAAAGTGTGATGAACCTGAGAAAAGAAAGAGTATTCTTTCCCAGACGGGTTAAAAAAGCGCCAAGGATCCGAGACCTTAAACTCCTCCATAAAAGATTGAATCACCTTTGCAGACTTTGATGGTGTATTATGCCTAACAGAGGAACGGTCAAGTTTGGGATTAATCCAGCAATTAAAATCACCTCCCAAAATAAGATGTTGGGAGGAGGTATCCGGCAGTACAGAAAATAAATGTCTGAAAAAATTATCGTTATCCCAGTTAGGCGCGTAGACATTGGCGAGAATAACTGGGAAATTACTGATTTTACCTGTGACAATGACAAATCTCCCATTGGGATCTGCTATGACATCAGAGCACACAAAAGGAACTGACCTGTGTATAAGAATTGCAGCGCCCCTAGCTTTACCCTGAAATTTGGAGTGGAATACCTGCCCAACCCATCTTCTCCTTAGCAATAGGTGGTCATGAACTTTAAGATGTGTTTCTTGAAGATAGACAATGTGGGCTCCTAACTGCTGGAGGTGATGTATTATCTTGCTGCGTTTAACAGGATTGTTCACTCCATTACAGTTCCAACTTACAAATGTGAAATTCCTCCCACTTAGATACTGCGTCATTTGAGATTGTGTCATACACGATATGGATCAAATTTTGAATGTGGAATAATTAATTGCTGTGAAATTAACCAAAATTGAGCAGAGACCAAAAAAAAAAAAAAAAAAAAAAAAAAAAAAAAAAAACACCTACAAGAACAGCAACAGAACCCCTTTTCTCCCACCCACCCTCCCTGGCAGAAGCATCTCCCCAAACGAGACACATGCACTTTACCTTTAACACTCACAATTAACTCTATGCCGCCTGGGAGAAGGTGCATTGATAATAATAATAATAAAATCAAAGAAATAAAATTAGCACAAAGCAATATAAACAGAGGATTAAACTTCCTCCATAACACCAAAAACATGTGAACCTGTTAAACTACCACAATTATACTAAAAGAAATAACAATCGAAGGCAAGTTATCGAGCCGAATGACACTATTTATTCATGTTCTGTCAATGCACCTTGAGCAAATGTTTAAAGCCAATCTAACTACATGATATTTACCTCAGGTACTTGCAGGTAAGACAGTTTTTTTTATAAAGTCCGATGCGGCGGCCGGGTCCTCAAACTTGTGTACAGCACCATTGGATAGAGTGATCCGCAACACAGCGGGAAACAGAAGGCCAAACTTAACCCCGGGGCATGAGTGAAGGAGACGTTTTGAGTCTTTGAAAGCAGCTCGTTTCTTCACAACAGCCGTTGTGTAATCCGCAAAAACAGATATCTTATTCCCATCGTGAATCAGAGGAGATAACTGCGCGGCGCGTCGTAGGATCTCATCACGGGCTTGGAAGTAGTGAACTCTAATGATGAGGGGACGGGGGGGCTCCCCCTTCCTTGGCCTCTCGCGCAGTGTGCGATGCGCCCTGTCTAGTAGAGGTTTCTCCTGGAGATGCAGCAAGCTCTGCAAAAGCTGAGAGACGGAGTCAGTTGGATGCGAACCCTCAACTCCCTCAGGTAATCCAACGAGGCGAATATTGTTCCTTCTGGATCTTCCCTCCAGATCTTCACATTTGGCATCCAGTTGTACCACCTGTTTTTGGAGCGTGGAAATCGCGGATTGCATTTCAGTTATGCGATCACTGTGATCAGATGCTGAACGTTCCAATTCTCTGACAGTGTCAGCATTAGCGTCCACTTTCTGCTGCAAAGGGCCTAACCAGTCCTTAACTTCTTGTCTGACAGTGTTAATCTCTGACCGTAAATCCGATGATAATGAGTCAATTTTCTTGCAAATATCATTTTTGACCGACTCCAACATGCCCTGAATGAGAGTTATGTTTGCAGATGAACTATCGGTAGGGTTGATGTTTGCTGAGGCCCCTTCAGCATCCTCCGGCGAGTGTGCAGTTTTGCCGCGGCCGCTCTTACCCGCATCGGTTTTCGCTCGAGATGACGACATACTCGTGCCTTACAGTCAAAATAAGTGATCTTTCGAATGTTAGTAAACTAGTTTAACAACTTGTAAAATAAATTATTCAAAACTGTGCAAATAAATGCTTAAATGAAGCACTTCCTCTCAGAGCCGCGGGGAAACACGTCTTACATACTTGCCAGAAACAGCGCCCCTCCCATGCGATATATTTAAATCTAGTGTGTGATTAAGACGATGAGTGGGACCAGTGACGCTTGGCTTGATCCCAAAGGAGTTTAATAGATCTGTAAACGCAGCCCCTAATGCATCATTTGTGTTATCTACGTGTATGTTAAAATCTCCAACAATTAATGCTTTATCGACGTTGACCAGTAGATCTGAGAGAAAGTCTGCAAACTCTTTTAAGAAATCAGCATAGGGCCCTGGAGGTCTATACACAGTAGCCAAGGCTAGAGATAATTCGGATTTCTTTCTTACATCTAAGAGCGTAACATTTAGCACTAGTACTTCAAACGAATTAAACCTGTGACCTGTTTTCTGAGTAACATTAAGAATATCTCTATAGATTGTTGCAACACCGCCGCCACGACCAATCAGACGGGGCTCATGCTTATAACAGGATCCTGGCGGAGTAGACTCATTTAGACCGAAATAATCATTTGGCTTAAGCCAGGTTTCAGTAAGGCAAAGTACATCGAAACTATTATCTGTGACCATTTCATTTACAATAACCGCCTTAGGTGTGAGCGAATTGTTTTTGTTCACTAATATTGAGATTTTCTGGTTTAATCACAATTAGATTTTTCCTAGATCCTACAGTAGCTTTAATGTTTGACCTCACTAAACGAGGAATAGACACAGTTTCTATATAATGTTCTACATTGGTACTTATGTCAATTAAGTTAGGACAGCAAAGACTGTGATCTGGACTTTGACTTACTAGTCATATGGTGGTGTGTAACGCCTTGGAGATGTTGTCCGACAGAAGAGCCGCTCCGATTCTGCTGGGGTGAAGGCCATCAGGACGGAAGAGCCTAGGTCGCTCCCAGAACAGATTCCAATTATTTACAAAGAGCAGCTTCTGTTCGTTAAACCATGACATTAACCATTCATTTAGAGCAAATAATCTACTGAACTTTTCATGTCCTAGTCGGTACGTGGGAAGGGGTCCAGACACGATGATCGTTGCTTCAGGTGATGTTTTGCGCATCGTCTCTACCAGGCTCTTGTAGTCCTTCTTCAGAACCTCCGTCTGCCACAGCCTGGTTTCGTTCATTCCCGCGAGCAACACGACAGCTCCGATGCGCTCGTCCCCGTTCAGGATCTCGGGAACCTGCGCAGCGACATCGAGAACACGAGCACCAGGAAAGCAGTGAGTGATTACCTTGCCTTTACCTGAGGTAGCGTGGACATGCCGGACGATGGAAGTACCGATGACCACAGCGTCGCGTTCCGTCTCGCGAAGAGGGGAGAAGCGGTTCCGGGTGGAGATCTCGAAGACCGGGAGGGGTGGAGAGGTCCTAGCTCTGGTCCTGGCTCGCGTCTTCCGCTGTGGAAAAACCCAGGGTCCCCGGTGCTGTGTCGGTGCCGGAGTGAACGAAACCAGGGATGATGATCGCGTCCTGGGTGCTTGGGTCCTGTGCAAAGAAACACAAGGAGTAGACGAGGTCGGAGTCAACAGGTTATTAACCACTGACTTGTGCGCATCGGCGCGTGATGTTTCAAGCGCTGATCGTCGCTCTCTCAGCACGGCTTGTCTGTCTAGAAGGTCGCGAATCTGTTTCTCCACCGACTCCAACTCCAACAGCACCGAATGCAGCTCGAACGTGTCCTCACCTGCACTCAAAGGCAACATAAGACACACATCCGAGTTATTCGCCATTGTAGCAGATGTGCAACGATGACGAATTTTAGGTTTCAGTGGTGACCGGTGTAAATAAGTTTACCACGCATGCAATGCTAGCGGGCTACGGCTAATAGCGGAAGTTCGGATATAAGTAGTGATATCAAAGCAATCCGATTGTTTTTTATAGAGAATCGTATCGGAGATATATTCACACGCTGTGAATAATAGAAAATATTTGTTTGTAAGCGGGTGATAAGGAGAAAATCAAGGATTATGAATCAATTCGACGGAGCTCTAACACCAACAACGCGCTCACAACCCGCGCATGCGCAGTTGTCAAGTCTTTGGAGCGTCTTTGGAGCGTCTGCAGGAAATCGCCCTCAAGCCCAATCCTCTGACCACACCCGACTACATTGATCTGATGATTGAGTCTGAGAAACCAAGCCAAGCCTGGATTTAAAGATCGCATTCTGTCTCTAATGGGCGTCAGACAGAAGGCAGAGATCATCTGTAAGGTTTCCACGGGAGAAGTGCTTCCAGGGGATTGGAAACAGTACAAACTCGCAAAAATAAAAAAATTATGATTATCCAAGAGTTCTGTTCAGTAAAGCAGTGAATTATACATTCAAGTGAAACTTTACCATTACTACGACTATAAACGAAAACTTTGTGTTAAGATGCTCTGCATGCAGTTTTATTATACTCTATTTACACATGAGTTTAAATGGTCTTCACCTTCATTCTACACATGATGTACAGTGCCTGTATTATTACATAAACAGAAATGCGTACATCTAAAACTGATGTATGTTGTATTGAATGAGCCGGATGAAATGAGCAGAATGCTGTTATGAGATGTTTATTGAGTCTAGTAACAGTAGGACATTCCTCATACTCTAAAATCTGAAATGATGTGTGTTTAAAATCTGAAATAAAATCTGTTCCTTTTGAAGTTTCGCTGTTGATTCCCAGCTGTAATACACGTGTTACTCTTGAGTGTGTTATCCTCAGTCATGGAGCAAAGGCACGCGCATTTCAATGAAAACAGACCAAAGGAAACAAGGGAACATGAGAACTGAGAAATGAAAGACTGAAACCAAACACATTCAACATTACGTCACGTATAGACGACAGAATGTCTAAGTGTAACCTCCATTCGGATTTTAAAAGGATTTATTTTAATTGGGCAATTTCATTAAAAATACAATTGTTTTCTTGTGTACTTTTAATTCGTTGTTTTTTTCACTGTCAAGTTACTTTTCCCCGTTCATAAACCTGTCTGATGTTTTACACTTTAAATAAATAATGTATGTAACAATGGCTTTATTTGTTTCATTTGATAAATTAAAAACCTCACTGTTATTTTTCTACCAATCTCTCAGTGAATAGTCTCCTCTATTGGGATAGATGTAGAATGAGGACAGTTTGAGCTGTTCACTCTTTAAGATTTACATATTTCAATTATAGGACAAATTTCCATCAAATTGAAGGGAGTGATCTGTAAATGATAGACTAAATCAAGTTTCAGTAGTCTATTAGTCTTGTCGCCGCAGATTAATTGAAGTGTGGGGCTAAACCGCCACCAAAATGAATAGAAGAGCCTCAAAATTCATGATATGCTAGCAAAAAATATCTGGTTCATTTAGACATGTACCGCCACCTACTGGCAATTTTAGTTGATTATTTACCATAAAATCATATTATAGTATATACTTTTTATATACTAAATATATATATATCACTCACTATTGTGTATTATTTTTTATTAATAACCAGGTTTAGAAATCATGAAGTCTTAAAAACATTTATGTATAAAACAAGCTTTTTGTTGATTACTTTAGATTCAAGTGTGGTATTTGTTGTTAGAAAAAGTATCAAACACATCCCACAAATAGATCAGTGATGTCATTCAGAAATCAGGACCATTAGCAAATGCTGAGCAATGTTTTATTTGTCATGTAAACAATGTTTTATGAACATCTAAGAGTGTAACTATGAGGACAGAATAAATTCAATTCAATTCACATTTATTTGTATAGCGCTTTTCACAATACATATCGTTTCAAAGCAGCTTCACAGAACATGCATGCGTCTACATTACAATTTAAAGTGATTTGTCCATGTTATGTATTTCAGAAATGCACATATACAAAGCACACAGATTGGCTAATCAATGTATGAATTAATATATATGTAATAATTAAGGCACATAAATAAGTGAATAGGAATACATGTTGTTAATGAATAGGGTATATAGAGATGAGCATAAGTGCATGTTGATGCAGAACTGCGTCATCTGAAGTCCTGCAGGAGTTGAGTCGTCTCTTCACAGGTGATGGTCATCTGAAGTGCTTGCAGGAGATGAGTCATCTCTTCACAGGTGATGGTCATCTGAAGTCCTGCAGGAGTTGAGTCGTCTCTTCACAGGTGATGGTCATCTGAAGTCCTCGCAGGAGTTGAGTCGTCTCTTCACAGGTGATGGTCATCTGAAGTCCTGCAGGATTTGAGTCGTCTCTTCACAGGTGATGGTCATCTGAAGTGCTTGCAGGAGTTGAGTCATCTCTTCACAGGTGATGGTCATCTGAAGTCCTGCAGGAGTTGAGTCGTCTCTTCACAGGTGATGGTCATCTGAAGTCCTGCAGGAGTTGAGTCGTCTCTTCACAGGTGATGGTCATCTGAAGTCCTCGCAAGAGTTGAGTCGTCTCTTCACAGGTGATGGTCATCTGAAGTCCTGCAGGAGTTGAGTCTTCTCTTCACAGGTGATGGTCATCTGAAGTCCTCACAGGAGTTGAGTCATCTCTTCACAGGTGATGGTCATCTGAAGTCCTGCAGGAGTTGAGTCGTCTCTTCACAGGTGATGGTCATCTGAAGTCCTGCAGGAGTTGAGTCGTCTCTTCACAGGTGATGGTCATCTGAAGTCCTGCAGGAGTTGAGTTGTCTCTTCACAGGTGATGGTCATCTGAAGTCCTGCAGGAGTTGAGTCGTCTCTTCACAGGTGATGGTCATCTGAAGTGCTTGCAGGAGTTGAGTCATCTCTTCACAGGTGATGGTCATCTGAAGTCCAGCAGGAGTTGAGTCGTCTCTTCACAGGTGATGGTCATCTGAAGTCCTGCAGGAGTTGAGTCGTCTCTTCACAGGTAATGGTCATCTGAAGTCCTCGCAGGAGTTGAGTCGTCTCTTCACAGGTGATGGTCATCTGAAGTCCTGCAGGAGTTGAGTCTTCTCTTCACAGGTGATGGTCATCTGAAGTCCTGCAGGAGTTGAGTCGTCTCTTCACAGGTGATGGTCATCTGAAGTCCTGCAGGAGTTGAGTCGTCTCTTCACAGGTGATGGTCATCTGAAGTCCTGCAGGAGTTGAGTTGTCTCTTCACAGGTGATGGTCATCTGAAGTCCTGCAGGAGTTGAGTCGTCTCTTCACAGGTGATGGTCATCTGAAGTGCTTGCAGGAGTTGAGTCATCTCTTCACAGGTGATGGTCATCTGAAGTCCAGCAGGAGTTGAGTCGTCTCTTCACAGGTGATGGTCATCTGAAGTCCTGCAGGAGTTGAGTCGTCTCTTCACAGGTAATGGTCATCTGAAGTCCTCGCAGGAGTTGAGTCGTCTCTTCACAGGTGATGGTCATCTGAAGTCCTGCAGGAGTTGAGTCTTCTCTTCACAGGTGATGGTCATCTGAAGTCCTGCAGGAGTTGAGTCGTCTCTTCACAGGTGATGGTCATCTGAAGTCCTCACAGGAGTTGAGTCGTCTCTTCACAGGTGATGGTCATCTGAAGTCCTGCAGGAGTTGAGTCATCTCTTCACAGGTGATGGTCATCTGAAGTCCTGCAGGAGTTGAGTCTTCTCTTCACAGGTGATGGTCATCTGAAGTCCTGCAGGAGTTGAGTCGTCTCTTCACAGGTGATGGTCATCTGAAGTCCTCGCAGGAGTTAAGTCGTCTCTTCACAGGTGTTGGTCATCTGAAGTCCTCGCAGGAGTTGAGTCGACTCTTCACAGGTGATGGTGATCTGAAGTCATGCAGGAGTTGAGTCGTCTCTTCACAGGTGATGGTCATCTGAAGTCCTGCAGGAGTTGAGTCGTCTCTTCACAGGTGATGGTCATCTGAAGTCCTGCAGGAGTTGAGTCGTCTCTTCACAGGTGATGGTCATCTGAAGTCCTGCAGGAGTTGAGTCGTCTCTTCACAGGTGATGGTCATCTGAAGTCCTCGCAGGAGTTGAGTCGTCTCTTCACAGGTGATGGTCATCTGAAGTCCTGCAGGAGTTGAGTCGTCTCTTCACAGGTGTTGGTCATCTGAAGTCCTCGCAGGAGTTGAGTCGACTCTTCACAGGTGATGGTGATCTGAAGTCCTGCAGGAGTTGAGTCGTCTCTTCACAGGTGATGGTCATCTGAAGTCCTGCAGGAGTTGAGTCGTCTCTTCAGAGGTGATGGTCATCTGAAGTCCTACAGGAGTTGAGTCGTCTCTTCACAGGTGATGGTCATCTGAAGTCCTGCAGGAGTTGAGTCGTCTCTTCACAGGTGATGGTCATCTGAAGTCCTGCAGGAGTTGAGTTGTCTCTTCACAGGTGATGGTCATCTGAAGTCCTCACAGGAGTTGAGTGTCATCTCTTCACAGGTGATGGTCATCTGAAGTCCTGCAGGAGTTGAGTTGTCTCTTCACAGATGTTGGTCATCTGAAGTCCTCGCAGGAGTTGAGTCGTCTCTTCACAGGTGATGGTCATCTGAAGTCCTGCAGGAGTTGAGTCGTCTCTTAACAGGTGATGGTCATCTAAAGTCCTCGCAGGAGTTGAGTCGTTTCTTCACAGGTGATGGTCATCTGAAGTCCTCACAGGAGTTGAGTCGTTTCTTCACAGGTGATGGTCATCTGAAGTCCTGCAGGAGTTGAGTTGTCTCTTCACAGATGTTGGTCATCTGAAGTCCTCGCAGGAGTTGAGTCGTCTCTTCACAGGTGATGGTCATCTGAAGTCCTGCAGGAGTTGAGTCGTCTCTTAACAGGTGATGGTCATCTAAAGTCCTCGCAGGAGTTGAGTCGTCTCTTAACAGGTGATGGTCATCTAAAGTCCTCGCAGGAGTTGAGTCGTTTCTTCACAGGTGATGGTCATCTGAAGTCCTCACAGGAGTTGAGTCGTTTCTTCACAGGTGATGGTCATCTGAAGTCCTCACAGGAGTTGAGTCATCTCTTCACAGGTGATGGTCATCTGAAGTCCTGCAGGAGTTGAGTTGTCTCTTCACAGGTGTTGGTCATCTGAAGTCCTGCAGGAGTTGAGTTGTCTCTTCACAGGTGTTGGTCATCTGAAGTCCTCGCAGGAGTTGAGTCGTCTCTTCACAGGGGATGGTCATCTGAAGTCCTGCAGGAGTTGAGTCGTCTCTTCACAGGTGATGGTCATCTGAAGTCCTCGCAGGAGTTGAGTCGTCTCTTCACAGGTGATGGTCATCTGAAGTCCTGCAGGAGTTAAGTCGTCTCTTCACAGGTGATGGTCATCTGAAGTCCTGCTGGAGTTGAGTCGTCTCTTCACAGGTGATGGTCATCTGAAGTCCTGCAGGAGTTGAGTCATCTCTTCACAGGTGATAGTCATCTGAAGTCCTGCAGGAGTTGAGTCTTCTCTTCACAGGTGATGGTCATCTGAAGTCCTGCGGGAGTTGAGTCGTCTCTTCACAGGTGATGGTCATCTGAAGTCCTGCTGGAGTTGAGTCGTCTCTTCACAGGTGATGGTCATCTGAAGTCCTCGCAGGAGTTGAGTCGTCTCTTCACAGGTGATGGTCATCTGAAGTCCTGCAGGAGTTGAGTCGTCTCTTCACAGGTGATGGTCATCTGAAGTCCTGCTGGAGTTGAGTCGTCTCTTCACAGGTGATGGTCATCTGAAGTCCTGCAGGAGTTGAGTCATCTCTTCACAGGTGATAGTCATCTGAAGTCCTGCAGGAGTTGAGTCTTCTCTTCACAGGTGATGGTCATCTGAAGTCCTGCAGGAGTTGAGTCGTCTCTTCACAGGTGATGGTCATCTGAAGTCCTGCAGGAGTTGAGTCGTCTCTACACAGGTGATGGTCATCTGAAGTCCTCGCAGGTGTTGGTCATCTGAAGTCCTCACAGGAGTTGAGTCGTCTCTTCACAGGTGTTGGTCATCTGAAGTCCTCGCAGGAGTTGAGTCGTCTCTTCACAGGTGATGGTCATTTGAAGTCCTGCAGGAGTTGAGTCGTCTCTTCACAGGTGATGGTCATCTGAAGTCCTCACAGGAGTTGAGTCGTCTCTTCACAGGTGATGGTCATCTGAAGTCCTCACAGGAGTTGAGTCGTCTCTTCACAGGTGATGGTCATCTGAAGTCCTGCAGGAGTTGAGTCGTGTCTTCACAGGTGATGGTCATCTGAAGTCCTGCAGGAGTTGAGTCATCTCTTCACAGGTGATGGTCATCTGAAGTCCTGCAGGAGTTGAGTCTTCTCTTCACAGGTGATGGTCATCTGAAGTCCTGCAGGAGTTGAGTCGTCTCTTCACAGGTGATGGTCATATGAAGTCCTGCAGGTGTTGAGTCGTCTCTTCACAGGTGATGGTCATCTGAAGTCCTCGCAGGAGTTAAGTCGTCTCTTCACAGGTGTTGGTCATCTGAAGTCCTCGCAGGAGTTGAGTCGACTCTTCACAGGTGATGGTGATCTGAAGTCCTGCAGGAGTTGAGTCGTCTCTTCACAGGTGATGGTCATCTGAAGTCCTGCAGGAGTTGAGTCGTCTCTTCACAGGTGATGGTCATCTGAAGTCCTGCAGGAGTTGAGTCGTCTCTTCACAGGTGATGGTCATCTGAAGTCCTGCAGGAGTTGAGTCGTCTCTTCACAGGTGATGGTCATCTGAAGTCCTCGCAGGAGTTGAGTCGTCTCTTCACAGGTGATGGTCATCTGAAGTCCTGCAGGAGTTGAGTTGTCTCTTCACAGGTGATGGTCATCTGAAGTCCTCACAGGAGTTGAGTCATCTCTTCAGAGGTGATGGTCATCTGAAGTCCTGCAGGAGTTGAGTTGTCTCTTCACAGGTGTTGGTCATCTGAAGTCCTCGCAGGAGTTGAGTCGTCTCTTCACAGGTGATGGTCATCTAAAGTCCTCGCAGGAGTTGAGTCGTTTCTTCACAGGTGATGGTCATCTGAAGTCCTCACAGGAGTTGAGTCGTTTCTTCACAGGTGATGGTCATCTGAAGTCCTCACAGGAGTTGAGTCATCTCTTCACAGGTGATGGTCATCTGAAGTCCTGCAGGAGTTGAGTTGTCTCTTCACAGGTGTTGGTCATCTGAAGTCCTCGCAGGAGTTGAGTCGTCTCTTCACAGGGGATGGTCATCTGAAGTCCTGCAGGAGTTGAGTCGTCTCTTCACAGGTGATGGTCATCTGAAGTCCTTGCAGGAGTTGAGTCGTCTCTTCACAGGTGATGGTCATCTGAAGTCCTGCAGGAGTTGAGTCGTCTCTTCACAGGTGATGGTCATCTGAAGTCCTGCTGGAGTTGAGTCGTCTCTTCACAGGTGATGGTCATCTGAAGTCCTGCAGGAGTTGAGTCGTCTCTTCACAGGTGATGATCATCTGAAGTCCTGCAGGAGTTGTCTCTTCACAGGTGATGGTCATCTGAAGTCCTCACAGGAGTTGAGTCGTTTCTTCACAGGTGATGGTCATCTGAAGTCCTCACAGGAGTTGAGTCATCTCTTCACAGGTGATGGTCATCTGAAGTCCTGCAGGAGTTGAGTTGTCTCTTCACAGGTGTTGGTCATCTGAAGTCCTCGCAGGAGTTGAGTCGTCTCTTCACAGGGGATGGTCATCTGAAGTCCCGCAGGAGTTGAGTCGTCTCTTCACAGGTGATGGTCATCTGAAGTCCTCGCAGGAGTTGAGTCGTCTCTTCACAGGTGATGGTCATCTGAAGTCCTGCAGGAGTTGAGTCGTCTCTTCACAGGTGATGGTCATCTGAAGTCCTGCAGGAGTTGAGTCGTCTCTTCACAGGTGATGGTCATCTGAAGTCCTGCAGGAGTTGAGTCGTCTCTTCACAGGTGATGGTCATCTGAAGTCCTCACAGGAGTTGAGTCATCTCTTCACAGGTGATGGTCATCTGAAGTCCTGCAGGAGTTGAGTTGTCTCTTCACAGGTGTTGGTCATCTGAAGTCCTCGCAGGAGTTGAGTCGTCTCTTCACAGGGGATGGTCATCTGAAGTCCTGCAGGAGTTGAGTCGTCTCTTCACAGGTGATGGTCATCTGAAGTCCTTGCAGGAGTTGAGTCGTCTCTTCACAGGTGATGGTCATCTGAAGTCCTGCAGGAGTTGAGTCGTCTCTTCACAGGTGATGGTCATCTGAAGTCCTGCTGGAGTTGAGTCGTCTCTTCACAGGTGATGGTCATCTGAAGTCCTGCAGGAGTTGAGTCATCTCTTCACAGGTGATAATCATCTAAAGTCCTCGCAGGAGTTGAGTCGTTTCTTCACAGGTGATGGTCATCTGAAGTCCTGCAGGAGTTGAGTCGTCTCTTCACAGGTGATGGTCATCTGAAGTCCTCACAGGAGTTGAGTCGTCTCTTCACAGGTGATGGTCATCTGAAGTCCTTGCAGGAGTTGAGTCATCTCTTCACAGGTGATGGTCATCTGAAGTCCTGCAGGAGTTGAGTCGTCTCTTCACAGGTGATGGTCATCTGAAGTCCTGCAGGAGTTGAGTCGTCTCTTCACAGGTGTTGGTCATCTGAAGTCCTCGCAGGAGTTGAGTCGACTTTTCACAGGTGTTGGTCATCTGAAGTCCTCGCAGGAGTTGAGTCGTCTCTTCACAGGTGATGGTCATCTGAAGTCCTCGCAGGAGTTAAGTCGTCTCTTCACAGGTGTTGGTCATCTGAAGTCCTGCAGGAGTTGAGTCGTCTCTTCACAGGTGATGGTCATCTGAAGTCCTGCAGGAGTTGAGTCGTCTCTTCACAGGTGATGGTCATCTGAAGTCCTGCAGGAGTTGAGTCGTCTCTTCACAGGTGATGGTCATCTGAAGTCCTCACAGGAGTTGAGTCGTCTCTTCACAGGTGATGGTCATCTGAAGTCCTCGCAGGAGTTGAGTCATCTCTTCACAGGTGTTGGTCATCTGAAGTCCTGCAGGAGTTGAGTCGTCTCTTCACAGGTGATGGTCATCTGAAGTCCTGCAGGAGTTGACTCGTCTCTTCACAGGTGTTGGTCATCTGAAGTCCTCGCAGGAGTTGAGTCGACTTTTCACAGGTGTTGGTCATCTGAAGTCCTCGCAGGAGTTGAGTCGTCTCTTCACAGGTGATGGTCATCTGAAGTCCTCGCAGGAGTTAAGTCGTCTCTTCACAGGTGTTGGTCATCTGAAGTCCTGCAGGAGTTGAGTCGTCTCTTCACAGGTGATGGTCATCTGAAGTCCTGCAGGAGTTGAGTCGTCTCTTCACAGGTGATGGTCATCTGAAGTCCTGCAGGAGTTGAGTCATCTCTTCACAGGTGATGGTCATCTGAAGTCCTGCAGGAGTTGAGTCGTCTCTTCACAGGTGATGGTCATCTGAAGTCCTCACAGGAGTTGTCATCTCTTCACAGGTGTTGGTCATCTGAAGTCCTGCAGGAGTTGAGTCGTCTCTTCAAGTCAAGTCAAGTCAACTTTATTTATATAGCGCTTTTAACAATGTAGATTGTTTCAAAGCAGCTTTACAGTGTTAAACAGGAAAATAATGCAGCATAATTTTATTAAGCTGTATAGCCATTTGATGTCATCAGTTCATTTCAATTTCCATACGGTGACAGTGTGGGCTTTAGATCAATAATTAGATCAGTAATTTAGTTTATATGGTTAATTTAGTTTATTATTTAGATTTATTTCAATGTTTAGTTGAAAAATGTAGTGTCCCCAACTGAGCACGCCAAGCCAGAGGCAACAGTGGCAAGGAAACCAAAACCTCATCTGGTGACCTAATGGAGAAAAATAAGCCTTGGGAGAAACCAGGCTCAGTCGGGGTGCCAGTTCTCCTCTGGCCAATTAACAAACAGCGTATTATTATTCTGGCCGCTTTAGAGGTCAGAGGTCATAATAGATCGGAATATTCGAAGGACCGGAGGCAACACGCTGGTGACAGGTTTGTTGAGGATGATGTTGATTAAATCATTATTAAAGTGCAATATTCTAATGATCGGAGGCAACACGCTGGAGACGGGTTTATTGAGGATGACATATCGATTTAAGTATTATTTAATTGTAATATTCGAACAATCGGAGTCATCACGCTGGAGACGGGTTTATTGCGGATGATATATCGATTTAACAATTATTAAATTGTAATATTCGAACAATCGGAGTCAACACGCTGGAGACGGGTTTATTGCGGATGACATATCGATTTAAGTATTATTTAATTGTAATATTTGAACAATCGGAGTCAACGCGCTGGAGACGGGTTTATTGCGGATGACATATCGATTTAAGTATTATTTAATTGTAATATTCGAACGATCGGAGGCAACATGCTGGAGACGGGTTTATTGAGGATGACATATCGATTTAAGTATTATTTAATTGTAATATTCGAATGATCAGAGGCAACACGCTGGAGACGGGTTTATTGTGGATGACATATCGATTTAAGTATTATTTAATTGTAATATTCGAACGATCGGAGGCAACATGCTGGAGACGGGTTTATTGAGGATGACATATCGATTTAAGTATTATTTAATTGTAATATTCGAATGATCAGAGGCAACACGCTGGAGACGGGTTTATTGTGGATGACATATCGATTTAAGTATTATTTAATTGTAATATTCGAACAATCGGAGTCAACACGCTGGAGACGGGTTTATTGCGGATGACATATCGATTTAAGTATTATTTAATTGTAATATTCGAACAATCAGAGTCATCACGCTGGAGACGGGTTTATTGAGGATGACATATCGATTTAAGTATTATTTAATTGTAATATTCGAACAATCGGAGTCATCACGCTGGAGACGGGTTTATTGTGGATGACATATCGATTTAAGTATTATTTAATTGTAATATTCGAACAATCGGAGTCATCACGCTGGAGACAGGTTTATTGTGGATGACATATCGATTTAAGTATGATTTAATTGTAATATTCGAACAATCGGAGTCATCACGCTGGAGACGGGTTTATTGCGGATGACATATCGATTTAAGTATTATTTAATTGTAATATTCGAACAATCGGAGTCATCACGCTGGAGACGGGTTTATTGCGGATGACATATCGATTTAAGTATTATTTAATTGTAATATTCGAACAATCAGAGTCATCACGCTGGAGACGGGTTTATTGAGGATGACATATCGATTTAAGTATTATTTAATTGTAATATTCGAACAATCGGAGTCATCACGCTGGAGACGGGTTTATTGTGGATGATATATCGATTTAAGTATTATTTAATTGTAATATTCGAACAATCGGAGTCAACACGCTGGAGACGGGTTTATTGCGGATGACATATCGATTTAAGTATTATTTAATTGTAATATTTGAATGATCGGAGTCAACACGCTGGAGACGGGTTTATTGCGGATGACATATCGATTTAAGTATTATTTAATTGTAATATTCGAACAATCGGAGTCAACACACTGGAGACGGGTTTATTGCGGATGACATATCAATTTAAGTATTATTTAATTGTAATATTCGAACAATCGGAGTCAACACACTGGAGACGGGTTTATTGCGGATGACATATCAATTTAAGTATTATTTAATTGTAATATTCGAACAATCGGAGGCAATACGCTGGAGACGGGTTTATTGCGGATGACATATCGATTTAAGTATTATTTAATTGTAATATTCGAACAATCGGAGTCATCACACTGGAGACGGGTTTATTGTGGATGACATATCGATTTAAGTATTATTTAATTGTAATATTCGAACAATCGGAGTCAACATGCTGGAGACGGGTTTATTGCGGATGACATATCGATTTAAGTATTATTTAATTGTAATATTCGAACAATCGGAGTCAACATGCTGGAGACGGGTTTATTGCGGATGACATATCGATTTAAGTATTATTAAATTGTAATATTTGAATGATCGGAGTCAACACGCTGGAGACGGGTTTACAGAGGATGACATATCGATTTAAGTATTATTTAATTGTAATATTCGAACAATCGGAGTCATCACGCTGGAGACGGGTTTATTGCGGATGACATATCAATTTAAGTATTATTTAATTGTAATATTCGAACAATCGGAGTCAACACACTGGAGACGGGTTTATTGCGGATGACATATCGATTTAAGTATTATTTAATTGTAATATTCGAACAATCGGAGTCAACACACTGGAGACGGGTTTATTGCGGATGACATATCGATTTAAGTATTATTTAATTGTAATATTCGAACAATCGGAGGCAACACGCTGGAGACGGGTTTATTGCGGATGACATATCGATTTAAGTATTATTTAATTGTAATATTCGAACAATCGGAGTCAACACACTGGAGACGGGTTTATTGCGGATGACATATCAATTTAAGTATTATTTAATTGTAATATTCGAACAATCGGAGTCAACACACTGGAGACGGGTTTATTGCGGATGACATATCGATTTAAGTATTATTTAATTGTAATATTCGAACAATCGGAGTCATCACGCTGGAGACGGGTTTATTGTGGATGACATATCGATTTAAGTATTATTTAATTGTAATATTCGAACAATCGGAGGCAATACGCTGGAGACGGGTTTATTGCGGATGACATATCGATTTAAGTATTATTTAATTGTAATATTCGAACAATCGGAGTCATCACACTGGAGACGGGTTTATTGTGGATGACATATCGATTTAAGTATTATTTAATTGTAATATTCGAACAATCGGAGTCAACATGCTGGAGACGGGTTTATTGCGGATGACATATCGATTTAAGTATTATTTAATTGTAATATTCGAACAATCGGAGTCAACATGCTGGAGACGGGTTTATTGCGGATGACATATCGATTTAAGTATTATTAAATTGTAATATTTGAATGATCGGAGTCAACACGCTGGAGACGGGTTTACTGAGGATGACATATCGATTTAAGTATTATTTAATTGTAATATTCGAACAATCGGAGTCATCACGCTGGAGACGGGTTTATTGCGGATGACATATCAATTTAAGTATTATTTAATTGTAATATTCGAACAATCGGAGTCAACACACTGGAGACGGGTTTATTGCGGATGACATATCGATTTAAGTATTATTTAATTGTAATATTCGAACAATCGGAGTCAACACACTGGAGACGGGTTTATTGCGGATGACATATCGATTTAAGTATTATTTAATTGTAATATTCGAACAATCGGAGGCAACACGCTGGAGACGGGTTTATTGCGGATGACATATCGATTTAAGTATTATTTAATTGTAATATTCGAACAATCGGAGTCAACACACTGGAGACGGGTTTATTGCGGATGACATATCAATTTAAGTATTATTTAATTGTAATATTCGAACAATCGGAGTCAACACACTGGAGACGGGTTTATTGCGGATGACATATCGATTTAAGTATTATTTAATTGTAATATTCGAACAATCGGAGTCATCACGCTGGAGACGGGTTTATTGTGGATGACATATCGATTTAAGTATTATTTAATTGTAATATTCGAACAATCGGAGTCAACATGCTGGAGACGGGTTTATTGCGGATGACATATCGATTTAAGTATTATTAAATTGTAATATTTGAATGATCGGAGTCAACACGCTGGAGACGGGTTTATTGCGGATGACATATCAATTTAAGTATTATTTAATTGTAATATTCGAACAATCGGAGTCAACACGCTGGAGACGGGTTTATTGCGGATGACATATCGATTTAAGTATTATTTAATTGTAATATTCGAACATTCAGAGTCATCACGCTGGAGACGGGTTTATTGAGGATGACATATCGATTTAAGTATTATTTAATTGTAATATTCGAACAATCGGAGTCATCACGCTGGAGACGGGTTTATTGTGGATGACATATCGATTTAAGTATTATTTAATTGTAATATTCGAACAATCGGAGTCATCACGCTGGAGACAGGTTTATTGTGGATGACATATCGATTTAAGTATGATTTAATTGTAATATTCGAACAATCGGAGTCATCAAGCTGGAGACGGGTTTATTGCGGATGACATATCGATTTAAGTATTATTTAATTGTAATATTCGAACAATCGGAGTCATCACGCTGGAGACGGGTTTATTGCGGATGACATATCGATTTAAGTATTATTTAATTGTAATATTCGAACAATCAGAGTCATCACGCTGGAGACGGGTTTATTGAGGATGACATATCGATTTAAGTATTATTTAATTGTAATATTCGAACAATCGGAGTCATCACGCTGGAGACGGGTTTATTGTGGATGACATATCGATTTAAGTATTATTTAATTGTAATATTCGAACAATCGGAGTCAACACGCTGGAGACGGGTTTATTGCGGATGACATATCGATTTAAGTATTATTTAATTGTAATATTTGAATGATCGGAGTCAACACGCTGGAGACGGGTTTATTGCGGATGACATATCGATTTAAGTATTATTTAATTGTAATATTCGAACAATCGGAGTCAACACACTGGAGACGGGTTTATTGCGGATGACATATCAATTTAAGTATTATTTAATTGTAATATTCGAACAATCGGAGTCAACACACTGGAGACGGGTTTATTGCGGATGACATATCAATTTAAGTATTATTTAATTGTAATATTCGAACAATCGGAGGCAACACGCTGGAGACGGGTTTATTGCGGATGACATATCGATTTAAGTATTATTTAATTGTAATATTCGAACAATCGGAGTCATCACACTGGAGACGGGTTTATTGTGGATGACATATCGATTTAAGTATTATTTAATTGTAATATTCGAACAATCGGAGTCAACATGCTGGAGACGGGTTTATTGCGGATGACATATCGATTTAAGTATTATTTAATTGTAACATTCGAACAATCGGAGTCAACATGCTGGAGACGGGTTTATTGCGGAAGACATATCGATTTAAGTATTATTAAATTGTAATATTTGAATGATCGGAGTCAACACGCTGGAGACGGGTTTACTGAGGATGACATATCGATTTAAGTATTATTTAATTGTAATATTCGAACAATCGGAGTCATCACGCTGGAGACGGGTTTATTGCGGATGACATATCAATTTAAGTATTATTTAATTGTAATATTCGAACAATCGGAGTCAACACACTGGAGACGGGTTTATTGCGGATGACATATCGATTTAAGTATTATTTAATTGTAATATTCGAACAATCGGAGTCAACACACTGGAGACGGGTTTATTGCGGATGACATATCGATTTAAGTATTATTTAATTGTAATATTCGAACAATCGGAGGCAACACGCTGGAGACGGGTTTATTGCGGATGACATATCGATTTAAGTATTATTTAATTGTAATATTCGAACAATCGGAGTCAACACACTGGAGACGGGTTTATTGCGGATGACATATCAATTTAAGTATTATTTAATTGTAATATTCGAACAATCGGAGTCAACACACTGGAGACGGGTTTATTGCGGATGACATATCGATTTAAGTATTATTTAATTGTAATATTCGAACAATCGGAGTCATCACGCTGGAGACGGGTTTATTGTGGATGACATATCGATTTAAGTATTATTTAATTGTAATATTCGAACAATCGGAGTCAACATGCTGGAGACGGGTTTATTGCGGATGACATATCGATTTAAGTATTATTAAATTGTAATATTTGAATGATCGGAGTCAACACGCTGGAGACGGGTTTATTGCGGATGACATATCAATTTAAGTATTATTTAATTGTAATATTCGAACAATCGGAGTCAACACACTGGAGACGGGTTTATTGCGGATGACATATCGATTTAAGTATTATTTAATTGTAATATTCGAACAATCGGAGTCATCACACTGGAGACGGGTTTACTGAGGATGACATATCGATTTAAGTATTATTTAATTGTAATATTCGAACAATCGGAGTCATCACACTGGAGACGGGTTTATTGAGATGCCGTGTCGATGAGGCAGTTGCAGGGGGAGGCTAATTGACACGGTCTTTGCGGACACTTCGGGGTCTTGTGTTGGTCTTCTCTGGGCGCAGGTCCACCATCTGATCTGGATACGGACCGGATCCAGCTGACTGCAGTAAACCTCGGGATAAAACAGAGAGACTATCATTAGCGTAGATGCCATTCTTCTGATGATGTAACGAGTACATCAGGTGTTATGGGAAGTGTTCCCGGTTCCGACTGACCTAGTTAATGCAGCCTAACAATCTTTTCATTGAAAAAGTGTTTTATGTGTATGCCACAGTAAAGAGATGTGTTTTTAGTCTAGATTTAAACTGACAGAGTGTGTCTGCTTCCCGAACAATGTTAGGAAGACTGTTCCAGAGTTTAGTTGATTTGAATATTCTCGGTATTATCAACTGGCCAGAGTTTAGAGACCGCAGTAGACGTGATGGAGTATAATGTGTTAAGAGCTCGCTTAAGTACTGGAGATAAACCATTTAGTGCTTTGTAAGTAATAAGCAAGATTTTAAAATGTATGCGATGTTTAATAGGCAGCCAGTGCAGTGTTGACAGAACTGGGCTAATATGGTCATACTTCCTGGTTCTAGTAAGAACTGGAGCTGCTGCGTTTTGGACCAGCTGGAGTTTATTTATTAAGCGAGCAGGGCAACCACCCAGTAGAGCATTACAATAATCTAGCCTTGAGCTCATGAACGCATGAACTAACTGTTCAGCATTTTGCATTGAGAGCATGTGGCGTAATTTAGATATATTTTTAAGATGGTAGAATGCAGTTTTACAGATGCTAGAAACGTGGCTTTCAAACGAAAGATTGGTATCAAAGAGCACACCTAGGTTCCTCACTGACCACGAGGACTGGACAGAGCAGCCATCAAGAGTTAGGCAACACGTGTCAGAACCCACTCATTGCCATAATCATACTTTAGACCTAATATTGTCACATGGAATAAATGTTGATACCATTGAAATTCTGCAGCTGAGCGATGACATCTCAGATCATTACTTAGTATCTTGTATACTTAATTTAGCTAAGGTTGCAAAGCTGCCCCCTTGCTTCAAAAATGGCAGGACAATCACTGCCGCTACTAAAGATTGCTTTTTAAATAATCTTCCTCATCAGTATCATCTCCTCAGCATCCCAGATAGCATAGAAGAACTCGATGTTGCAACAGAAACTATTGACTCTCTCTTTTCCAGTACTTTAGACATAGTTGCTCCTCTGCGCTTAAAGAAGATTAAAGAAAATAGTCCAACGCCGTGGTACAACGAGCACACCCGGGCCCTTAAAACAGCAGCCAGAAAAATGGAGCGCAGCTGGAAGAAAACAAAACTAGAGGTCAAATCAAATCAAATCACTTTATTGTCACACAGCCATGTACACAAGTGCAACAGCAGGTGAAATTCTTGGTGCAGTTCCGAGCAACATAGTAGTCACGACATGACATGTACAACATTTAAAGCAGCATCAGATTACACATCTGATGTGCCCACAATTACTCACAGCACAGTAAACACTACAATAAACAATAAATAATTTACACAATGTGAGTGTAGTTCTCACAGCTTTAACCAATATACACATACTTACAATATACATATACCTTAAACAATATACACTAACATACATTAAACAGTATACATTAAGCTATAGTAATAATAATATACAATGTACAGTATACATTATTATTCACAGTAGAGATCCAATGTACAATAGGTGCTATATGATAAATAATAAATGATAAATAAATGTGTATATAATGTGTGTGTATCTACAGTGGGTTGTGCTAAGTGATATTCTGTCCAGTGTGTGTTATGATCCTGATGGATCAGGAGTTAAGTAGTCTGATTGTTTGTGGGAAGAAGCTGTTCTGAAGTCGGCTGGTGCGTGTTCTGATGCTACGGTACCGTCTGCCTGATGGCAGCAGTGAGAGCAGCCCATGGTTCGGGTGGCTAGAGTCTCTGGTGATCCTCTGAGCTCTCTTCACACATCGCCTGGCATAAATGTCCTGGAGGGAGGGAAGCTCACCTCCGATGATGTAGCTGGCCGTGCGCACTACCCTTTGCAGGGCTTTGCGGCTGCGGGCGGTACTGTTGCCGTACCAGGTGGTGATGCAGCCAGTCAGCAGGCTCTCTATGGTGCTGCTGTAGAACCGTGTGAGGATGTGGCGGCTCATTCCAAACCTCCTCAGCCGTCGCAGAAAGAAAAGGCGCTGATGAGCCTTCTTCACAACGGCCTCGGAGTGGACGGACCATGAGAGTTCCTCTGTGATGTGGACACCGAGGAACTTGAAGCTGCTGACTCTCTCCACCGGTGCTCCATCGATGGTGATGGGGCGGTGTTCTCTCTCATTCCTCCTGAAGTCGACCACCAGCTCCTTGGTCTTGCTGACGTTGAGGGAGAGGTTGTGCTCCTGACACCATCGTGTCAGAGTGTGCACCTCCTCTCTGTAGGCCGTTTCATCATTGTCAGTGATGAGACCTACCACCGTCGTATCGTCAGCAAACTTGATGATGGTGTTGGAGCTGTGGGTTGCCACACAGTCATGTGTGTACAAGGAGTACAGGAGTGGGCTGAGAACACAGCCCTGAGGGGCTCCAGTGTTGAGAGTCAGTGGTGAGGAGATGTTACTGCCCATCCTGACCACCTGACGTCTGTTTGACAGGAAGTCCAGGATCCAGCTGCATAACAGGCTGTTTAAGCCGAGAGCCCGGAGTTTAATGTCAAGTATGGAGGGCACAATGGTGTTGAATGCTGAGCTGTAGTCTACAAACAGCATTCTCACATATGTGTTCCTCTTTTCCAGGTGGGAGAGAGCAGTGTGAATTGTTGATGAAATGGCATCATCAGTGGAGCGGTTTGTGCGGTATGCAAACTGCAGTGGGTCCTGTGAGGGGGGGAGAACAGAGCAGATGTGGTTTCTGACTAGTCTCTCAAAGCATTTGCTGATGATGGGGGTCAGAGCAACAGGACGCCAGTCGTTTAAGCAGGTGGTTTTGACTGCTTAGGCACAGGAACAATGGTGGACGTTTTGAAGCATGAGGGGACCACAGACAGGGAGAGGGACAGGTTAAAAATGTCCGTGAAAACTCCAGCCAGTTGGTGCGCGCACGCTCTGATGACGCGGCCCAGAATCCCGTCTAGACCCGCTGCTTTACGGACGTTCACCCCCCCGAAGGATCGGGTTACATCCGCTAGAGCTCTCTCTCCGCGAGGGCGGTGTTAGTTCCCTCAAAGCGAGCATAAAAGGTGTTGAGCTCGTCCGGGAGAGAGGCAGCGGTGTTCACGGTGGAGTTTGTGTTCCCTTTATAGTCTGTGATGATGTTAATTCCCCTCCACATGCTTCTGGAGTCGGTGGTGTTGAACTGTCCTTCAATCTTGTCCCTGTACTGGCGTTTTGCTGCTCTGATGGTTTTCCGGAGGGCATAACTTGCTTGTTTATGCTCCTCCGCATTACCGGAGTTAAAAGTGAAGGTCTGCGCGAACATCCCCATTTATCCACGGCTTCTGGTTTGGGTACAGCCGAATTGTTTTGGTCGGAACAACGTCATCTACACACTTCCTGATGAAACACGTTACGCTATCAGCGTAGACCTCGATGTCGTCATCAGAGGCCGACCGGAACATCTCCCAGTCCTCGTGATCAAAACAGTCCTGTAGCATAGAGTCCGATTGGTCCGACCAGCACTGGATGGTTCTGAGGGCGGGTGCTTCCTGTTTCAGTCTCTGCCTGTAAGCGGGCAAAAGGAGAATGGACGCGTGATCTGATTTGCCGAATGGTGGGCGAGGGAGGGACTTGTAACCATCCTTGAAGGGGGAGTAGCAGTGGTCTAAAACACGGTTCCCTCGCGTGTTGAAGCTAACATGTTGGTGGTATTTGGGTGCAATGCGCTTGAAGTTGGCTTTGTTAAAGTCCACGGTCACAATAAACGCAGCCTCAGGATGCGCGGTTTCCTGCTCACTCACTGTCCTATACAGTTCCTTTAGTGCCCAGTCTGTGTCGGCTTGTGGGGGAATATACACCGCTGTGATGATGACCGCTGTGAATTCCCTCGGTAGCCAGAATGGTCGGCACAGAACCGTGAGAAATTCCAGATCAGGAGAACAGAAAGACTTGATAGAATGTACGTTCCTCTGATCACACCAGGATCGGTTGATCATAAAACATACACCCCCGCCTTTGCTTTTCCCGGAGAGATCTTTTTCTCTGTCCATCCGATGCACGGAGAACCCCGTGGTTTCGATGGCTGAATCTGGAATCTCAGCGGACATCCAAGTTTCTGTGAGGCAGATAATGCAGCAGTCCCTCGTGTCTCGTTGGAAAGAGATCCGCGCTCTCAGCTCGCAGAGTTTATTGTCCAGAGACTGAACATTTGCCAGTAAAATACTGGGAAGCGGGGGTCGGTTTGCGCGGCGTCTTACTCTGATGAGTACGCCGGCTCTACATCCCCTTCTCCGGCCGCGTCTCCGCGGTCGGGCTGCCCAAACAAAAGGTTCCGCTGCTGTGTTTGTAAACGGCGTGTCGTCGTTGATGAATTTAAAGTCCGGTTTTCGGTGTGCGATTGCCGAACCAATGTCCAAAAGTGTCTGTCTGTCGTACGTAGTAAGGCAGACAACATCCAAGACAAAAAACACAAAAACTATAAACAGAACAAACAAAAAACTACAATGATTCAGCAGAGCTTGCGACGTTGCGGCCGTCCTCGGCGCCATCTTGACTCTATCTTTAGAGGTCTTTTGTAGTTCGTGGAAAGAGCACATGATCACATACATTCTAGGTATTCTAGGTTACTACTTGTGGAGCTTTTATGTCCAATAATTAAAAATTCCGTTTTTTTCTGAATTGAGTTGCAGGAAATTACCGGTCATCCAATGTTTTATATCAGCTAATCTTGTGAATTGGTAAGTTTCTATAGGGCGTGAAGAAATATAGAGCTGAGTATCGTCAGCATAACAATGAAAACTAACGGCATGCTTCCTAATAATATCTCCCAGTGGTAGCATGTACAGGGTGAAGAGCAGCGGTCCTAGCACTGAGCCTTGTGGTACTCCATACTGAACTTCATTTACTGCTACAAACTGATAACGGTTGCATAGGTATGATTTAAAGCATGATAAAGCAACTCCACTAATACCTACATAATTTTCGAGTCTATTCAAAAGAATGTTGTGGTCGATGGTATCAAATGCAGCGCTAAGATCGAGTAACACTAATAGAGAGATACAGCCACAAGAGTAAATCATTTGTAACTCTGATGAGAGCAGTCTCAGTACTATGATACGGTCTAAATCCTGACTGGAAATCCTCACAGATACCATTTCTTTCTAAAAAAGGAACATAATTGTGAAGACACTGCCTTTTCAAGTATTTTTGACAGAAAGGGTAGATTTGAGATTGGTCTATAATTGACTAATTCTGTAGGATCAAGTTGCATTTTTTTAATAAGTGGTTTAATAATAGCAAACTTAAAAGTTTTCGGTACATATCCTAATGACAAAGATGAATTAATGATATTAAAGGGGTCATAGAATGGTACATGCACTTTTACAAGTTGATTATACGGAAATGTGTGTTGGCAGTGCCTGTACACAACCATCCTATAATGATAAAAATACATCCAGTGTTTTTTTTTTAATCTCCTTATATATTTTCCCCTGTCTCAAATCGAGCCGTCTGATCGTGTGACGTTACACGGTGTACGCCCCTCCTAAGATTGTTGATTGACAGCAGCGTTTCAACACAGACCCGCCCTGAGCGAGCTGTCATCAAGGCGTCTAAGCAATTGTGGTGTTGTGTTGTTGGGTGTAATAACGAACACAGAAGTCATTTTGATGTTCCTAAATCCGAACCGCTGAAGACCCAGTGGCTGCTGAGTTTTGTTTTAGAAGGGAATATTCCCCCCGATCAACGTCAATGTTTGCGCGAATCATTTCTCAGCAGACTGCTTTATAAACGAGCGTCAGTATAAAGCAGGTTTTGCTAATAAGCTGCTCTTGAAAAAAGGATCGTGTTCCTGCTGCACCTCAGGAAGATCGAAGATGTGAGTGTAACGTTTTATTAACCTTTATATTAATCTTTGCAAATCGCTTGCATGCTTCACGATGAATGAGGCTAAAGTTTACAGGGTAAGTTACATTACGGCATGCTTTCTGTGTATGACGTTCTCAATATAATTCATAATCCCACGTTTATAATGAACAACGCGTTATGTTTGTTATTACAAACTGTGTACTCGGGTGATAAAGTTAACGTGGTAACACTACACTAAGCTTACTTTTGTACATGGTTTATAACGGTGTCTGTTACTGATTAAGAAGTAATGTAAAAAAAAAATCTTATAACATAACATCAATCTGTCAATGAACTAACACATCAGTAAACACATAGCAACTACGCTACTCTGCCAGTACAAAGATAGATCAAAGTGACATGACGTTAACCAACCATTCAGAAACGTCCTGTTCGAACTTCGATGGGTTCGTCATCTGTTCCTAGTCCGACTCCGGTTCAAAATGATAAGGTTGCTCAGATGTTTCCTCAGAGACTCCTGTTGCCATTATTTCTCGAAAATATACCCTCAAATGTTGTCAAGGCAACACTCCGCGTGTGTTGTGTCGGGTCGAACCGAACGCCCCACAGAGCAGAGGGGGCGGGGTGAGCAAAGCTCATTATCATTTAAAGTCACATACACTGAAATGACTTGCTGAAAACTGAGCTGGTTTTGACCAGGTAAAATTAGTGTTTTTTTACAATACTAATGAGAATTTTTAATTAAAGTATATTACAAACTTTTCATTCAGACACTAAAGAATCATATTAACTTGTACAAAAATGTCATTCTATGACCCCTTTAAGAAGAGGATCTATTAGCTCTCGTAGCATCTCTTTTAATAGCCTAGTCGGTACAGGGTCAAGCTGATCGATTGCTCCTGTCTCCTGTCTGCCTTCTGCCTTGTCTGTAGCTCTGTACAGCCTTGCTTACGTTTAAGAGATTCTGTGATAATTTAGAGACTTCATCTGGTTGTGATGAAATGTATAACTGAGTATCATCAGCGTAACAGTGGAAACTAATTCCATGTTTTCTTATAATATTACCAAGTGGCAGCATATACAGTATATTGAGAATAACAGAGGGCCTTGCGGCACTCCATAATTTACTGACGTTATCTTAGATTGTTCCCTGTTTAAATAGACAAATTGGTAACGCTCTGATAGATACGATCTAAACCACTTTAATGCCTGTCCATGAATACCAGTGTATTTTTCTAGACGATCTAAGAGTATTTTATGATCTATGGTGTCGAATGCTGCACTAAGATCAAGTAAAATTAGTATTGAGATACAGCCTTGGTCAGCAGCTAAGAGTAAGTCATTTGTGATTTTAACAAGCGCAGTTTCTGTGCTATGATGGGCTCTGAATCCAGACTGAAATTTTTCATAGATATCGTTTTCTTGTAAGTAAGAGCAATTTGTTCTAGTATTTTAGACAGAAATGGAAGATTTGAAATGGGTCTGTAATTTGGAAATTCATTTGGATCTAGTTGTGGTTTCTTAATGAGAGGTTTAATAACAGCCATTTTGAATGGTCTTGGGACATGACCTAGAGTTAAAGATGAATTAATAATATTGAGAAGAGGCTCTTCTGCTAGAGGTAACAACACTTTCAGTAGTTTAGTTGGTATTGGATCTAATAAACATGTTGTTGGTTTAGAAGCAATGATTAGTTTATTTAGCTCTTCCTGTCCTATAGTTGTAAAGCACTGCAGTTGTTCTTCAGGGGTGATAATTGAGGCTGAATCGTAAAATCCTGTCAACGGTTGTACATTTATAATTGTATTTCTGATGTTTTTTTAGTGAAGCAATTCATAAAGTCATTACTAATAAACTGTACTGGGCATTTATTTGTTAACCTGGCCACTGTACTAAATAAAAACCTGGAGTTGTTTTGGTTATTTTCTATCAGTTGTAGTGTCACAGGTCGGGGCTACGGTGGCACCACGCCTACCGACTTCCCCGTTAACCCCTTGGCAGTGCCCTTCCGAGGAGCTACCCCACAGCCCAGAGACGACAGACGATAGGGTAACAATTTAAAAGACTTTATTATAAAAAAAAGATTCTAAAGTTGGGAGCTGCTCCAAATGTGGACGGATGGTAAGTATCTGGACACCCAGGTCAGGTCCGTTGGTGGGTGAGTATAGCACTGGGGGGGGAGAGGCTCTCGAACAGGGGGGCTCGATGGGGGTGCTAATTTCCGTTGTTTTCTGTCTCACAGGATCAGGATTTTGCCAGCCAAACTAGGCACCACTACCGGGGCAGGAATTCTTCCGAGGACCGGCCGGGACCAGCAAGGGAAGGACAGGAAAGTGGCCGCACTATTTGCACAGCAGCCGTTGGATGATAGTGAATACACTGACGTTGAGCCTCTGTTCCACAGGATCAGCCCGGACCACGGCCGGGAGGGATCGTCGACTCGGGCAGAAACGGCACTACAAGAAGCTCGAGACAGCGTCAATGTGGGTAAGTAGTTTTATCCTCTATTCTTCGGCTTTTATGTTTCAGGATGAATGCAACAACATGGAGGGAAGAAACATTCAGAATGTTCGGTATGACTTCAAAGGAGAGTACTCACAATGGGCGTTCGGCTGCGGTGGCTCAGTATAGAAGACAGTACTTTAGACTGTAGTGGCTCAGCATAGAAGGCGGCGCTTTAGATGGTGGTGGCTCAGTATAGAAGACAACACTTTAGACTGTAGTGGCTCAGCATATAGGTATCAATGCAACAGCATGAAGAGAGGGGACATTCAGAATGTTCAGTGTGACTTCAAAGAAGAGTACTCACAATGGGCGTTCGGCTGCGGTGGCTCCGTATAGAAGACAGTACTTTAGGCTGTAGTGGCTCAGCGTAGAAGGCGACGCTTTAGATGGTGGTGGCTCAGCATAGAAGACAACACTTTAGACTGTAGTGGCTCAGCATATAGGTATCAATGCAACAGCATGAAGAGAGGGGACATTCAGAATGTTCAGGATATCTTCAAAGAAGAGTACTCACAATGGGCGTGCAGCGATGGTGGCTCAGCATAGATATCAGTGCAACAGCATGAAGAGAAGGGACATTCAGAATGCTCGGTGTGACTTCAAAGAAGAGTACTCACAATAGGCGTTCGGCTGCGGTGGCTCAGTATAGAAGACAGTACTTAAGGCTGTAGTGGCTCAGTATAGAAGACAACACTTTAGGCTGTAGTGGCTCAGCATATAGGTATCAATGCAACAGCATGAAGAGAGGGGACATTCAGAATGTTCAGTATATCTTCAAAGAAGAGTACTCACAATGGGCGTGCAGCGGTGGTGGCTCAGCATAGATATCAGTGCAACAGCATGAAGAGAAGGGACATTCAGAATGCTCGGTGTGACTTCAAAGAAGAGTACTCACAATTAGATTAGATTAGATTAGATTAGATTCAACTTTATTGTCATTACACAAGTACAAGTACAAGGCAACGAAATGCAGTTTAGGTCTAACCAGAAGTGCAATAGCAGCAAGTGCAGGATATACAACGTTTGCATAAGTGCAGGACATGGATATGTACTGAGTATATATAAATATATCTATAAATAGAGAGATGGTTATTACTATAAACAGGATTTACAGGTGAATAATATACAGATGGTTAATACTATAAACAGAATTTACAGGTGGATATGTACTATGAATATAATATAATATACAGATGGCTATTACTATAAACAGAATTTTACAGATAGAGGTATACAATGATATGTTAGACTAAAATGATGAATATGGCCGTCGATTAAAGTAGTGCAATAAATTATGGACAGAAGCTATCCGAAAAAAGTGTAAAAGTGCAGTGGAAAGTGGTTGCATATTACAGTTAGAAGTACAGTGCAAAATACAAATGTAAACAGTAGGTACTGTAAAAACAGTCGGCAGTGCAAATGAGCATAATCCAGTTACGGTGTGGTAGTGCAAAATGAATAAGTAAACAGTTGTTACTGTGATAAACAGTCGGTAGTGCAAATAACAAAGTGAAGGTGGATGTGAGGTAGGAGAGTTATCAGTTTATGAGGGAAGTGGATCAACGGGGGTTTGAGTTCAGTAAAGAGACAGCTCTGGGGAAAAAACTGTTCTTTAGTCTGCTGGTCCTGGTCCGGTGGATCCTGAAACGCCTGCCGGAGGGCAGGAGAGAAAACAGTCTGTGGGCTGGGTGAGAGGAGTCCTTGAGGATGCTGCGAGCTCGATGCAGACAGCGTTTCCTCTGGATGTGTTCGATGGCAGGCAGTGGAGTCCCTGTGATGCGCTGGGCAGTTTTCACCACCCGCTGCAGTGCCTTGCGCTCCGCAACAGAGCAGCTCCCATACCATACTGCCACACAGTTGGTCAGGATGCTTTCTATTGCGCAGCGGTAGAAGTTCACCAGGATAGCCGAGGAGAGCTGATTCTTCCTCAGTGTCCTCAGGAAGAAGAGGCGCTGGTGAGCCTTCTTGACCAGGCTGGAGGTGTTGGTCGTCCACGACATGTCCGCCGAGATGTGGATCCCCAGGAACTTGAAACTGGAGACACGTTCAACAGCCATTCCATTGATGTGGATGGTGTCGTGTGTGCCTCTTGACTCTTTCCTGAAGTCCACGATGAGCTCCTTCGTTTTGGTGGTGTTGAGGAGCAGGTTATTATCAGCGCACCATGTGGCCAGGTGCTGGATCTCCTCCCTATAGGCAGTCTCATCGTTGTTGCTGATGAGCCCGATCACCGTAGTGTCGTCCGCAAACTTGACGATAGAATTAGATCCATACACAGGCTTGCAGTCGGCGGTGAAGAGGGAGTAGAGAAACGGGCTTAGCACACAGCCCTGTGGTACACCAGTGTTGAGTGTGATGGATGTGGAGCAGGTGAATCCTGAACGAACATTCTGGGGTCTGTCAGTTAGGAAGTCCAAAATCCAGTTGCACATTGAGGTATTGATGCCCAGGTCTCCAAGTTTGGCTATTAACTTGGATGGGATGACAGTGTTGAATGCTGAGCTGAAGTCAACAAACAGCATGCGTGCATAAGTGTTCTTTTGGTCCAAATGGGTGAGCACAGAGTGCAGTGCCATGGAAACGGCATCCTCTGTGCTCCTATTGCTGCGGTAGGCAAACTGGTGTGAGTCCAATGTGGATGGTATAGAGTCTTTTAGGTGTTCCAGGACCAGCCGCTCAAAGCACTTCATGACGATGGGTGTGAGTGCTACAGGGCGGTAGTCATTAGGGCACCTCGGGTTAGAATGTTTTGGCACTGGCACAATGGAAGTGCGTTTAAAGCATGAAGGTACAGCTGCTTGGGCAAGAGACAGGTTGAAAATGTCTGTAAAAACCCCAGCGAGCTGCTCCGCACATGCCCTGAGAACACGACCAGGGATGTTGTCTGGTCCAGCAGCCTTGTGTGCGCTGATCCGGCTCAGTGACTTGCAGACATCTGTGGTGGAGAGTGTGATTGGTGGGTCAGCTGAGGGTTTGAGCTTGGTGGCAGTTTCTCTGTTGTCTCTTTCAAAGCGAGCATAAAAGTGATTTAGCTCGTTCAGGAAGTTGACATCAGTGGCTGCGGGGGTGGAGTGGGGGGGTTTGTAGTCACTGATGGCCTGAATGCCCTGCCACATGCGTCGAGGGTCAGAGTTGGAAAAGTGACCCTCTATCTTCAGCTTGTAGCAGTGCTTGGCCTTTTTGATGCCCCTCTTCAGGTTTGCTCTGGATGTACTGTAGGCTTGTGCATCTCCTGATCTGAAGGCAGTATTGCGTGACTTCAGCAGGAGTCGAACTTCCCTGTTCATCCAAGGCTTCTGATTTGGGTATGTGGTGATCTGTTTCTGGGTTGTAACACTGTCAATGGTGGTATTGATATGATCCAATACAGAGGAGGTGTAGAAGTCAATGTCCGTGTGAGCGCCACTGGTGGCTTGAGAAGCAAACACACTCCAGTCTGTGTGTAGAAACCTTTCCTGGAGTGTGGAATCAACCCCCGCAGGCCACACCTTGATGGTCTTTACTGCTGGCTTCACACGGTTGATGAGGGGTGAATATTTGGGGATGAGGAACAAAGAAAGGTAGGCGTTCGGCTGCGGTGGCTCAGTATAGAAGACAGTACTTAAGGCTGTAGTGGCTCAGTATAGAAGACAACACTTTAGGCTGTAGTGGCTCAGCATATAGGTATCAATGCAACAGCATGAAGAGAGGGGACATTCAGAATGTTCAGTATAACTTCAAAGAAGAGTACTCACAATGGGCGTGCAGCGGTGGTGGCTCAGCATAGATATCAGTGCAGCAGCATGAAGAGAAGAGACATTCAGAATGTTCAGTGTGACTTCAAAGAAGAGTACTCACAATGGGCGTGCAGCGGTGGTGGCTCAGCATAGAAGACAATACTTTAGCTGTGGTGGCTCAGCATATAGGTATCAATGCAGCAGCATGAAGAGAGGAGACATTCAGAATGTTCAGTATAACTTCAAAGAAGAGTACGCACAATGGGCGTGCAGCGGTGGTGGCTCAGCAGAGAAGACAATACTTTAGCTGTGGTGGCTCAGCATATAGGTATCAATGCAGCAGCATGAAGAGAGGAGACATTCAGAATGTTCAGTATAACTTCAAAGAAGAGTACTCACAATAGGCGTTCGGCTGTGGTGGCTCAGTATAGAAGACAGTACTTTAGGCTGTAGTGGCTCAGCATATAGATATCAATGCAGCAGCATGAAGAGAGGAGACATTCAGAATGTTCAGTATAACTTCAAAGAAGAGTACTCACAATAGGCGTTCGGCTGTGGTGGCTCAGTATAGAAGACAGTACTTTAGGCTGTAGTGGCTCAGCATATAGATATCAATGCAGCAGCATGAAGAGAGGAGACATTCAGAATGTTCAGTATAACTTCAAAGAAGGGTACTCACAATAGGCGTTCGGCTGTGGTGGCTCAGTATAGAAGACAACGCTTTAGGCTGTAGGGGCTCAGTATGGAAGACAACACTTTAGACCGTAGGGGCTCAGAATAGGTGTTCGGCTGTGGCTGCGTTCAACTTAGACGCTTGGATCCTCCGCCCATCGACACGTTATTGTTGTAGTTCTTTTCCTCGCTGCAAGCACTGTACTCCACCCCACACGTGCAATCACCGCAACCTCACTCTCATTGATCGTGCAAAGTTCAACAGACACTGCAATATCACTCCAATTCCCCCCAAGACTTAGAACACTGCTCGAATCCAGCGAGATATTTTCAGAACGGTCGATGGCGGACACCTAGTGAAACAACACAGCTTTATTCCTGATAGCAGTCAAAGAGGCTCCTCCACAGTCGCCTTATTTCTCACAACACAATCGGGGAACACTTATCTCTCCAGTGGTAGCTCCGATGTGTAATCCTTTCCTCTTTAACTCCCCGACGGATAACTCGTCACCACATGCACGGATTCCCTGGAAGAAGCTGGCCAGATCGACTGAGCACGCCCTCTCAACACTGCACTTGTCACTTCTTCCCAAGAAGAGCTCACGCCACAAATTGTCCACGCCACAGCTTACATGCCCACACGTCTGCAGAACGCTGCTTTTATATGCCTCCTTCCACATACCACCCGCGCCTTTGTTCACTCACACAGGTGCGGCCAATCTCTCATCATCAACGCAAGCTGTCTCGAGCTCATGCGCACTCGCCACCGGAACCGGACTCGGGGTTTCTGGAAAGACGTCCGGGGGGAAAGGGGCGCAGCAAAAGAACGTTCCGGCTCTTAGTCACTCCGTGACATCCCCCCCTACCAATGGGTTCTAGTCCCTAGAGCCCCGGACCAGATGTCCATTCCCCATACCTCACTGGCGGTTGTCCCCGATTGTCGCGCTGTGAGCGTCGGGGCGGTGATGGCGGAGATGGTAAAGGCCCATGGTCCGCTACGGGTTCTGGTTCCTCAGGAATCACCCCCCAGCCTATTCCTAAGGGTTCAGGCATACCAAGGGGCGTCGGGTCCGTCCTCACAGGTCCCGGATAATTGGGACAGGGCCGAAGCAAGTTACGGTGCAGCACTCTTTCGGGGCCCAGCCTCCCCTCGGGTCGGAGGACATATACCGGCTGATTTGGATCTTTTTGTCGGTCCACCACATATGGCGTAGCCTCCCACCGGTCACTCAGCTTCCCTTTCCCTTGACGTCGATTATCCCTTACTACTACTCGCTCTCCCGGCAACAACGGGGCCTCTTTAGCAGTACGGTCGTACAATCTCTTACTCTTAGCTGCGGCCCTGCCTAGGTGTTTGGTGACTCTCTCGTAGGCAGCGTGTAGCTGTTGGTGGTGCCGACTCACCCACTCAGTAGTGCTCGGGATACCCGTTGTCGGTACGGTTCCCCAAAGGAGATCAACGGGCAACCTTACGTGCCTCCCAAACATCAAGAAAGCGGGGGCGAAGCCTGTGGTGCTGTGGATGCTATTATTATACGCTTGTAATAGGGAAGGGAGGCATTCTGCCCATGCGCTCTGTTGGTCCGCCTCTAAGGTCCCCAGCAGACTCAATAGGGTCTGGTTGAATCGCTCGCACCCCCCATTCCCCTGGGGGTGGTACGGGGTAGTGTGGGTCTTACGGCACCCATACAGTTGGCACAATTCAGCGATCACCCGAGACTCAAAGTTTGGGCCCTGATCCGACAGGAGGACCTCTGGACATCCGAAGGGTTGGAACACGGCTCTCCAGAGGGCTGCAGCTGTAGTAGTAGCTGTCTGATCCGGAGTAGGAATGGCCCAAGAATACTTAGTAAATAAGTCTGTGACTACCAGGATGTTCTGAAATGGGTCAGTTGGCCGGCTCAGCGTCAAGAATTCTCCCCCACCATATGTAACGGTGCCCGTGGTCGTACTGGGACAAGGGGGGCCTTCACTTCCTTCCGGGCCTTAAACAGCAGACAGCGGGGACAACCTCGAACAAACTCACCCACCGTCGCTCCCATCCTAGCCCAGAAGAAATGTCTCCTCAATAGCGACAAAGTCCTATCCTGGCCTTGATGGCCCATCTGGGTATGGTAGGCGTGGAGTAACGGCTGTACCTGCCCTGCCGGTACCACCACCTGGTACACCGGCTCAAGGGTAACGGAATCCTGGAATGCCCGGCAGATCACCCCCTCCTTTAAACAGAGCCTCTCCCACTGCCCACGGAGCAACCTGACCGTCTCCGTTTGTCTCACGGCATCCCTCGATAGGGAGCCCTTCTCCAGCCACTTCCGAACGACCATCAGATCAGCATCCCTCTCTTGCAGCTCCTTCCAACGCTTAGGGTCCCAGCCCCAACTCTCGGGAACATCGCTGTTACCTGCTCCAGGGGCTTCCACTATTCCCACCAGGAATTCCTCTTGGTCCTCCCTCGGAGGGGCCTCACCTAGGTTCTCCCCATGGTGCACCGGGAGCCTGGACAGTATGTCCGCGTTAGCATGTTCTCGTCCTGGCCGATACCGGATCTGATAGTCGTAGTTAGCCAACTGAGCCACCCAGCGTTGCTCGACTGCGCCCAACTTTGCTGTATGCAAGTGTACCAAGGGATTATTATCCGTCACCACCTGTACCTTAGCTCCCCACAGGTAGTCCTTGAACTTTTCGCTCATGGCCCACTTCATCGCCAGTAGCTCGATTTTAAAGGAACTATAGTTGGAGTCGTTCCGTTCCGCCGGGTGGAGGCTCCGACTGGCATAGGCGATCACTCGCTCCTCGCCTTGTTGTCGTTGCGCCAGTACGGCACCCAACCCCAAGTTACTTGCGTCGGTATACAGGACGAATGGGAGCGAGAAGTCGGCATATGCCAGGATTGGGGCCCGTAGCAATTGCTGTTGGAGACTTCGGAAGGCTATTTCGCATGCGTCGCTCCAGGTCACAGAAGGGGAGCCGCGACCCCGCAACCGTGCCGTGCCCACAAGCAGTTGATTTAAGGGCTTGGCTATCTTGGAGAAGTCTCGAATAAAGCGCCGATAATAGCCCACAAACCCCAGGAATGACCGCACCTGTCGAACCGTCTTCGGAGGCTCCCACTCTTGTACAGCCCTCACTTTCTCTGGGTCGGGGGAAACTCCCGCCGCACTGACGCAATGACCCAGGAACTTGACCTCCTGCCTAAACAGCTGGCACTTGTCCGGCCGCAACTTCAGCCCGTATCTTTCCATCGCCTGGAACACTTGCTCCAGGTGGAGTAGATGGCTAGCAAAGTCTGGGGAGAAGACGATTACGTCGTCCAGATAGACCAACGTGGAGTCCACCAACTGACCTCCCAGGCACCGCTGCATCAGCCTCTGGAAGGTGGCGGGGGCGTTGCAAAGGCCGAACGGCATCCGTTCCCACTCAAAGAGACCAAAGGGGGTCGTAAACGCGGTCTTCTCCCGATCCCCCTCCTCTACCCGGACCTGCCAGTACCCACTGGCAAGATCCAACGTGGAGTACCAAGCCGCTTTGGTTAAACTAGTCAACGAGTCTTCGATCCGGGGCAGGGGGAAGGCGTCCTTCTTGGTCACACTATTCAGTTTCCTGTAATCTACACAGAATCTCCATGCTCCGCTCTTCTTTTGGACCAGGACGATTGGAGCTGCCCAAGGGCTACTGCTTTCGCGAACAATGCCTCTCTCTAGCATCCCCTGTAACAGGGTACGAACTTCTGAATATAAGGTCGGTGGGACCGGTCGATAGCGCTCCCGGCTGGGTGCAGCGTCCCCCGTAGGGATCTGGTGCCTCACAATGCCCGTGCATCCATAGTCCCCTTCATGGGTGGAGAATATATGCCGCCATTTGTTCAACAAAGCTTGGAGCTGATGCTGTTGTTCCTCCTCCAGACCCTCTCCCTGTAGAGCTTCGCTGGTCAGATGGTCAGGCACTTCAGCGCCACCCAGACCCATGCGCTGACCCTCAGGTGCAATAGCCACCTCTACAACTGCTGCATCCACCCGGCTGAAGCATATGTCTCGGCTTTCCCGTACCTGTTGAGGCTCCACTGCCGTTACTCGAGCCAGTTGTTGGTGTCGTTAGAGACTGACGGGATAAGGACTGGTGTTCCTGACTTTAACAATTACCCTGCCTCGGCAGACGGCAGCGAGCCCTCGGGCGACTTCGACGGCCCGGCACGCCCCATGTGGCTCCACAAGAACCCAGCCCTCCTGACTACTTGACCGTACTGGCAACCGAGCCCAGACGAAAGCCTCGCTCCTAGCTGGAACAGAAAGGGCATACCTGCAGGCCACTCGTCCGGTCTCCTCCCAGTCCCATTGCGCTCGAGCACCATAAATCCGTCGACAATCCGCGATTATACCTTCCCACTCCCTGGCTTCTTTTGATGGGAGCCTCGGAGCGGGCCGACTCCGGAACAACTCCTCCCAGCACTCCGATATCACATTCATGCCCAGAAGGGCTCGGTGGGCTCCCAGACACTGATCCCGGACGATGACAATGCCTTTCTGTGGGACTCCAACCCCTCTGATCTGGAAGTCAGCCACTACGTATCCGATATACGGGATGTCAAGCCCATTTGCCCCTCTAAGGGTGAGCCAGGGTGCTTCGGTCCCTGGGCTGCGACATTCATGGAAAAGTTCTCGAGATAAGCTTTCTGCGAACAAGGTGACTTGTGAACCGGTATCGACCAGACACTGAAGTTTGGTGCCGTTGACTTGAATTTCAACCGTCGGACAGCGTCCAACTAACTGGTCTCTCGGGACAGGCAAGGAAGGGGGGTCGATTGTGGGGGTCCCGACCACTTGACCCACAGTGGCCGGTAACCTTAAAAACCCCCTTGCGACCCACGCCGTGCACCACACTGGCGACTCATGTGTCCCGCCTCCCCACAGTGATTACAAATGGGCCGTCCTTGATCATCCCACTGGAACCGAGCTGGGCCTGGTCTTCCCGATCGGCGTCCCATCTCCCGACTTCCCTCGGAGTAAGACCGCTCCCGCAGCAAAGGCATCCCACCAGGACGACCCCGTTGGAGCTCACTGATCAAGGTTTTAGAAAGCTCGGCCATCTGCTCCTTAACGTCTTTCATGAGCTCTGCTCGTAGCTCTTGCTTCCAATCGACCACAGTCGGAGCAGTAAGGGGACTGGTCCCGCTCGCGGCCATGCAAGCGGGCGGATCAGGAGTCTCGGCGTGATCAGCTTCTTGGGCCAGAGCCTCACGGCGAAGGGCTTCGAAAGTTAACGTGGGGTCTTGGCGAAGCTGCAACCGTAAACTCTGACGGATCGGTCCGTCACGAAGCCCCAACAGGAATTGGTCTCGTAATAAGGTATCTTCTTCTCCCAAACCATGATCCGCTCGTTCCTTCAGGCGGGTATACTGCTCTCGGAGGCGCTAGGAATAAGCGCGAAGGTTCTGTCGGGGGCCTTGTCGGAAATTGAAGAACTGGGCCCGGAGGGCAGCAACTGGAGTGGTGTCCCCATATAGTTCAGTAAGAAAATCGTAAACCGTCTTGTCAGTGGCTCTGACAGCTCTGGGTGCGGCCTGGACCTCTCTCTTGGCTTCCCCCTCAAGGGACCCCAGTACAAACTGCAGTTTCTGTGGTTCACTCAGCCCTTGTAACCCAGTCAAGTATTCGGTCCGAGTCTTCCACTCGTATAAGTTCAATTCCGAGCCAGGCCCCCCGAATCGCTGCGCCCATGGGGCTCCCATGAAAACGGGCATAACTTGGGGCCTAGCGGCCAGTCCCTCTTCATCCGCCATCTCTTAGCTACAGGTGCTCAACGCAGAAAGGCAACCCTGCCGGCTACGCCAGATGTCACAGGTCGGGGCTACGGTGGCACCACGCCTACCGACTTCCCCGTTAACCCCTTGGCAGTGCCCTTCCGAGGAGCTACCCCACAGCCCAGAGACGACAGACGATAGGGTAACAATTTAAAAGACTTTATTATAAAAAAAAGATTCTAAAGTTGGGAGCTGCTCCAAATGTGGACGGATGGTAAGTATCTGGACACCCAGGTCAGGTCCGTTGGTGGGTGAGTATAGCACTGGGGGGGGGAGAGGCTCTCGAACAGGGGGGCTCGATGGGGGTGCTAATTTCCGTTGTTTTCTGTCTCACAGGATCAGGATTTTGCCAGCCAAACTAGGTACCACTACCGGGGCAGGAATTCTTCCGAGGACCGGCCGGGACCAGCAAGGGAAGGACAGGAAAGTGGCCGCACTATTTGCACAGCAGCCGTTGGATGATAGTGAATACACTGACGTTGAGCCTCTGTTCCACAGGATCAGCCCGGACCACGGCCGGGAGGGATCGTCGACTCGGGCAGAAACGGCACTACAAGAAGCTCGAGACAGCGTCAATGTGGGTAAGTAGTTTTATCCTCTATTCTTCGGCTTTTATGTTTCAGGATGAATGCAACAACATGGAGGGAAGAAACATTCAGAATGTTCGGTATGACTTCAAAGGAGAGTACTCACAATGGGCGTTCGGCTGCGGTGGCTCAGTATAGAAGACAGTACTTTAGACTGTAGTGGCTCAGCATAGAAGGCGGCGCTTTAGATGGTGGTGGCTCAGTATAGAAGACAGCACTTTAGACTGTAGTGGCTCAGCATATAGGTATCAATGCAACAGCATGAAGAGAGGGGACATTCAGAATGTTCAGTGTGACTTCAAAGAAGAGTACTCACAATGGGCGTTCGGCTGCGGTGGCTCCGTATAGAAGACAGTACTTTAGGCTGTAGTGGCTCAGCGTAGAAGGCGACGCTTTAGATGGTGGTGGCTCAGCATAGAAGACAACACTTTAGACTGTAGTGGCTCAGCATATAGGTATCAATGCAACAGCATGAAGAGAGGGGACATTCAGAATGTTCAGTATATCTTCAAAGAAGAGTACTCACAATGGGCGTGCAGCGATGGTGGCTCAGCATAGATATCAGTGCAACAGCATGAAGAGAAGGGACATTCAGAATGCTCGGTGTGACTTCAAAGAAGAGTACTCACAATAGGCGTTCGGCTGCGGTGGCTCAGTATAGAAGACAGTACTTAAGGCTGTAGTGGCTCAGTATAGAAGACAACACTTTAGGCTGTAGTGGCTCAGCATATAGGTATCAATGCAACAGCATGAAGAGAGGGGACATTCAGAATGTTCAGTATAACTTCAAAGAAGAGTACTCACAATGGGCGTGCAGCGGTGGTGGCTCAGCATAGATATCAGTGCAGCAGCATGAAGAGAAGGGACATTCAGAATGTTCAGTGTGACTTCAAAGAAGAGTACTCACAATGGGCGTGCAGCGGTGGTGGCTCAGCATAGAAGACAATACTTTAGCTGTGGTGGCTCAGCATATAGGTATCAATGCAGCAGCATGAAGAGAGGAGACATTCAGAATGTTCAGTATAACTTCAAAGAAGAGTACGCACAATGGGCGTGCAGCGGTGGTGGCTCAGCATAGAAGACAATACTTTAGCTGTGGTGGCTCAGCATATAGGTATCAATGCAGCAGCATGAAGAGAGGAGACATTCAGAATGTTCAGTATAACTTCAAAGAAGAGTACTCACAATGGGCGTTCGGCTGTGGTGGCTCAGTATAGAAGACAGTACTTTAGGCTGTAGTGGCTCAGCATATAGATATCAATGCAGCAGCATGAAGAGAGGAGACATTCAGAATGTTCAGTATAACTTCAAAGAAGGGTACTCACAATAGGTGTTCGGCTGTGGTGGCTCAGTATAGAAGACAACGCTTTAGGCTGTAGTGGCTCAGTATGGAAGACAACACTTTAGATCGTAGGGGCTCAGAATAGGTGTTCGGCTGTGGCTGCGTTCAACTTAGACGCTTGGATCCTCCGCCCATCGACACGTTATTGTTGTAGTTCTTTTCCTCGCTGCAAGCACTGTACTCCACCCCACACGTGCAATCACCGCAACCTCACTCTCATTGATCATGCAAAGTTCAACAGACACCGCAATATCACTCCAATTCCCCCCAAGACTTAGAACACTGCTCGAATCCAGCGAGATATTTTCAGAACGGTCGATGGCGGACACCTAGTGAAACAACACAGCTTTATTCCTGATAGCAGTCAAAGAGGCTCCTCCACAGTCGCCTTATTTCTCACAACACAATCGGGGAACACTTATCTCTCCAGTGGTAGCTCCGATGTGTAATCCTTTCCTCTTTAACTCCCCGACGGATAACTCGTCACCACATGCACGGATTCCCTGGAAGAAGCTGGCCAGATCGACTGAGCACGCCCTCTCAACACTGCACTTGTCACTTCTTCCCAAGAAGAGCTCACGCCACAAATTGTCCACGCCACAGCTTACATGCCCACACGTCTGCAGAACGCTGCTTTTATATGCCTCCTTCCACATACCACCCGCGCCTTTGTTCACTCACACAGGTGCGGCCAATCTCTCATCATCAACGCAAGCTGTCTCGAGCTCATGCGCACTCGCCACCGGAACCGGACTCGGGGTTTCTGGAAAGACGTCCGGGGGGAAAGGGGCGCAGCAAAGGAACGTTCCGGCTCTTAGTCACTCCGTGACAGTAGCGTCTGGAGTTGCTCTTGACATGAGATCAAAGTGGTGGGTCGTTCGAGAAACACCGGAGATGCAGATCTTTTCCACAGCTCTGCCTATGAATTAGTATTAGCATATAAATGAGTTGTAACGGCTCCATCGAGTCTGACCCAAATGACCGCACTATCACCTTTTACGACTGGCAGAGGTAATGCAGGCCGCACGATGATGGCCCTGTGAGGACTTCAAACAGATTCTAATCAGCCCGGACCCCTAACTCACCTCTCTGTCCAGAATGACCGGGAATGACCTCAACACACACACACAAGCATTCCTCTTTATTTAGCCTTTAATTAAACTATCCCAGAAATCACATATATGATGATTTCTTAAGTGTTTGCATGCTCCCTATATTTCTTATGTTCATGCGATGTAAAAGCCATCTTAAATGCTCAGAATGGCTCTGTAAAGGAGATACACTGCCTTTTATGCGTTTAAGACAGGGCATGTTTGATGTCTAAAGATTCCTCTTTCTTTGTCTTAGTTAATGGTGCAAAGTATATGATTATGAGATGTACCGTTGGTATGTTTAGCCCTTTTTGAGCGAAACCTTACTCATTCTGGCTGCCAAAAGAACATTCCATTGAGTAATAAAAGTCAGAAAAAAGGGACGATCTCCTGCCGGAAATTCAAACCAACGATTGCTCATCTCAGAGAAGATGGGCGTAGGTTAATGGACTTTAAAGGACAGAAACATAAGCCCATCTGGGCTCAGTCAACTTGAAAAGACGCCGGCAAGACAAACTTTCTTTTCCTCCCATCACGTCAGCGCGGCTCGCGGGGCTTCGGCCCCCGAGCCCGTGCGGCCCGGCCAAGCTGGTCGTTTCCTTTGAAGATGACGCACTACGCGACACGGCCGGCGCGCTCCATCAGAGCGTTTTATAATTGTATTTCGTGGACGAGATGAACTTTCCCCTCCAAGACAATCGCTTCTAAACACCTTTAAAGCTCCCGCGGACCGACCACGCTCCGGAAGGACCAAACGGAGAGAGAGCTTCAGCGCATGAACACTCTGAGAAACGCAACGCATGCATCTTGCTTTACACAACACAAAGAAACCATGCAAGTATCAATTCTATCGAAATTTAGATGTGTTTGAAGATCGTATCCTTGCTGGCTTTAGTGGTTATGTTTGGAAAAGTGTCTGACCGGACCATACCCTTCTTACTTTCCTTTCCTTTCTTCTCATCCTCATCCTCCATCTTTACTTTTCTTTATTCTGTATATACATGTATCCTTTATTTAGTTGTATGTAATCGTAGTAGCCAAGCCATCACTATTAAAACCATTGTATCCACGTTTTGATTGTCATTGTTGTTGCTCACAAAACATGAGTCCCTTTAATGTCAGATCTAAGCTACGAGCTCTTATAAGTATCATTGAATGCTTTAATTAATACCATAACTTGGAAAGTTTGTCCTTTGTGGCCAGAGGGATAAACTTCCCGAAAATTGGGTAGAAGACCAAGTGAAAGTTGATAAGGATTGTACTGCTCGTTCGTTAAACAGAACGGATTAGAGGAATTCTGAATCAACTCCTTAGAGGTTATTCTGTGATTATTTAATACAGATATATATCCGTAGTTAATTGCAATAAATTTATGTTAACCATATATATATATATATATATTGCATAAATACCTATGTTAGGTATTCCCCTTTTTGGGTGATTTTAGAGATTTATGATTTGATTATAACCTGTTGTGATTAATAATAAATCCCTAAATATTAATACCCATAATTCTCTATTGAGCTAAATTTAATTTAATAATATATGTAACCCTAAGACGCTACATAGTTTATGGTAATGCTCAGCCCCGACTGCTTTTAGAGCCCTTTTATAACGGGAAGTGCTGTCTTTCCACGCGATTCTAAAGACCCTTAAATGTGTTTGTTTCCATTTGCGCTCTAGATTACGAGTTTCTCTCTAGATAGCGTGAATAATATTGTTGTACCACGGTGCAGTACTTTTCTCTCTCACCTTTTTTAATCTGATCGGTGCAACCGTTTCTAATGTACTAGAGAAAATGGTGCTCATACTGCTAGTCATTTCCTCTAGTTCATTTGTGTGTTTGGGTAAACTGAGCAGCTGAGATAAATCTGGTAGGTTATTTGTGAATTTATCTATAGTGTTTGGGAGAATTGTTCTTCCTGGTCTATAACGCGGAGCAGTATGTAAAATATCAGCAGTATGCAGTGTGCACGTTACAGGGTAGTGATCAGTGACATCATCACTTTGCGGTGTGATGTCTATATCAGTAGGATTGATTCCATGTGATGTAATTAAATCTAGTGTATGATTAAAACGATGTGCCCAGTTACATTTTGCTTTAGACTGAAATAATCATTAGGTTTAAGCCAGGTTTCAGTCAGACATAGTAAATCAAAGCTATTATCTGTGATCATTTCATTTACAAAAACTGCTTTATGTGTGAGCGATCTAATGTTAAGGAGACCTAGTTTTAGAGAATGTTTTTACATTTTTATGCATTTTGCAGACGCTTTTATCCAAAGCAACTTACAGTGCACTTATTACAGGGACAGTCCCCCTGGAGCAACATGGAGTAAAGTGCCTTGCTCAAGGACACACTGGTGGTGATAGCTGGGATTGAACCAGCAACCTTCTGCGTATCAGTTCAGTGGTTTAACCCACTGGACCACCATCTCCTGACTTTTTGTTCATTTCTTTAACGATTATCTGCTAATAATGATCAGATTTTCTCTAGATCCTATAGAGGATTTTGACCGAAATATTTGTGGAACAGTCACAGTTTCTATATAATGCACTACAGAGCAATAACTGTCAAGTGGGGGGCGCTCTATGGCGGCTAAGCAGTAAGACATGTTTGGCATGGCTTCCGGCATGCTTGCTTAATTTAAGGTATTTTTCTTAAAGTGCTCTTTCAAACTCGACGCCAGAAGTTTAAGTATCGGACCTTCTTGTTAAGTTGACTCCAAAAATCTGCAAAAATGGAGACAAATCTCAGAAAATACAAGTACACGGGATCAGCGGGCGCTAGGCCGAACGCCTCCTCGGACCGGATTACTTCCAAGGGTATGAATGAATCGGTTCCACCCTCACCAAACCCCTGCGAACCGGATACACTACACCTGACTTGAAGTCTGGGATCTCGGCGGTGATTAACCCCTTACCAGTCACCCCCACTTTTGGCAAAGGAGTGCAAAATGACATACCCAAAATAAAATTGTTGCTGCTAATGAGTCCTTCTGACTACACACAAATCAAAGGTATCATTTGAAAGCTGACACTTGACAGTTTACCATGAAAGACTCAAAATTACTCTAGAAATTACTAGTAGAGAGATAAATAAGCTCAAACACAATGTACAATTGAAAAAAAAAATTATAACGGTTTATGAACAAGAAAAATACATAAGGCAGAAATATATATGGATCTGGAAACACAAGTAAACTAAAGTCACATGTCTTTTAAATGTACGTTTCAAATTTGAAGTTGATACAAGCCAAAATGACTTTTTTACAAGCATTTAGTTCTGAGTATGTCTAGGCACCTTTCCAAAAAGGCCACTTGGAGACTCCAAAGGGACACTTGGTAACCACCTTTTACCATGAGGTATAACCAGTTTGTTTGATCATTTCAATCTATTTTCTCATTACAACATGACAAAGCTCAATTTATATACTTTCTCTGGTATATTTTTCACCCCTAAATGTTTATAAAAATGCATGTATGTGCATATTTTTTTGTAAAATAATATTTTTTTGAAAGAGCTCCAAAAGGACACCAAAGTGACACTTGGTAACGTATAAGACGTTTAACAAAGTCTTTGTTCACTTCCATTAATTTAAAGGTTTAGAATAATGACATACATTATTTAGCAAATAAAAAGTTTTATTTATGTATATATTGTATACAGCAACAAACATCTGTTCCTTAGTTATTCAACACAGTGATAACCCCCCCCCCAAAAAAAACCCCCCAAAAAAAGGACTATTTACAAAGTACTGAGTTTGTCTCGGTCTTCCTTTCTTTCCTCCTCCCCTGGAACTTCTGGAGGCAGCGAGAGATGTTGCAGCCAGGCAGGGACGTTTTGTCGGTTGTCCAGAGGCCTCTGGTACCCAGTCATCATCTGAAGTTTCATCACTGTTGAATTACACAAAAAGGATTAGAAATAAACCCAACACAACTGTTTATCTTACACATAGAAAAAACTACAGCAATTTACTCCCATACACACTCTATTGTTGCCCTGATGGCACATTTACATCAGCTTACTGATTTTCTATTCAAATTCAAAGAATCATTCACATACAGTGATCTACCTACATACACACTCTATTGTTGCCCTGATGGCACATTTACACAAGCTTACAAATTTTCTATTCAAATTCAAAGGATCTTTCACATACAGTGATCGACCTCCATACCCACTCTGTTGTTTCCCTTATTGAAACATTTACACTACCAGCTAATGACTCAGACTGTAATCAGACAATAATCATACACCAAAACAGTTTCTTCTCTCAAGAAACATTACTTGCTTCACATTATTTGCTTACCACAAAGTACTGCGCTGTCTCTGTCTTCCTTTCTTTCCTCCTCCCCTGGAATTTCTGGAGGCAGCGAGAGATGTTGCAGCCAGGCAGGGACGTTTTGTCTATTTTCCAGAGGCCTCTGGTACCCTTTCATCATCTGAAGTTTCCTCACTGTTGAATTACACAAAAAGGATTAGAAATAAACCCAACATAACAGATTATCTTGCACAGAAAATAGCACATATTATTGCATTTTTTCCTCTGACACATTTGGTCTGAACTTTGTCCTGCTTTCTACATACACAACTGTACATACATAAAGTTATATGCTCAAGTACGTTGTACAGGGTTTCTTCTAGAGGTTTACCAATACTCCCATGTCACATTTCGATAAATAGCACAATACTGAACTCACAATACAACATTATTGCGATACTCCAAGGCATATTGTAAAAAGGATAACAAAAAATATACCGAAATGCTAAATTTGGTATTACATTAGGGGTGGATATGAATAGGCTTGGACCTGGTGCTGATAACCAAACGCACAGGACAATGGTGACAACATAGTAAAAACTATTCTGGTGATAATAGCCGAAAAGACTGAATTATTTTGGACAAATATGCTTACACTCTCACCCACTCACTGACTAGATATATTTAAATATTGCTGGTCACTTTTTAGTGGCAACATAAGACATTTGTCATTATCAGGTCCCACAAATATTCCCCCATTGCATTACTATACATTATATTCAACATTTTATAGTAATTGAATGTAGTACTGACACTAAAACACTGTGAAATTTAACTTTTTCCTCACACTGTCATTTTTATTTTGGGTGAAATATACACAATACAGATTTTCACTATCCACAATACATTGTTACAACTTACATCACTAGCTTCTAACTCAGAACTTGAATAAAAAAGGAATTGTGCGGTACTTGAATGTACTAATAAGCCGTAATAGTGTAGAAACACAAAACTACAAAACAAAGCAACAAAAACGTACTAAATGTAGACACTTACCGATCTAAAACAGGATCGAGACCTTCCAAAAACATTTCCTCTTCTTCAGAGTCGACGCTGGATACAGCACTCTCTTCTGAATATTCCACATTTTCTTCATCACTGCTTCGCAAAAGTTCTTCCAATACAGCAGCAGGAGAAAATAACTTCTGTCCTCGACGTGAATCCATTGCAGGCGAATGCTGACAGAGCGAGCGCTAGTGAGCAAGTGTAGCAATGGAACCTCTGTGCGTCACGAGGGGCGTGCGTGAGTAATTTTCCAGGATGCAAATGGTTACGCAAACAAAAATACAATGTGATACTCGCGAGATTTATGCTAATCAACACATCGGCGTATTCGTTATTGCATAGACTACATGTTAGATGACAACACAAGACTTTCCCATTGCTGTTTTTTTTTTTTTTTACCAAACACATTTGCATGTGGATAATCATGCGTCACCAAAAGTGACTGTCATCTTTCAATCTTTTCTAAAATTGCGTGGCTAGTTTTCATCAGATATCTTCTGGGCGGTTCTCATTCAGTTCCAGACACTCTACTAAATACATTGATACGTTATATTTCATTGAATAATGCGCTTCATGCGTACAGTTTATCAAATAAACAGGACAGCGTCCTCGTGATTAGTAAACTTCAGGAAGTAAACAACAGAAGTTCTATAGCTTTTTTTACCAGTTTGCTTGTTTTTTGACAAATATTTACTATGGACATCGTACACTGGACTCTTCCCATGGAAAAAAGGTCGAAGTCACCATTATTCTGCCAAACATTACATTTCCAAAGCACAAAAAGGTAAGGGACCTCCCTCTCTTTGTTGTCATATCACATTGTTTAGATTCATACAGAATGACAAAAAAACGTTGCAAAGTTATCTTGATTGTATAATGCTTATACAGATACGAATCTGCAGTCTCTTATCTTTCAAACAATGCACTGGTTGACCTTATTACTTGACAAAATGATATTGTAAACTAGCGATCAATGTAAACACTATCAAACGCGGGGCCGTCGGCGATCTCTGAACACAAAGGGGTTAAATCGGAGCTGAAGGATGCCCTCGCGGAAGATTTCGACTTTCTTAAAAATGAATTACTAGCGGTGAAATCTGAAATAATAAACAGCACTGCGGCGCTTCGCTCGGAGCTAGACCAAGTCAAAGTGAATGTCAAAGATATGGAGGGTGGCTTATCTACTTGGTCAGATGAGGTTGTCGCCCTTCAAAGTACAGTGGGTGAGTTGAAATCGGAGCTAAAGGAGCTAAAGGTGAAGTGTGAAGATATGGAGGGCCGGATGAGGAGGTGTAACGTGCGGATTCTCGGTGTTCCCGAGACACCGGATTCCAGTTCAACCATAGCAGTCGCCAAGATGCTAACTGAGGTGATACAGCTCGGGAAAGAGCCACTGATCGATCGATCGCATCGTACACCAGGTCAAAAGAGGCCGGGTGGTAAACCAAGAGTAATTGTTGCTAAGTTTCACTATTATCAAGAGTGTGCAGAGATTCTGCGCCGTGCACGCACCTGTGGCCCACTTCATTTCAAGGGCGCGAATATCACAATTTTTCCTGATTACACTGCAAGCGTGGCGAAGGCACGGGCAGCGTTCACAGAAGTGAGGAGGCTACTTCATAACCGGCCAGGTGTTCGCTACGGATTACTTTTTCCGGCACGGCTGCGTATTACCCACGGTGAGGAAGACAAAGAATTTGCTGACCCAAAAAAGGCCATGGCTTATGTGAAGGAGAATATTATTGTGGCGACAGATGACGATCATTGACTGTGGAGCTGGTTTCCCTCGGTCTGCATACTTTCTCAGGTTGTATGGTCACAATTGTTTTAGATCCCGAAATATGTAAATTGTTATGCAGAAAATACTCTTTAGGGGAGTAATGTAAAGCACTTTGTTTACAACGAACTAATTTAAGAGGGTCAACATTGTGGCGAGCAGCGAGGCAGAGGGACCGTGAGGGCGGGACGAGGCGGCGCTCATCAGTGGGGATGAGCGCCAGCTGTGAGTCGCAGCGATCTCGGCCCTTGCGGAGGAGTGAGGGAGTATAAAGGAGGAGCGACGACAGTGAGGGACGAGAGAGGACCAGGCCTGGACTTTATGTTGTATTTTGTTTACGTTCTGTTATGTGTTGCTGCAGTCGACCGTGAGGGGCTGCAGCTTATTATTTTCATTTTTGTGTTTGTGTGTAGGCGGCAGTCGACCGCGAGGGGCTGCCGCCGCCATTTTATTTTGTGTTTGTTTTTTATTAAATCCTTTGATTGTTCTCCGGTTCCCGCCTCCTTCTTCCCGTACAAACAAGTTTTACTACAAACATCTGTATTAATTTTATCTTCTTTTGTTGAGAATACTAATGTTACTATATAACTTTCTTTTTTGAAAATTTCTTTTCTGTTTATTTTTGGGGGCTAACCGGAAGCCCAAGCAGCTAGAGTTATGCTCCCCAATACAAGCACTATAATGTGTGGATTTTTATGTTGTGAGGTTATGTTTCTCCTGGTTCTTGTAGGAGAAGGGGGTGGGTTTATACTGGATCTGTATATCATTGGGTTGTTTCTTGTCAGTTTCTCAAATATAACCCTTTTGATTTGTGTATATATTTTTTTTAATATATATGGTTATAGTATGGCTAACAAAAAAGGTACTAGACATTCGTATGATTGTTCGGTTAACTGTGTAAGCTGGAACGTGAAGTCCATCAACGGTCCCTTAAAATTTAGGAAAATTATAACACATTTAAAGCAGCTTAATACAGATATAGCTTTTTTACAGGAGACCCATGTGTGCGCAGAGGATAGTTTACGTCTAAGTAAAAAATGGTCTGGTCAGGTGTTTCAATCAAATTTCCACTGTAGGTCAAGGGGAGTGGCCATCATGATTGGTAATCATATACAATTTACTGCTTCTAGTGTACATACAGACTCGGCTGGGCGTTATGTACTCGTGGTGGGGAAGCTGTACGCACTTCCAGTTATTTTAGTTTCAATGTATGCACCAAACTGGGATGATTGTACCTTTTTTAATACCCTATTTTCAAATATGCCAGATATGTCAACACACAGTCTCATAATGGGTGGAGATATCAATTGTGTGCTCTCATCTCTAGATCGAAGTGCAGCTGGTAAAACAACCCTTACTAAATCTGCTCACTCGATCAAATCATTTCTGGAAACGTACGGGGTGGCTGATGTGTGCCGTTTTCGCAATCCTACCTCGAGGGCATATTCATTCTTCTCACCTGTGCATAGTACGTATTCCCGAATTGATTCTTTTTTCATTGACAAAAGAATTTTACATATGGTGAGGGAATGTGACTATGGCGCCATAGTCATTTCGGACCATGGGCCCCTTAGTATGAAATTGCGTTTTTCTGAGTCACAATCAGTATTTCGCCCATGGCGGTTGAACACCTTACGACTTTCAGATGAGAAGTTTGTTAGTTTTATAAGGGCAGAAATTAAATTCTTTCTTGAAGTAAATCAAACCCCGGGGATGCCATTTTCTACCGTCTGGGAGTCCTTAAAGGCCTACTTGAGGGGCCAGATAATCTCATATTGTGCTAACAAGTAGAAGAGAAGCTCTGAACGACTAAGAGTGTTGACAGACGAAATACTGCTTGTGGACAGGGAATATAGCCATTCCCCTACGCCAGATTTGGTCAAGAAACGTATGTCACTTCAAACTGAATTTAATACTTTGTCTACCCAACAGGCTGAATACCAGATTTCTAGGTCGAGGCATGGGTATTATGAACATGGTGAGAAGGCGGGACGTTTGCTCGCACATCAGCTGCATCAGAGATCAGTCTCTCAAACTATTCCAGCTATAATTAATGATCAAGGTAATCTTTGTTCAGACAATGAAAAAATTAACTCCTGTTTTAGTCAGATCTATCAATCACTGTACTCTTCTGACTTATTTCCTAATCAGTCTGATTTGGAGACCTTCTTTGAAGGTATAAGCATTCCCTCCCTAAATTCAGATCTGGCAGACAAATTGGAAAAAGATATTTCAGTGACTGAGATAGTTTTTGCAATTAGAGACATGCAAAGTGGCAAGTGTCCGGGGCCGGATGGCTTCCCGGCTGAATTTTTTAAGAAATTTTCCGAATTATTGTCTCCCTTACTGCTGTCAGTTTTTAATGAGCCTTCTGTAAATTTATCACTTCCAGTATCTATGCGACAAGCTATCATATCGTTATTACTTAAAAAGGAGCCCTCTAAACTGTAGTTCTTACCGGCCGGTGTCGCTTCTGAATGCGGATGCCAAGATCTTCGCAAAGGTCTTGGCAAAGCGCCTTGAGAGGGTGGTTCCCACTGTTGTTTCACCTGACCAGACAGGGTTTGTTAAAAATCGCCAATCCTTTTTTAACATTAGACGATTGTTTGGTGTGCTGTATGCTCCCACTCCACCCGACCACAAGGACAGTGAGGTGATACTCTCCCTGGATGCTGAAAAAGCATTTGACCGGGTGGAGTGGGGTTATCTGTTTAAGACTTTAGAAAACTTTAAATTTGGCCCTAAATTTATATCATGGATAAAATTGCTATATTCTTCGCCAACGGCAGCAGTACGCACCAACAATAACATATCCAACTATTTCGAATTACAACGAGGAACGCGCCAGGGTTGTCCGCTCTCGCCTCTCTTATTTGCAATTGCGATGGAACCTTGCCGTAAGACAGAGCTTAGTCATTAAAGGTATAAACCGTATGGGCTTTATGCATAAGATCTCTCTTTATGCCGATGACACGCTCTTGTTTATTTCGGATCCTCTGTCTAGTATCCCTGAGTTACTGACCCTACTTGGTAAATTTGGGAGAATTTCTGGCTATAAGGTTAATGTTCAGAAAAGTGAGCTGATGCCTGTGACCTCTCTGGAGGGGAAACTTGCTGTTCCATTTAAAATAAGTTCGGAAAAGTTTAAATATCTGGGTATTTGGATAACGCGTAATTTTAAGAATCTTTATAGGGCTAATTACAATCCTTTGTTAGCAAATCTTAAACGGGACATTTCTCGCTGGGAATCCTTGCCTCTTTCCTTGGGGGGAAGGATTAATTCAGTTAAAATGATTATTCTGCCTAAATTTCTTTACTTGTTCCAAAGCCTGCCAATTTTTCTCTCTAAATCATTCTTTTCCAACCTGAATAGCCAGCTATCATCCTTTATATGGAATAAAAAGCATCCAAGGATTAACAAAAAGATTTTACAGCTGCCCCGTAATTTGGGGGGCATGGCGCTCCCTAATTTCATGTACTATTATTGGGCTGCTAATATTAGAGCGTGGTTGTACTGGTTGAGAAAAGACACTGATGTGCCAGGTTGGGTGACTTTGGAGAGGGCCTCAATTACATCCAGCTCTCCTACAGCATTGCTCTGCTCTAGGTTACCCTTTAAACAATCAATTTCAACGTACTCTTCCAGCCCAGAGTTAAGATTTGGAACCAATGTAGACGGTCCTTTGGTTATACCGGGTTATTGTTCACTGCCCCTGTATCAAATAACCATATGTTTGTCCCTTCTGTAACGGACGAGGCTTTTAAAATTTGGGATGTGAATGGAATACATTCACTAAATAATCTGTACATTGATAATAATTTTGCCTCATTTGAACAACTAGTAAAAAAGTTTAATATTAAAAAATCACATTTTTTTAGGTATTTGCAATTGAGAAACTTTGTTATGGCTAATTCTGATTGTTTTCCTCAGTGTCCCGTTCAGTCTCTTGTGGATAAGATATTTGATTGTAAGACAGACAGAAAACGGGTTCTGAGCAAGATTTATACACTGCTCAGTTCATACCATGAGACCAATCTGGACATTCTGAAACACAAGTGGGAATCTGACTTGGATGAAGACATATCGGACGCGGTCTGGCAAAAGGTAGTACAGAATATTCATTCGTCTTCAGTGTGTTTGAGACATGCTGTTATCCAGTTTAAAGTGGTACACCGTCTACATTGGTCCAAAGACAAATTGTCCAAGATCAAGTTGGACCTGGATCCTGCATGCGATCGGTGCAAACAAACCCCGGCTACACTTCTACACATGTTTTGGACTTGTTCGAAGCTTCATGGATACTGGCTATCTATCTTTGATACATTTTCCAAAATATGTGGAAAGACTGTGCACCCGTGCCCTTTGACTGCACTATTTGGGGTGATCAAGGTGTTCTGGCCTGGGATGATCGTGTTCTGGGTGCTCGTGCCCTGAGCAGGGAAACACGAGGAGTGGAAGACATCGGTGTGATAACATTACTTACTACGGACTTGTGAGCGTCAGCCCGCGATGTCTCTAACGCTTATTGTCGGTCCCTGAGATCGGCCTGTCTCTTCAGGAGGTTATCGATCTGCTTCTCCAGAGCCTCCAGCTCCAACTGTAAGGCGTGCAGCTCGAACGTGTCCTCACCTGCTCTCAAAGGTAGACATATATCCGATGCATTCGCCATTAGAACACAGTAATTTCTTGAGTTTTACGAGTGTAAACAGCGCGAGCGATATGCGAGACCACGCTGGTGATGCTAGCGGGCTAAGGCTAGAAGCGGATGTTCGGAAATATGGATATAAGTAGCAATATCAAAGCAATCCGATTGTTTGAGATATAGAATACTATTGAGGATATGTTCACCTGCTATAAAATGAGAAAATATTAGTTTATTGAGTTGATATAAGAAGAAAAATCGAGGATTTAGAGTCAACGAGGCGGAGCTCCAAATTCAAACCACGCGGCAGACACAAACGATCAGACAACAATCATGTGCATGGGCAAATTTGAAGCGCTGAACATCAAGTGAAGCGCTGTGCGTTGAGCTATAATTCACCTCATGAAAAGCTGTTAATTTCTTAAAGCAACGGATTCAGGGCTGATTGTAAGGTAGGCTTTATTCTGTTAAGTTTATTCTGTTAGCATCTGTGAATATTTAACGCACAAAGACATACACGCAAGACTGTTTAGACAAGATTTATTTGGCCTGTTTTGGACAGATTATAATGTGTTTATTGTAAAAGAGCCTAGTGTCACATCAATAAAGCTTTTATTCGCAAATGTCTGCTCAGATGCAATAAATATAGTACCAGTCAAATGTATCTTTCTTCATATTGATGTTTAAATATTATAGCCTAAAGTTATTTTTAATTTAATATCAAAGTTTGTTTTATCGAGTTAATATCGAGTTTTGTTTTGTAGAAAGTGATTTTTTGTTTTGTTTTGTAGAAAGTGAATTGCTTTCTTTAAAGTGAATTTCGTTTTGTATAAATTGTATCTTAATTTTAATTATTTATTATTAATTTTTTTAGCATGAGACTACTTTCAAAAACATAAAAAATGTACAAAAAATGTACAAAAAATGCTCTTAGTCATTTTTGTCTTGTTTCTAGTCTAAATATTTAAACATTCTTAAATCAAGATGTATTTACTAGATAAGTACAATGTAATGTCATTTGCCCTGCTGCTCTCAGTCACATAGGTACCTGAAGCTCATTCATTATGTAACTCATTATGCAGGTCATTATGCGGGTTATTATGTTATTTTGTCCTCTCAGGTGATCTCCATCATTATTCATTAGATATCACGCCTCCTCGCATACTGGCTTTGTCTTACAAATTTTAAATCAGTGTATTGTTTTATGTGAATGAGTAGGCTCAATGATTCTCACATCAGTTTCAAGCAAAAGGCAAATACACCCATTAGTCAAAAGTCTTGCGGACACATATCTATTGTGTCTACTTTTTTGTGTTCTCAAAAACCATGCAAACATTTTTCTCTCAAAAATACAAGCATGTACATACATGTTGCTCAGATATTATGGTAGCCCAGTTTGTGCTGAATACAGTGTAATTACACTTTTGCCATTAATGTGTTTATAAGCAAATGAAAAAAACATAAATGTCAGAGCATGTCAAAACTTATAAAGGGCCCCAAAACAGCTCAGACTCCTAGGGGTTAAGTAGTACTTGAAAATCTTCGTAGAACTACGAGTGCTCTGGAGTAATCGTAACTCCGGTAACTAAGTGCATCGTAAGGAGACAGAGCTATGAGGTCACCTGCAGGACAACCGGTGAACTGCACCTAAACTTTACTCCTGTCCATTGTGACTTTAATATTATTTTTATGTATATTTCTTTATACACTTTTACTTGTTTTTTGTTTGATTAAAATCATTTTTGAAATAATAATGAATACATTAAAAAATAAAAACTACATGACTGAAAAAGTGCACTGCTGTATATGGACATTCGTAGGGCTTGTATGCTTATTTTCAGTACAACAAGTAGCATTTTAAATTTGAAACACTTAAGAATACTTCTACTGTAGTATTTCATGGAACCTTAGTCTTTGAGTGGTTCAACAAACACAAGGACATCAACCATTGAATCTAAATATATTTGAGTTTGTTGTTTGTCAGGAATTGCCAAAGGCATTGCACAATGGGATGAGTCCTAACTACATATGGAAAAGAATATTTCATGTTGCACGAGAGGTTATTAAAACATACAATTAGTCATGATTAACCAACATTAAACAATATTACCTGAATCATCTGGCAAGATAATTGGCACCAAAAAGGAGGGCCTTGCAAACCTCATCTCCTCCAGTGCCGTCTCCTCTCTTCTAAAGCCAGCTTGGCCTTTTTGGGGTCTGTGAGCTGCTGCTGAAAGTTGATGTCCCTCTCATTGGCATCTTTTTCTGATGTCTTTTAGGACATCTAGTTTCTCCCTCTTCGGCTGCACTAAGTACTGACTACAAACACAGACATTCTCAAAGTGTGGTCTGTTGGGAGGACTGGGAGATGGTAGGTGTCTGCCAATGGGAGGTGAACCTGATTGCTCCTGTGAGCATGATGGACCTGGTTCAGGTTCAGGCATCCCTACTCCTCTATGGAGGTCAATACCACCACAAATCCCATCTGAGGCTGAGTATTGATGAGTGTCTTTTCTTCTTCCGGTGTAAGAAAGGGGGAGTCATTGGTCTGTTTTATTAATTGTTGATCTCTGTGGCCTTTTGGCCAAGACATCAGAAAAAGATGCCAATGAGAGGGACATCAACTTTCAGCAGCAGCTCACAGACCCCAAAAAGGCCAATTGTATGATCCAAGATGGCGGCGCGAGTAGATCGCGAGGCTCTGGTTCTCTCCAGATTCTGCAATTTTGCGGTATTTTTCCTGTTCTTCTCGGGTCTGTTCGTACAGAACAGTCGTGCCTTTACAACGTACACCCGCGCTGAGCTTTTGGATATCGGTTTGCGAATTCCCGACAGTTTTATGGACAATCTACAACTCCTTCCTGAGATCGCTAGGACACCCGTGAATCTACACTCTAGCCGGCCGGGTGGAAGTGCTAGACGGCGGAGGAGAGATCGTAAACAAAGGCGGGGGCAGCGTGGAGGAACGCGAGCTAAGCTAACGCTTACTCCTCATCGACTCTCTTTACCCAGCATTTTCCTTGCCAATGTACGGTCGCTAGTGAACAAAATGGAGGAGATTCGACTCAGCATCACACACAGTAAGAAACTTTTGAACTGTAACGTCCTAATATTCACGGAAACCTGGTTAAACAGCGGAATACCGGACACCGCTATTGAGCTAGCGGGACGCCACACACTCCGAGCGGATAGAACATTAGATGGCTCCGGGAAGAGCAGAGGGGGTGGATTGTGCATTTATATTAACAAAGCTTGGTGCACAAACTCTGCTATTGTTGGGAGTCATTGTTCAGCTAACCTGGAGTTTCTCATGGTTAAATGTAGACCGTTTTATCTACCGCGGGAGTTCACCTCCACTATTATAACTGCTGCCTACATTCCACCCGATGCTGATGCCAAGCTTGCTATGAAAGAACTTCACGCAGCCATCAGTAAACAACAGACTAATCACCCGGAAGCTGCGTTTATTGTTGCAGGTGACTTTAATCACTCAAACTTAAAGTCAGTGCTACCCAAGTTTCACCAGCATGTTTCCTGCCCCACCAGAGGAAACAAAACTTTAGACCATGTTTATACAAACATGGCCGGAGCTTACGTTGCAACACCCCTCCCCCACCTGGGACAGTCAGACCACATCTCTTTGTTTCTCAGACCCAAATATGCACCCCTCATCAACCGTGTGAAGCCATCAATGAAAACAATCAAGGTGTGGCCTGCGGGGGCAGACTCCACACTCCAGGAAAGGTTTCTAAACACAGACTGGAGTATGTTTGCTTCTCAAGCCACCAGTGGTGCTCACACGGACATTGACTCATACACCTCCTCTGTATTGGATCATATCAATACCACCATTGACAGTGTTACAACCCAGAAACAGATCACCACATACCCAAATCAGAAGCCTTGGATGAACAGGGAAGTACGACTCCTGCTGAAGTCACGCAATACTGCCTTCAGATCAGGAGATGCACAAGCCTACAGCGCATCCAGAGCAAACCTGAAGAGGGGCATCAAAAAGGCCAAGCACTGCTACAAGCTAAAGATAGAGGGACACTTTTCCAACTCTGACCCTCGACGCATGTGGCAGGGCATTCAGGCCATCAGTGATTATAAACCCACCCACTCCACCCCCGCAGCCACTGATGTCAACTTCCTGAACGAGCTAAATTACTTTTATGCTCGTTTTGAAAGAGACAACAGAGAAACTGCCACCAAGCTCAAACCCTCAGCTGACCACCCACCAATCACACTCTCCTCCACAGATGTCTGCAAGGCACTGAGCCGGATCAGCGCACACAAAGCTGCTGGACCAGACAACATTCCTGGTCGTGTTCTCAGGGCATGTGCGGAGCAGCTCGCTGGGGTTTTCACAGACATTTTCAACCTGTCTCTCGCCCAAGCAGCTGTACCATCATGCTTCAAACGCACTTCCATTGTGCCAGTGCCGAAACACTCCAGCCCGAGGTGCCCTAATGACTACCGCCCTGTAGCACTCACACCCATCATTATGAAGTGCTTTGAGCGGCTGGTCCTGGAACACCTAAAAGACTCTATACCATCCACATTGGACTCACACCAGTTTGCCTATCGCAGCAATAGGAGCACAGAGGATGCAGTTTCCATGGCACTGCACTCTGTGCTCACCCATCTGGACAGTAAAAACACTTACGCACGCATGCTGTTTGTTGACTTCAGCTCAGCATTCAACACTGTCATCCCATCCAGGTTAATTGCCAAACTTGGAGACCTGGGCATCAACACTTCAATGTGTAACTGGATTTTGGACTTCCTAACTGACAGACCCCAGAATGTTCGATCAGGATCCACCTGCTCCACGTCCATCACACTCAACACTGGTGTACCACAGGGCTGTGTGCTAAGTCCGTTTCTCTACTCCTTCTTCACCTCGGACTGCAAGCCAGTGTATGGATCTAATTCCATCGTCAAGTTTGCGGACGACACTACGGTGATTGGTCTCATCAGCAACAACGATGAGACTGCCTACAGGGAGGAGATCCAGCACCTGGCCACATGGTGCGCTGATAATAACCTGCTCCTCAACACCACCAAAACGAAGGACCTCATCGTGGACTTCAGGAAGGAGCCAAGAGGCACACACGACACCATCCACATCAATGGAATGGCTGTTGAGCGTGTCTCCAGTTTCAAGTTCCTGGGGATCCACATCTCAGCGGACATGTCGTGGACGACCAACACCTCCAGCCTGGTCAAGAAGGCTCACCAGCGCCTCTTCTTCCTGAGGACACTGAGGAAGAATCAGCTCTCCTCGGCTATCCTGGTGAACTTCTACCGCTGCGCAACAGAAAGCATCCTGACCAACTGTGTGGCAGTATGGTATGGGAGCTGCTCTGTTGCGGAGCGCAAGGCACTGCAGCGGGTGGTGAAAACTGCCCAGCGCATCACAGGGACTTCACTACCTGCCATCGAGCACATCCAGAGGAAACGCTGTCTGCACCGAGCTCGCAGCATCCTCAAGGACTCCTCTCACTCAGCCCACAGACTGTTTTCTCTCCTGCCCTCCGGCAGGCGTTTCAGGATCCTCCGGACCAGAACCAGTAGACTAAAGAACAGTTTTTTCCCCAGAGCTGTCTCTTTACTGAACTCAAACCCCCGTTGATCCACTTCCCTCATAAACTGCTAACTCTTCTACCTCACATCTGCCTTCACTTTATTTGCACTACCGACTGTTCATTACAGTAACAACTGTTTACTTATGCATTCTGCACCATCATATCTTAACTGGATTATGCTCATTTGCACTGCCAACTGTATTTACAGTAACAATGTTTACATTTGCATTTTGCACCTTACTTCTAACTGTAATATGCAACCACTTTCCACTGCACTTTTACACTTTTTTTCAGATAGCTCTGTCCATAATTTATTGCACTAACTTAATCCACTGCTATTCCTCATATTAGCCTAACATATTATTGTATACCTCTAACTGTAAAATTCTGTTTATAGTAATAGCCATCTGTATATTTATTCACTGTATATATTCATCTGTAAATTCAGTTCTGCTTGTAGTAATAACCATCTCTCTACTTATACATATTTATATATATTCAGTACATTTCCATGTCCTGCACTTACGCAACCATTGTATATCCTGCACTTGCTGCTATTGCACTTCTGGTTAGACCTAAACTGCATTTCGTTGCCTTGTACTTGTACTTGTGTAATGACAATAAAGTTGAATCTAATCTAATCTAATCTAATCTAATCCTTGAGGCTTGCAAAGTCCTGCCACTTCTTTCTGACCTCCTTCCCTGATCTTTTAATGCCCCTGCGTGCAATTAGTTTTACAACAATATACTCCCAGATTTTTTGTTTTTGTTTATTTATGACTGACATTAAACCTGCTGAAAATTACGTTTGTTTAGCTCCACCTCCTCTAAAATAACATTAGTTTTCGCTTTTTGATAAATGTCTTAATTGTTTGTTTTGATTCAGCCATTTTTTTTTGTCTCCACCTGCCTATGTGCTATATAGATTTTTGACCTCATAGCAAATGATAATTAGGCTTAACATTTTGAAATACAAGCGTGTGCTACAACTGCGAGCCATTCTATAAGGCAACTTTTCAGCACTTGACAAACGGACAGCGACTCTTAAATAGCACTTAACACGATCGCACGCCGCTGTGCTTTAAGTTCATGTTTGTGAATATCACTCGTAGAAAACGCTCTTAAGTGCGAAGATCCATCGTTATCTGGAATTTATCCATTATACTGTTTTTATCCATTTTTAAGTGGTAAACATCAGACACGCAGATGCAATTAATGGCCCTTTTCCCCATTGGGGCACTTTTTTGTTTGTGTAATGCTTGTTTTATTTGCATTATGTCGTTGTAATGTTGTTGCATTGCATTATAAATATGCTTTATTCTTATAAAAATACGTCTGGCTGAGCAAAAATAGACCATATATAGTAGTATTCATATGTTTTCGTCTTCATGTTGCTTCAGTTAATATGTTTGAATCTGTTTTATTCATTTACATTTCATTTACATTTATGCACTTGGCAGACGCTTTTATCCAAAGCAACTTACAGTGCCCTTATTACAGGGACAATCCCCCTGGAGCAACATGGAGTGTCTTGCTCAGTGTCTTGCTCAAGGACACACTGGTGGAGACCGCTGGGATCGAACCAGCAACTTTCTGCATATCAGTTCAGTGGTTTAACCCACTGGACCACCATCTCACAGTGATATCTGGATGCCTTTGGCTATTGTAGGGATTTTAAAATATCGTGTTTCATCTCACTGGGACTTTCTGTGTGAGGGTGCCCATGCTACGATTATGCATGAAATCACAACCTATCGTGGCCTTTACGTATTATAGCATATCGTGGCTTCCACATATCTCAACCTATCTATCGGGCCCTTTACATAGCACAGCCAATTGCGTTAGGTCTTTCTGTGTTAATCGGCCTTACTCATGCTCATAGTTTATGCAGTCATTTGTTCATGGATATTTACTATTTATGCCTTCATTTGTCACACAATTTACATCAATTTGAATTTCTTTTGGGGGTAGGCTCCTCTCCTGCCTTCATCTTCATCTTCAGGCAGAATCAGCCAAATCTGCATCCCTGGGATTTGGATTAAGGACAGGGGCTACACCAAAGAACTTTTCTAACCAACTAAACATGAATCATTGTAGCTTTCAACCATCTGTTTAAACTTTGTGGAATAAATACCATGTAAACGTTCACCTGCCTTCTGAGTCTTTATGGTAGAAATGATAAATAGTGTTGGCCCAGATTAGGCCCACATCTGGTATGCATGTAATTCACATGTACCAGATGTGGCCCGGGAGTCTGGGGTTTACGCTGTAGCTCTGTGTGAGAGAGATCTTTCTTTCTCTTCTGGCTTGAGAATAACAAGAATGCTAAAAAAAACGACATTGCTTAGTTACCAAATTAACCCCGGTCCAACGCATCAATGTTTCCGCGGCCAGCCGCATTCACACAGTTACCTGACCGATGGACTACACAGGACTAAATTAGCCAGATAGCCAATATAATGTCAAAAAGACCAAAGCCAGCAAAGAAAAATAAGAAGAGAAGTGGGGATAAAAACAAAGCTAACCCTAAAACCCCCTTTGGGACAAATTTGGGCAAAATCTTTTTTTTCCTTAATCTGAGCAGTACAAGACTTGGCTACTTATCCTAAATTTGCCACCTGAACACACACAATTTTTTTGTGTTGAGTGCTTAAAAAACAAACTCCTTAATCTCGCATTCATGGACAAAAATGGGCACCCGTAGGAATGAATGGGAAAAACTATAATTCAGAGCATTTTGTTTTTATTTGTGGAATAAAACTCAATAGATCCAACACAATGCAGATCATACATACACATAAATCAATGGGTGAGCCTGTACAAAATTCTCAATGTGGCAAACACACTCACACACATACACACACAAAGCATTTAATGAGCTATAACAGAGTTGTTTAAAAAAAAAATAGTGAAATAAAAGTTACTCAAACATATATAAAATAAGAATTGAATGAGCCAATGACTTTTTATTTTTTATATTCCAATATGCCACTGCGCACACGTTATAACATTGGTTTATAGAGTTCAGCCTATATGCAGCCCTTGAGTCCTACAGCCAACTAGTGGCTATTGATATTATTATTTTTTGTTATTTTTATACCAACATATGACACCACATGACACCAAAGTCAACACATTTTTAGGTTTTGGCTGTCTGAACTTTTTACTGAAGTTAAAGGAATATTAAATATAACATACAAATAAGCCTAATTAAAAAAATATGTGCCAGTATGATAGATCCCAGCAATGAATGTGAAGCTGATAAAAAGCGAAAAGTGACAGAGAGCGGCGGAGAATGCCAAGTGAAGGCGGAAGAAAGTGAAACTCACATGGCAGATATATGCACGCAGAGTTAGAATGCAGAGAAAGCGGAAGAGAAGCGATCATCACAGTGAGTTAATGGCGCGGACTAAAGATGCATGTAACTTCTGTACGGAAATGGATGTATGCAGAAAGTTTATAAGACAGCAGTTAGTAGATTAGATTAGATTAGATTCAACTTTATCGTCATTACACAAGTGCAAGTACAAGGCAACGAAATGCAGTTTAGGTCTAACCAGAAGTGCAATAGCAGCAAGTGCAGGATATACAATGGTTGCGTAAGTGCAGGACATGGATATGTACTGAATAATATATAAATATGTATAAATAGAGAGATGGTTATTACTATAAACAAAACTGAATTTACAGGTGAATATGTACAGTGAATATAATATACAGATGGCTATTACTTTAAACAGAATTTACAGGTGAATATGTATTATGAATATAATATACAGATGGCTATTACTATAAACAGAATTTACAGGTGAATATGAACAGTGAATATACTATACAGATGTCTATTACTATAAACAGAATTTACAGGTGAATATGTATTATGAATATAATATACAGATGGCTATTACTGTAAACAGAATTTTACAGATAGAGGTATACAATAATATGTTAGGCTAATATGAGGAATAGCAGTGGATTAAGGTAGTGCAATAAATTATGGACAGAGCTATCCGAAAGAAAGTGTAAAAGTGCAGTGGAAAGTGGTTGCATATTACAGTTAGAAGTATGGTGCAAAATGCAACTGTAAACAGTTGGTACTATAAATACAGTCGGCAGTGCAAATGAGCATAATCCAGTTAAGATATGGTGGTACAAAATGCATCCTGAAACGCCTGCCGGAGGGCAGGAGAGAAACCAGTCTGTGGGCTGGGTGAGAGGAGTCCTTGAGGATGCTGCGAGCTCGGTGCAGACAGCGTTTCCTCTGGATGTGCTCGATGGCAGGTAGTGGAGTTCCTGTGATGCGCTGGGCAGTTTTCACCACCCGCTGCAGTGCCTTGCGCTCCGCAACAGAGCAGCTCCCATACCATCCTGCCACACAGTTGGTCAGGATGCTTTCTATTGCGCAGCGGTAGAAGTTCACCAGGATAGCCGAGGAGAGCTGATTCTTCCTCAGTGTCCTCAGGAAGAAGAGGCGCTGGTGAGCCTTCTTGACCAGGCTGGAGGTGTTGGTCGTCCACAACATGTCCGCCGAGATGTGGATCCCCAGGAACTTGAAACTGGAGACACGCTCAACAGCCATTCCATTGATGTGGATGGTGTCGTGTGTGCCTCTTGGCTCCTTCCTGAAGTCCACGATGAGCTCCTTCGTTTTGGTGGTGTTGAGGAACAGGTTATTATCAGCGCTTTATTATCAGTAACACACAAGATGGGAAACGCATCAGAAATTGGTCATCTCAGGGACACTGATGGTATGATAATATCTCTCTTTAATTATATGGAGGACTGATTATCACTTAAATCTGTGTTATTTGATTATTATAATGGACAATATAGAGAAGATTGATTATTATATCATGCTGTGTTTAAGTGCATGATGCATAGTTTCGTGTGTTTATTTAAAAAAATGCAGCTTTGTGTTCAGAAGAACTGAAATAGTGACATATACCACTGGTACTTAAATAGTTCATGGGAAAAATGGGAAAATTATGTTTAATAAGAAAAGAAAGTAAGCTTAAATATATAAATGAGCAAATTGAGAGACAGTTGTATTTGGAAAAGTCTTTATTTACATTGTATTTGTTCACGTTTAAAAATGTAATCTTAAGTATTTATGTATTCTTTTCTTAGTGTGTTGTGTGGGCCAAACTGTAAAATTACTGTCTGACCAAACAAAATGACTAAATACAAGAGCTGAAAAGTGATTTGGAGTTGTTCCCTTTGTCCCCTGTGGTTGACTGATGCTTTTGTCGAGTTAGAAGCAAGTACTGATGCAAAATTCCCAGACAACTCGACAATGAAGTTTGTAAATCCCATGTAATGGGAATGAAAATTGGCTGTTGTCCAGTCTGCCTCTCAGTTGTTGCTCATAGGCTTATCAATCTGACACAGACATGCTGAGGAGTCCAAAATATGAGACTGAAACCCAAATCCAGCACAGAGAGACTCATTGAATGTGGAGGTGAATGTGTGTATGTGTGTGAGTGTGTGTGTGTCAGAGATCCTGTAGAAGGACAGTGTGCCGGCTGATATGTCTACATACACTCCAACTCTATTATAGGAGCCTGAAGGGACATGTTTGTCAAGAACATTATAGCAACGGATAGTAAATCCTTTATCATCGCAGAGCAGACACCAGGTGTTTTCACTGTGCCCAACTACACAATCCCTTCCTCCTTTCCTGCTGATTCCTTTATATGATATTGATATAGCAACATTTCCACTCCGTTCAACCTCCCAGTAACAGCGTCCAGGCAGACTTTCTCTACAGAGAACCTGAGGATGTTTTTTAAATCTCTCTGGGTGATCAGGATATGACTGATCCTTTCTCACATATATAACCTTTCTGTTCTCTTCGGACAAAATGAGGTTATTGTGTGCTGTGTTAAGATCCAGTGTGAGATCACAGGCATCTGAACACAAGAAGAGAGAACACATTTATCACTAAATACACACATTTGTGTATAATTAAATTTGCATTACAACTTGTTTAGTGTGTCCCAGTAATTTACATCAGGTGTCCCTATAATTCAAATGTCTTAAAAAAAAACATACCAAACCAGGTTTTATAGAAATAAAAATAAATTACAAACAATTTCTGTGAGGGTTATGTTTAGTGGTGGGAAAAGAACATATGATTAGCATAGCATAAAAACAATATATACAAGCTTGTGCGTGTGTGTGTGTGTGTAGACGTACATTTGTGTAGTCCTGCTGTATTTCTGAACTTTCCACCATGCTCCACGCTATAAAAGACACAGAGTTAGACATTCTGTATATCTGAAACAACACACACACACACACACACACACACACACACACACACACACACACACACACACACACACACACACACACGGGGGGTGGGGCGGTGGTGGGGGGAGGGGGTTGTGAAATGTATTTCATAGACGTAATGGTTTTTATACCGTACAAACCGTATTTTCTATCCCCCTACACTACCCCTACCCCTAAACCTACCCATTACAGGAAACTGCACAATTTACTTTCTGTGAAAAAAAACTCATTCTGTATGATTTATAAGCCTTTTGAAAAGTGAGGACATGGGTAGCGTCCTCATATTTCACCCTCTCCTTGTAATACCCATGTCATTATACACATTTGTGTCCTGATATTTTACAAAAACATGCCCACACACACACACACACACACACACACACACACACACACACACACACACACACACACACACACACACACACACACACACACACACACTGACATACTTGAGTATCTGCAGTGAGCAGTGTGGATCCTCCAGTTTTTCAGAGAGCAGCTTGACTCCTGTATCTCCTATGTGATTGTAGCTCAGATCCAGCTCTCTCAGGTGTGAGGGGTTTGAACTCAGAGCTGAAGACACATAACCACAGCCTTCCTCTGTCGCCATACAGCCAGACAATCTACAAACACACAACATTATTTTGTTAATCAGATATCACTGTCACACAATCACCTGGGTAATTTGTATTTGCAACCTTTTTATTTTATTTTCTAAATGTAGTGAAGTTTGCAGAAACATCTATACTCCAGTGTAGCAGATTTCCACTCTCTGCAAGAACAAGAAAAGGAACAAAGTATTTCTACATTGTCTCTGGACATCATGGGCCAAAACCTGAAGAGCCATTTTTAGTTCTCTCACTGTCAGTGGTGTACTTTTTGGTGGTATTATTACTTTGTTACAGTATTTGAGTATTTATTGGGAGAATCTGTACTTTACTTTAGTTTTTATATTTATGTCAACTTTTACTTCACTACATTTCTTAAATAAAATGTATACTTTTAATCCATTTCCCCAAAGCATTTCGTTGCTTATTACAAAATAAAGTCGGAAGAACACAGAAAACAGCATGTGCAAACAAGGGCTCACACAGCTGTGGTTGATTTAATTTTCCAGGATGCGTCCATTGCTATAGCAGCTGAGAATGGTCTGCTGTCATTATACAGTACGAGAACGGCCTCTAGAGGCCAAATAAAAACTCTCCTCATAAATAAAAACTGATGCCTTGTACAGTTTGTTTTGACACGTGACGTGAGGCTGCACGCTGCAGAGCGGGACACAGCGGGATTTAAAACATAGACAACAAAGCGGTATGTTATACAGTACGATATAGTATATGTTTTCATATCACTATAAAGTAATTAGTTTTTTGACTAGATATGCTGCATTAGTGGAGAACAGCAGTGTGTTTGCCGTTGCTTTCCCGCATGGGCATCGGAAGCAAAAAAAATGTGGGTGGGTCCTCATAAAGTACAAATATACTGCTTTGCTTGCTAAATGTATAGTTTGGAAAGACAAAATTATGGAAATCGCCAGTAGTGTAGGGGTAAGACACACGGCATCTAGGTTTGACACAAATCGACCTTGGGACCTCGGTTCGAGTCCGGCTTTCGCCGAGCTCAATCTTCTCTCTTTTCCCATCAACATATTAGATCGGAAAGGCATTTATTTTCATTAAAAATTAAGAAAATATTAGAAAAGTGGAAATAAAGCATCTAACGTGTTTAATAATAAGTGTTTATCGATTAGGGGTAGGTAAACAGACATGTGCTGAATGTTAGAGATGATAAAAGTGAGTGGGTCCAATATCATTGATCGTAAAAAGTGGGTGGGTCTTGTCCCATGCTTTCCCGGGCCGCCAACAGGGTCAGGCTCGTGTGGAATCCTCCACCGTGTCTCGAGCCCTCACGCTCAAGGTTGAATGATTGGCTCTGGCGTGGTGGCTGCCATCTTGGCAGAGGATTCTTGCGTGTATGACATTTTATATTGCAGCAGGATTCATATTTAAATGGTCTTTTTGAGTTTAATATTCACAGATGCTAACAGAATGAACTTAGCCTACCTTACAATCAGCCATGAATCCTTTGCTCTCAGAAATGAACAGCTTTTCATGAGGTGAATTATTCCTCAAAGCGTCTCAAAACGATGTAGCTGAAATAATGTTACAGCGCTTCAGTAGATGTTTGTATGAGTTGATGTGTGGGCGTTGATGCGGGGATCGTCAGTATTTGAATCTGAAAGACCGTGCAATCCGTGGGTGTGGTCGCATTAGCGGATAATGAAGTGGCTTGCGGGTGACTGACATTTATCTGTTTTCAAACAGATTACATAAACACAGCATATTTGTTTTTGATTTGCATTTACGTTGTTTAAAACCTGACATTTCAACGTTTCTTAAGACATACACTCACCTAAAGGATTATTAGGAACACCATACTAATACTGTGTTTGACCCCTTTGGCCTTCAGAACTGCCTTAATTCTACGTGGCATTGACTCAACAAGGAGCTGAAAGCATTCTTTAGAAATGTTGGCCCATATTGATAGGATAGCATCTTGCAGTTGATGGAGATTTGTGGGATGCACATCCAGGGCACAAAGCTCCCGTTCCACCACATCCCAAAGATGCTCTATTGGGTTGAGATCTGGGGACTGTGGGGGCCATTTTAGTACAGTGAACTCATTGTCATGTTCAAGAAACCAATTTGAAATGATTCGAGCTTTGTGACATGGGGCATTATCCTGCTGGAAGTAGCCATCAGAGGATGGGTACATGGTGGTCATAAAGTCAAGTCAACTTTATTTATATAGCGCTTTTAACAATGCAGATTGTTTCAAAGCAGCTTTACAGTGTTAAACAGGAAATAATGCAGCATAATTTTATTCAGCCGTACAGCCATTCTGGAGAAAATGGTGATGTCATCAGTACATTTCAATTATCATACAGTGGCAGTGTGGGCTTTAGATCAATAATTAGATCAGTAATTTAGTTTATATGGTTAATTTATTTTAATAATTAGATTTATTTCGATGTTTAGTTGAAAAATTTAGAAATATTTAGTGTCCCCAACTGAGCACGCCAAGCCAGAGGCAACAGTGGCAAGGAAACCAAAACCCCATTAGGTGACCTAATGGAGAAAAATAAACCTTGGGAGAAACCAGACTCAGTCGGGGTGCCAGTTTTCCTCTGGCCAATTAACAAACAGCGTATTATTATTATTATTATTATTATTATTATTATTATTATTATTCTGGCAACTTTACAGGTCAGAGTTCATAATAGATCGGAATATTCGAAGGACTGGAGGCAACACGCTGGAGACGGGTTTATTGAGGATGACGTTGATTAAATAATTATTAAAGTGCAATATTTGAATGATCGGAGGCAACACGCTGGAGACGGGTTTATTGAGGATGACGTTGATTAAATAATTATTAAAGTGCAATATTTGAATGATCGGAGGCAACACGCTGGAGACGGGTTTATTGCGGATGACATATCGATTTAAGTATTATTAAATTGTAATATTCGAACAATCGGAGTCATCACGCTGTAGACGGGTTTATTGCGGATGACATATCGATTTAAGTATTATTAAATTGTAATATTTGAACAATCGGAGTCATCACACTGGAGACGGGTTTATTGAGGAATGCCGTGTCGATGAGGCAGTTTCAGGGGGAGTCTAATCATGGTCTCTCAGACACTTCAGGGTCATGTGTTGGTCTTCTCTGGGCGCAGGTCCAGCATCTGATCTGGATACGGCCCAGATCCGGCTGACTGCAGTAAACCTCGGGATAAAACAAAGAGACTATCATTAGCGTAGATGCCATTCTTCTGATGATGTCACGAGTACATCAGGTGTTATGGGAAGTGTTCCCGGTTCCGGCTGACCTAGTTAATGCAGCCTAACAATCATTTCATTGAAAAAGTGTTTTATGTGTATGCCACAGTAAAGAGATGTGTTTTTAGTCTAGATTTAAACTGACAGAGTGTGTCTGCTTCCCGAACAATGCTAGGAAGACTGTTCCAGAGTTTAGGAGCAAAATAGGAAAAGGATCGACCGCCTGCAGTTGATTTGGATATTCTCGGTATGATCAACTGGCCAGAATTTTGAGACCGCAGTAGACGTGATGGAGTATATTATGTTAAGAGCTCGCTTAAGTATTGGGGAGCTTAAACATTTAGTGCTTTGTAAGTAATAAGCAAGATTTTAAAATGTATGCGATGACTGAAGATATTATTATAAATTACAGCAACCCCTCCCCCTTTACCTTTCAGACGCGGCTCATGTTTATAACAATAATCTTGGGCGGTGGACTCATTTAAAGTAATGTAGTCGTCAGGTTTTAGCCAGGTTTCTGTCAAACACAGCACATCTAGATTATTATCTGTAATGATATCATTAACAATACGCGCTTTTGGGGAAAGGGATCTAATATTTTGCAACCCAAGCTTTATCAATTGTTCATCTGTATTATATCTTTAGTTTATTTGTTGGACATCATTAAAATTTTGGCCCCACTTTATATTAGGTGGCCTTAAGTACTATGTACTTACAGAAAAAATTAAGTACAATGTACTTACTGTGTTCAAATTGTATTGCAAAACACCTTTGCTGATATTGAGGTGGGATACGAGTAGAGTTAGGGACAGGTGTGGTGATATGGGTAAGTTTAAGGGTAGGGTTAGGTTTAAGGGAAGTGCCAACTGTGTAATTACAAATGTAACTACAGAAATTAATTACAGACGTAAGTACATGCAGGTATTTTTTAAAATGTAAGTACAATGTAAAAACATGTATGTCCACAATAAGTGCATTGTATCAAATGATTAATTAAAATGTTAGTACATAGCAGTTAAGGCCACCTAATATAAAGTGGGTCCAAAATTTTTACTGTTGAATGGTTTTGATGTTTTTTTGTATTTACTAATTCGGGGAACAGACACAGTCTCTATATGATAATATCTAGGTGAAAGAGTCTCTATGTGCTGGGATTTATCTGACTCCGGTGACGTGAGACAGCTAGCAGACGGTCGGTTTAGCCAGTTTGTCTGCTTCCTGACCTGGGCCCTAGTGAGTCAAGGTTTAGAGGGATGTACATGGTCAGAAACAATGCTCAGGTAGGCCTTGGCATTTAAACCATGCCCAATTGGCACTAAGGGGCCTAAAGTGTGCCAAGAAAACATCCCCCACACCATTACACCACCATCACCAGCCTGCACAGTGGTAACAAGGCATGATTGATCCATGTTCTAATTCTGTTTACGCCAAATTCTGACTACCATCTGAATGTCTCATCAGACCAGGCAACATTTTTCCAGTCTTCAACTGTCCAATTTTAGATTATATTAGATTAGATTCAACTTTATTGTCATTACACAATTACAAGTACAAGGCAACGAAATGCAGTTTAGGTCTAACCAGAAGTGCAATGGCAGCAAGTGCAGGATATACGTATACAATGGTTGCGTAAGTGCAGGACATAAAAATGTACTGAATATATATAAATATGTATAAGTAGAGAGATGGTTATTACTATAAACAGAACTGAATTTACAGATGAATATATACAGTGAATAAATATACAGATGGCTATTACTATAAACAGAATTTACAGGTGAATATGTACTATGAATATAATATACAGATGGCTATTACTTTGAACAGAATTTTACAGTTAGAGGTATACAATAATATGTTAGGCTAATATGAGGAATATAGCAGTGGATTAAGTTAGTGCAATAAATTATGGACAGAGCTATCCGAAAGAAAGTGTAAAAGTGCAGTGGAAAGTGGTTGCATATTACAGTTAGAAGTACGGTGCAAAATGCAAATGTAAACATTGTTACTGTAAATACAGTCGGCAGTGCAAATGAGCATATTCGAGTTAAGATATGGTGGTGCAAAATGCATAAGTAAACAGTTGTTACTGTAATAAACAGTCGGTAGTGCAAATAACAAAGTGAAGGCAGATGTGAGGTAGGAGAGTTTGCAGTTTAGGAGGGAAGTGGATCAACGGTGGTTAGAGTTCAGTAAAGAGACAGCTCTGGGGAAAAAACTGTTCTTTAGTCTGCTGGTCCTGGTCTGGAGGATCCTGAAACGCCTGCCGGAGGGCAGGAGAGAAAACAGTCTGTGGGCTGGGTGAGAGGAGTCCTTGAGGATGCTGCGAGCTCGGTGCAGACAGCGTTTCCTCTGGATGTGCTCGATGGCAGGTAGTGGAGTCCCTGTGATGCACTGGGCAGTTTTCACCACCCGCTGCAGTGCCTTGCGCTCCGCAACAGAGCAGCTCCCATACCATACTGCGACACAGTTGGTCAGGATGCTTTCTATTGCGCAGCGTTAGAAGTTCACCAGGATAGCCGAGGAGAGCTGATTCTTCCTCAGTGTCCTCAGGAAGAAGAGGCGCTGGTGAGCCTTCTTGACCAGGCTGGAGGTGTTGGTCGTCCACGACATGTCCACCGAGATGTGGATCCCCAGGAACTTGAAACTGGAGACACGCTCAACAGCCATTCCATTGATGTGGATGGTGTCGTGTGTGCCTCTTGACTCCTTCCTGAAGTCCACGATGAGCTCCTTCGTTTTGGTGGTGTTGAGGAGCAGGTTATTATCAGTGCACCATGTGGCCAGGTGCTGGATCTCCTCCCTGTAGGCAGTCTCATCGTTGTTGCTGATGAGACCAATCACCGTAGTGTCGTCCGCAAACTTGACGATGGAATTAGTTCCATACACAGGCTTGCAGCCGGAGGTGAAGAGGGAGTAGAGAAACGGACTTAGCACACAGCCCTGTGGTACACCAGTGTTGAGTGTGATGGACGTGGAGCAGGTGGATCCTGATCGAACATTCTGTGGTCTGTCAGTTAGGAAGTCCAAAATCCAGTTACACATTGAAGTGTTGATGCCCAGGTCTCCAAGTTTGGCAATTAACTTGGATGGGATGACAGTGTTGAATGCTGAGCTGAAGTCAACAAACAGCATGCGTGCATAAGTGTTTTTACTGTCCAGATGGGTGAGCACAGAGTGCAGTGCCATGGAAACTGCATCCTCTGTGCTCCTATTGCTGCGATAGGCAAACTGGTGTGAGTCCAATGTGGATGGTATAGAGTCTTTTAGGTGTTCCAGGACCAGCCGCTCAAAGCACTTCATAATGATGGGTGTGAGTGCTACAGGGCGGTAGTCATTAGGGCACCTCGGGCTAGAGTGTTTCGGCACTGGCACAATGGAAGTGCGTTTAAAGCATGATGGTACAGCTGCTTGGGCAAAAGACAGGTTGAAAATGTCTGTAAAAACCCCAGCGAGCTGCTCCGCACACGCCCTGAGAACACGACCAGGGATGTTGTCTGGTCCAGCAGCCTTGTGCGCGCTGATCCGGCTCAGTGCCTTGCAGACATCTGTGGAGGAGAGTGTGATTGGTGGGTGGTCAGCTGAGGGTTTGAGCTTGGTGGCAGTTTCTCTGTTGTCTCTTTCAAAACGAGCATAAAAGTAATTTAGCTCGTTCAGGAAGTTGACATCAGTGGCTGCGGGGGTGGAGTGGGTGGGTTTATAATCACTGATGGCCTGAATGCCCTGCCACATGCGTCGAGGGTCAGAGTTGGAAAAGTGTCCCTCTATATTAAGCTTGTAGCAGTGCTTGGCCTTTTTGATGCCCCTCTTCAGGTTTGCTCTGGATGCGCTGTAGGCTTTTGCATCTCCTGATCTGAAGGCAGTATTGCATGACTTCAGCAGGAGTCGTACTTACCTGTTCATCCAAGGCTTCTGATTTGGGTTTGTGGTGATCTGTTTCTGGGTTGTAACACTGTCAATGGTGGTATTGATATGATCCAATACTGAGGAGGTGTAGGAGTCAATGTCCGTGTGAGCGCCACTGGTGGCTTGAGAAGCAAACATACTCCAGTCTGTGTTTAGAAACCTTTCCTGGAGTGTGGAGTCTGCCCCCGCAGGCCACACCTTGATGGTTTTCACTGATGGCTTCACACGATTGATGAGGGGTGCATATTTGGGTCTGAGAAACAAAGAGATGTGGTCTGACTGTCCCAGTTGGGGGAGGGGTGTTGCAACGTAAGCTCCCGCCATGTTTGTGTAAACATGGTCTAAGGTTTTGTTTCCTCTGGTGTGGCAGGAAACAAGCTGGTGAAACTTGGGTAGCACTGACTTTAAGTTTGAGTGATTAAAGTCACCTGCACCAATAAACGCAGCTTCCGGGTGATCAGTCTGTTGTTTACTGATGGCTGCGTGAAGTTCTTTCATAGCAAGCTTGGCATCAGCATCGGGTGGAATATAGGCCGCAGTGATAATGGTGGAGGTGAACTCCCGCGGTAGATAAAACGGTCTACATTTAACCATGAGAAACTCCAGGTTAGCTGAACAATGACTCCCAACAATAGCAGAGTTTGTGCACCAAGCTTTGTTAATATAAATGCACAATCCACCCCCTCTGCTCTTCCCGGAGCCATCTAATGTTCTATCCGCCCGGAGTGTGTGGCGTCCCGCTAGCTCGATAGCGGTGTCCGGTATTCCGCTGTTTAACCAGGTTTCCGTGAATATTAGGACGTTACAGTTCAAAAGTTTCTTACTGTGTGTGATGCTGAGTCGAATCTCCTCCATTTTGTTCACTAGCGACCGTACATTGGCAAGGAAAATGCTGGGTAAAGAGAGAAGATGAGGAGTAAGCGTTAGCTTAGCACGCGTTCCTCCACGCTTCCCCCGCCTTTGTTTACGATCTCTCCTCCGCCTTCTAGCACTTCCGCCCGGCCGGGTAGAGTGCAGAGTCACGGGTGTCCTAGCGATCTCAGGAAGGAGTTGTAGATTGTCCATAAAACTGTCGGAAATTTGCAAACCAATATCCAAAAGCTCAGCGCGGGTGTACGTTGTAAAGGCACAACTGTTCTGTGCGAACAGACCCGAGAAGAACAGGAAAAATACCGCAAAATTGCAGAATCTGGAGAGAACCAGAGCCTCGCGATCTACTCGCGCCGCCATCTTGGTCATATCACTTTTGGTGAGCTTGTGCAAATTGTAGCCTCTTTTTCCTATTTGTAGTGGAGATGAGTGGTACCCGGTGGGGTCTTCTGCTGTTGTAGCCCATCCGCCTCAAGGTTGTGCGTGTTGTGGCTTCACAAATGCTTTGCTGCATACCTCGGTTGTAACGAGTGGTTATTTCAGTTAAAGTTGCTCTTCTATCAGCTTGAATCAGTCGGCCCATTCTCCGCTGACCTCTAGCATCAACAAGGCATTTTGGCCCACAGGACTGCCGCATACTGGATGTTTTTCCCTTTTCACACCATTCTTTGTAAACCCTAGAAATGGTTGTGCGTGAAAATCCCAGTAACTGAGCAGATGTTGAAATACTCAGACCGGTCCGTCTGGCACCAACAACCATGCCACGCTCAAAATTGCTTAAATCACCTTTCTTTCCAATTCTGACATTCAGTTTGGAGTTCAGGAGATTGTCTTGACCAGACCACACCCCTAAATGCATTGAAGCAACTGCCATGTGATTGGTTGATTAGATAATTGCATTAATGAGAAATTGAACAGGTGTTCCTAATAATCCTTTAGGTGAGTATATGTCTCATGTTTGTGAGACAAGTATTCACTAAGCTAGAGCTCCTTTTCTGAAGACTATCTGAATGAACGTCTTTGACAGAGAGGCTGCCGATCGTTTGTTTTCTTTATATTGCAAAAAGCCAAAAAAAAAAAATTATTGTGACTGTACGCAAAAAAAATTGAAATTTAACATATTATAATGATGTATAACACTTGCCTGAATGATAAAAAACGTCAGAGTTATTTGAGTCTCTTTGGCACTGATAAGAAAAAAAGCAAGCTGATCGCGCCGGCAACAACCACTGACTCGAGGGGGTTAAATTTACAATCAGCTGTCATTTACTCTTAGAAATAAACAGATTCTCTGTTTAGATTATTCAGATTATTCCTCCTCACCGCGTCTCAAAGCAATGTAAGTGTTTGAGTTGAGGCATTTACTCTGCTCTCATTGATCATTCTCATCGTGTCAGTATTTGAATCTCAAAGGAATGCATGCTCCATGGGCGTGGCTGCATTAGCGGATAATGAAGAGGCTTGCAAATGACGGACATGTCTCTCTTTTCAAACAGATTACATAAACACAGCATATTTGTTTACGTTTTGATTTACATTATTCAAAACCTGACATTTCAACGCTTCTTTAGACATATGTCCCATGTTTGTGTGATAAGTTTTAATAAGCTACAGGTCAATTTCTGAAGAGAATCAGATCAGACATCTTTTACAGGGAGGCTGCAAATCACGCATCATGTTTGTTTTTTTCTTTTGCAAAGAGCATAACATTTTGTTTTTATTATGAGTGTACACAACTAAACGTAGAAACATAACAGATTGTAATGATTAGGGGTGGCACGGTTCATAAAACCCACGGTTCGGTTCGTATCACGGTTTTAGGGTCACGGTTTTCCGTTAAGTACGGTTCTTGTTGTTGTTTTTTTTAATCGTTAACACTCCAGAAATTTACTTCAGCATATGGTATATATGGCTTAATCATCCACAATTTAGGATACAGTATTAAAAAATTGTTAAATAAAGTTGTTTCCTAACTGGCTGTCTACCGACGACACATTGGCGTAACATTTTTCATGTTAATCATATCAATTTTGATCAGAACAATGCACTGTGGCTTTAATTCAGCTGACCTGATTAACAAATTTCACCATGAAGTGTCCTGTGTGTTTCACAATCACCATATGACATCCAGCGCTGTGAAAAAATAAAATAAAATATACGAAAACACAACACTGCCAGAAGTTTTTGCAAAAACTTCAAAGGCATGTTTAAATTATTAGAACTAGAAGCATATCTTAACTTTTAAATGTTACATTTATCATGTGAATTACTTATATACAACATATGAATGTGTGTATGAGACAGAGGGGAACACGGTCTTGCAGCAGATATATGCTGCCCATCATAAATCAAAGCACGAGACAGACCGGGGTCGGAGGAGAGCACCGGAAAATGTGACAGAATGGACTATATTTGCCTGTATTTGCAATCCACGAGCCGTGGTTCAGCTGCGCGAGACAAACACTGCCAGTGTGTGTATGCGCAAAGGGCTAGCGCGGCGCGGCTCCCACTCGCCGCACTGCATCTGCCCTGCTATACGATGCTAGCACATCCTCCAACTCCGGGCAGCCTTCCTTATCTCTCCCACTTTCATTTCTACATGTGACGTGACCTGCAGCACTCCACTTTTACTTTACTGTATGTCCACACACACCTCTTATTTCGCACGAAAAGGACACTCACTGTCTGAGGTAACATACGGGCACGAGGATACATTGCGCATGCGCGAACCGTGCGACGCACACACTCCGAACCGAGACAAGCGAACCGAACGGTTCGGTTTTTTTCCATGTACCGTGCCACCCCTAGTAATGATGTATAACACTTGCCTAAATTATAAAAATTGACCAAGTTTTTTGAGTCTCTTTGGCACTGATAAGAAAAAAAGTCGATCACGAGGGTGCGACTCGAGGGGGTTAAGATGGACTGGATACATGGGGATATTTGTGTGTGCGTGCTTCTAACTTTTGCCATGTATAGAAATTTACAGGAGGGCTGATGACCTTGTTTGAAAATGACTATAAGAGCTGCACATTTTTTTATGACTGGCAGGCAATGCTCTGCAGACATTCAGGATGGCTGTACGACTGTTGACTCTTCTTTTGCAGAAGAATAGACAATTTTATTAAATTATTAAGATTTGTCTCTTATTCAGAGTTGATTCGAAAATTGCAGCAACAATGAACAGAGTTTCGCGCTTTACTCTGAAACATGCAGCTCGTCAGTTAAACAACTGATAATCGCACAAAGCCATATCACATTCCTATAACCATGCATTGTTAGAATTCATTAAAGCGTTACTGGCCAACTGGCAAGTACTCGCTAGGGATGGGAATTTTTCGATAGGTCTCAAAAACGAGTACTCGAGTACTCGGGGGCGGGGCATGTGCAGAACTTCAGCGTGCTAGATTTTACAGGCTATAGTTTGAAACGGAACATTTTGAATGCGCTCTTCCCTTATCAACCCTGATACACGGACAACGAAAGCACACAGAAACATAATTTTATTAAAATCGTGTTCTCATTATAATGCTATGACAGATTGACTCTGGACATCTTGCACTTAATTTTATTATTCATGATCGAAGTGTTTACAGACATCACTGTGCGTTTTCAAACTCATAACGAAAAACTTTAAATAAACTAGGTCTACTGTTAAAAAATACGAGAACAGTATAGCACTGCTGCATTACTAATATTTTCATGGTGAGCACGCTGTTGGTGTTAGAGCTCCGTCGATTTGATTCGTAATCCTTGATTTTCTCCTTAACACTCGCTTACAAACGAATATTTTCTACTATTTACAGCGTGTGAATATATCTCCGATACGATTCTCTATAAAAAACAATCGGATTGCTTTGATATCACTACTTATATCCGAACTTCCGCTACTAGCCGTAGCCCGCTAGCATTGCACGCGTGGTAACTTATTTACACCGGTAGCCGTAGCCCGCTAGCATTGCACGCGTGGTAACTTATTTACACCGGTAGCCGTAGCCCGATTGCATTGCACGCGTGGTAACTTATTTACACCGGTAGCCGTAGCCCGCTAGCATTGCACGCGTGGTAACTTATTTACACCGGTAGCCGTAGCCCGATTGCATTGCACGCGTGGTAAACTTATTTACACCGGTAGCCGTAGCCCGCTAGCATTGCACGCGTGGTAAACTTATTTACACCGGTAGCCGTAGCCCGCTAACATTGCATGCGTGGTAAACTTATTTACACCGGTAGCCGTAGCCCGCTAGCATTGCATGCGTGGTAAACTTATTTACACCCGTCACTGTACCGACAATTCGTCATCGTAGCACATCTGCTACAATGGCGAATAACTCGGATGTGTGTCTAATGTTACCTTTGAGTGCAGGCGAGGACACGTTCGAGCTGCATTCGGTGCTGTTGGAGTTGGAATCGGTGGAGAAGAAGATTAGCGACCTTCTAGACAGACAAGCCGTGCTGAGAGAGCGACGATCAGCGCTTGAAACATCACGCGCCGATGCACACAAGTCAGTGGTTAATAACCTGTTGACTCCGAGCTCGTCTACTCCGTGTGTTTCTTTGCACAGGACGCGATCATCCCTGGTTTCGTTCACTCCGGCACTGACACAGCACCGGGGACCGTGGGTTTTTCCACAGCGGAAGACGCGAGCCAGGACCAGAGCTAGGACCTCTCCGCCCCTCCCGGTCTTCGAGATCTCCACCCAGAACCGCTTCTCCCCTCTTCGCGAGACGGAACGCGACGCTGTGGTCATCGGTACTTCCATCGTCCGGCATGTCCACGCTACCTCAGGTAAAGGCAAGGTAATCACTCACTGCTTTCCTGGTGCTCGTGTTCTCGATGTCGCTGCGCAGGTTCCCGAGATCCTGAGCGGTGACGAGCGCATCGGAGCTGTCGTGTTGCACGCGGGAACGAACGACACCAGGCTGCGGCAGACGGAGGTTCTGAAGAGGGACTACAGGAGCCTGATCGAGACGGTGCGCAGAACATCGCCTGAAGCAACGATCATCGTGTCTGGACCCCTTCCCACGTACCGACTAGGACATGAAAAGTTCAGTAGATTATTTGCTCTAAATGAATGGTTAATGTCATGGTGTAACGAACAGAAGCTGCTCTTTGTAAATAATTGGAATCTTTTCTGGGAGCGACCTAGGCTCTTCCGTCCTGATGGCCTTCACCCCAGCAGAATCGGAGCGGCTCTTCTGTCGGACAACATCTCCAAGGCGTTACACACCACCATATGACTAGTAAGTCAAAGTCCAGATCACAGTCTTTCCTGTTCTAACTTAATTGACATAAGTACCAATGTAGAACATTATATAGAAACTGTGTCTATTCCTCGTTTAGTGAGGTCAAACATTAAATCTACTGTAAGATCCAGGAAAAATCTAATTGTGATTAAACCAGAAAAGCTAAATATTAGTGAACAAAAACAATTTCCAAAACTAGGTCTTCTAAACATTAGATTGCTCACACCTAAGGCGGTTATTGTAAATGAAATGGTCACAGATAATAGTTTCGATGTACTTTGCCTTACTGAAACCTGGCTTAAGCCAAATGATTATTTCGGTCTAAATGAGTCTACTCTGCCAGGATACTGTTATAAGCATGAGCCCCGTCTGATTGGTCGTGGCGGCGGTGTTGCAACAATCTATAGAGATATTCTTAATGTTACTCAGAAAACAGGTCACAGGTTTAATTCGTTTGAAGTACTAGTGCTAAATGTTACGCTCTTAGGTATAAGAAAGAAATCCGTATTATCTCTAGCCCTGGCTACTGTGTATAGACCTCCAGGGCCCTATGCTGATTTCTTAAAAGAGTTTGCAGACTTTTTCTCAGATCTGTTGGTCAACGTTGATAAAGCATTAATTGTTGGAGATTTTAACATACACGTAGATAACACAAATGATGCATTAGGGGCTGCGTTTACAGATCTATTAAACTCCTTTGGGATCAAGCAAAACGTCACTGGTCCCACTCATCGTCTTAATCACACACTAGATTTAATTATATCACATGGAACCAACCCAACCGAAATAGATATTATACCGCAAAGTGATGATGTCACTGACCATTACATGGTAACTTGCATACTGCGTACTGCTGAACTCTGTCATGTTGCGCCACGTTATTGACCAGGCAGAACAATCCTCCCAACCACTATAGATAGATTCTCAAATAGCTTACCTGATCTGTCTCAGCTGCTCAGTGAACCCAAACAAACAGATGAACTAGAGGAAATGACTAGCAGTATGAGCAACATTTTATCTAGCACATTAGAAATTGTTGCACCAATTAGATTAAAAAAGGTTAGAGAGAAAACTAAAGCACCATGGTACAACAGTGCTACACATGTTATCAAGAGAGAAACTTGTAACTTAGAGCGTAAATGGAAACAAACTAATTTAGAGGTCTTTAGAATCGCGTGGAGAGATAGTATGTCACGTTATAAAAAGGCCCTAAAAGCAGCCAGGGCTGAGCATCTCCGCAAACTAATAGAAAATAATCAAAATAACCCAAGGTTTTTATTTAACACCGTGGCTAGACTAACAAATAAACAAGCATCGCCTGAGCAAAATATTCCGTTACAGTTTAGTAGTAATGATTTTATGAATTTCTTCACTGAGAAAATAGAAAACATCAGAAATAAAATTGTAAATGTACAATCTTTAATGATGTCTTATGATTCAACCGCTACTATCGCCCCTCAAGAACTACTACACCGCTTTACAACTATAGGACAGGAAGAGCTAAATAAACTTATCATTGCATCTAAACCAACAACATGTTTATTAGATCCAATACCCACTAAACTACTCAAAGAGTTGTTACCTGTAATGGAAGAACCTCTTCTCAATATTATTAACTCGTCTTTATCTTTAGGTCATGTTCCAAGAATATTCAAGCTGGCAGTCATAAAACCTCTCATTAAGAAGCCACAATTAGATCATAATAACCTAGCAAATTACAGACCAATTTTATGTCTAAAATACTAGAAAAAGTTGTGTTCGCTCAATTGTGCTCTTTCTTGCAAGAAATTTATATCTATGAAAAATTTCAATCAGGATTCAGGCCGCATCATAGCACAGAAACTGCACTCGTTAAAATCACAAATGATTTACTTCTAGCTTCTGACCAAGGCTGTATCTCAATACTAGTTCTACTCGATCTTAGTGCTGCGTTCGATACTATAGATCATAAAATACTCATAGATCGACTTCAAAATTATACTGGTGTTCAGGGACAGGCATTAAACTGGTTTAGATCGTACTTATCAGACCGCTACCATTTTGTCTGTCTAAATGGGGAAAAATCCAGGATGATGTCAGTAGACTATGGGGTGCCGCAAGGATCCGTATTAGGCCCTCTGCTATTCTCAATATATATGCTGCCACTTGGTAATATTATAAGAAAACATGGAATTAATTTCCACTGTTATGCTGATGACACTCAATTATATATTTCATCCCGCCCGGATGATAACGCTAAATTATCTAAACTGACAGCGTGTGTTGAAGATATTAAATACTGGATGACGTGTAATTTTCTGCTATTAAATTCAGATAAAACGGAGGTATTACTTATTCGTCCAAAAAACTGCCCACAAAACCTCGCACAATACAACTTTACCTTGGAAGGATGTCCTGTCACTTTATCCACTACAGTAAAAGACCTGGGTGTTATATTAGACCGCAACCTGACATTCGAAAATCATATTTCATATGTTACAAGAACGGCATTTTTCCACCTTAGAAACATTGCTAAGCTACATAACATGCTATCTATTCCGGATGCAGAAAAGTTAGTTCATGCATTCATGACCTCGAGATTAGATTACTGTAATGCTTTATTAGCTGGTTGTCCTGCTTCCTCAATAAACAAACTACAGTTAGTCCAAAACGCAGCTGCTAGAGTTCTTACTAGGTCAAGAAAATATGATCATATAACACCAATTTTATCATCTCTACACTGATTACCTATTAAGTTCCGTATCAATTACAAAGTATTGCTACTGACCTATAAAGCCCTAAATGGTTTAGCTCCAGTGTATCTAACGGATCTTCTATTGCCCTACAATCCATCGCGCTCTTTAAGGTCACTAAACTCTAGGCTTCTGGTCATTCCTAGGATATCTAAGTCCACTAAAGGAGGGAGGGCTTTTTCACATTTGGCTCCTAAACTCTGGAATAGTCTTCCTGATATTGTTCGAGGCTCAGACTCGCTGTCCCAGTTTAAAACTAGATTAAAGACGCATCTCTTTAGCCAAGCATTCACATTATAATTACCCTTTATACTACAGTTAAATCGGATCAAAAGCATTAATATAATATTCTGAACAGCAGCTACGCTAATTATTTCCCCTCTGCTTTTCTGTTGTTATCTCGGGACACTAGTCCCGAGGTAAATAGTTCGCCAGTTCCAGTTTGTATCCAGCCGCTCATGGAGACTTCGGATGCCCCAACACCTGTGATGAGACGACTCCACGCCTGTGAAGAGACGACTCAACGCCAGTGTTGTTATGGCCTAAATTAATACACGATTGATTAACTTTTTCGAACATTATTCTTTAACATTGTCTTTCTAACATTTTTACTGTTCATCTATGAAATGCACTTTCTGAAAAATAGCCTATCTAAAAAAAATATTTACATTTACATTTATGTAATATGACCGTCTCTAAACCATAATGTCAAGCATTGCATTTGAGCTGAAACTGAAGAGAATGAACAACAGCCGGTATAATGGCCGCGCTTTGCTAGCTTATTAAGCTCAACCAAACGCATTTTATATTAGATGAATCAGATATAGACAACATAAAAGTAATCTTACAACGTGCATCTGCAGAAAAGGATGCGAATGCACACATGAACTTCATGCGCTTGCCTGAGTGTTCTCGCTAGTTCCTCTGTGGATTTCCTTTAACAGCTGATAGACGGGGAACTAAGCACAGAGAATTTACAGCATTCTATTTCCATTGTGTTCTCATTATAATGCTATGTAGGCTATGACAGATTGGCGCTGCACATCTTGCACTAACCATTTAATGATCACAGTGATTCCAGACATCACTGCAGTGCACGCCTCAGTTTCACTTTATTTCGCCACGTTCTGGAGGTGTGCTGTATAACGCTAACCAATCAGACCTCAGGTACCGCGCAAAATGACGCAATAACCAATAAAAAAGAGACAAATAGTTTTTTTTAAAGTCAGGGCGATACTCGTTCTCATAATCGATGGTCGCTGTCACGTTAGAGTACTCGATTACTCGACCACTGTTGCTCATCCCTTATACTCGCCCATGCCGTGTTCATTTTGGAATCTGTCTGAGATGCTAAGGGTGTCCCGAACACAGCCACTAGATGACAATGCTGGCTTGTGCAGTGCTGTCGGGAGCAATCCATGCATGAAATAAATGTGTTTGAAAAAGCAGCAATTTTCAGGCCATTGTTCTATTTGAGTCTTCATACAATCCACTGTTGGTTTTGTGTCTTGTTCTGGCATTCCATTGAGAGCAGATAATTTAGCGAAAATACTTAATGGTTATTTATTGTGATAGCACTTTGATAATATATGAAAAACTATTTACCTCAGTATCTGCAGCTGACAGTTTGGGCTCTTCAGTCCATCAGAAAGAAGCTTCACTCCAGCATCCTGCAGGTCATTGTTACTCAGGTCTAGCTCTCTCAGAACACCGTTTGAGGATTGTAGAGCTGAAGACAAACTCTCACTGGACAGAGCAGTGAGATTACAGAATGGTAGCCTGTGTAAAGAACAAAACAAACAGCGCTATTAATGTATTTATCAAGTAGGGTTTATAACCTACACTCACACATACACTCACCTAAAGGATTATTGGGAACACCTGTTCAATTTCTCATTAATGCAATTATCTAATCAACCAATCACATGGCAGTTGCTTCAATGCATTTAGGGGTGTGGTCCTGGTCAAGACAATCTCCTGAACTCCAAACTGAATGTCAGAATGGGAAAGAAATGTGATTTAAGCAATTTTGAGCGTGGCATGGTTGTTGGTGCCAGACGTGCTGGTCTGAGTATTTCACAATCTGCTCAGTTACTGGGATTTTCACTCACCACCATTTCTAAGGTTTACAAAGAATGGTGTGAAAATATGTATGTGAAATATGACTGAAATACGAGTTTGTTATACGAGTTTGTTATTACTGAACGAGCCTTTTGCACTTAAGTAAGTTACCCTATTCAGGCAGAGATTGGTATTGATTTGAAGCCATTCACGGGCGTTTAAGTATAATTATCAGAGCCTGCCGAGCTCCCACCTGAACTCACTCTAGCAGTGTATAGTATCTATTTACAGAGCGTTCCATAGCTGGCGCGGAAGCGTTCAGCCTGCGTTTTCAGCCTCTGCGTGTGGCTCTGAGCTATCTCCATCTCTTGTCCTCTTTCACCTTCCTTTTCTTTCTAACCATGTGTGTACAGTCCATTCCCGTTATCTCTCAACCACGCCCCACTATTACACGCAGGCCTACACAACACCGTAACCTTGCTAATCTACGTCCTGTTCCTTCCTCTGCTAATGCTCCTCCCTCTTTTTCTGTGGGCCTATGGAATTGTCAGTCAGCGGTCAATAAAGCTGACTTCATTCCAGCCTTTGCCACTCAATCCGCTCTCAAAATCTTGGCCTTGACTGAGACCTGGGTCCGCCCAGAAGACTCAGCAACACCCGCTGCTCTATCTAATAACTTCTCTTTCTCCCACACCCCACGCCAGACTGGGAGGGGTGGTTACGCAAGCTCACCAAAATTGGACAGTTGAAGACTGCAAAAATGTTGCCTGGTCTGATGAGTCTGGATTTCTGTTGAGACATTCAGATGGTAGAGTCAGAATTTGGCGTAAACAGAATGAGAACATGGATCCATCATGCCTTGTTACCACTGTGCAGGCTGGTGGAGGCGGTGTAATGGTGTGGGGGATGTTTTCTTGGCACACTTTAGGCCCCTTAGTGCCAATTGGGCATGGTTTAAATGCCACGGCCTACCTGAGCATTGTTTCTGACCATGTCCATCCCTTTATGCCCACCATGTGCCCATCCTCTGATGGCTACTTCCAGCAGGATAATGCCCCATGTCACAAAGCTCCAATCATTTCAAATTGGTTTCTTGAACATGACAATGAGTTCACTGTACTAAAATGGCCCCCACAGTCACCAGATCTCAACCCAATAGAGCATCTTTGGGATGTGGTGGAACAGGAGCTTCGTGCCCTGGATGTGCATCCCACAAATCTCCATCAACTGCAAGATGCTATCCTATCAATATGGGCCAACATTTCTAAAGAATGCTTTCAGCACCTTGTTGAATCAATGCCACATAGAATTAAGGCAGTACTGAAGGCGAAAGGGGGTCAAACACAGTATTAATATGGTGTTCCTAATAATCCTTTAGGTGAGTGTATTATAACAGGTCCAAGCCTGTTTCATGTAATTTTCTTCCACACCTCTCGGTGTGCTATAGTGCATACATCATAGTATAAATTGTGGTGTTGGAGAAGTACAGCAATGGAGATGGAAGCATGCTTGTTACCTATGCTATGCTCCTAAAACTCTTAATACTTCTCAACTCTTGCAGAGATGAGTTTGTGAAGCAGCATTTACTGAAAACTGAGCCGCTCTTATGCCGGTTTCACACTGCACGTGCAAGCAGTGCGGTGGCAGCGCAGAAGCTGTGCATAATGGGCAGGGCTCGCCCATTGTGCTTTCACACTGGCAGCATTTGTCACGCGCAGCTAAACCGTGGCATGTGTATTGTAAATACAGACAAATATTGTCCATTCTGTCCCCTTTTCCCGTGTTGTCCTCCGACCCCTGTCTGTCTCGTGCTTTGATTTATGATGGGCAGCATGAAGGCCTATCTGCTGCAAAGAGAAATTTGTTTTACACTCAAGAGAGCCACATTGGACACTAGCACAGATAACAATAACTAACAATAAAGTAAAAACCACACCAAACTCCTACAACATTATAGACATAGAAGATACAGAAAACAAAACATAAACAACACAACAACGCAGCAATGGTGGTAAACATGCAATGATCATTCCAGTAGCTAAAATTAATCAATAAATAATTAAATAACTAATCAATAGTGCACATTATATAATGTCTATGTGCCTGTGTCTGATCTGTTCAATAACTGAATGCTCCTCTGCACAAATGATGTAATGGCTTGTTTGGTTTTTGTCAATGGCATTCTAAATCTATGTCCAGAGGGGAGGGGGGGGGGGGGGGGACAAAGTGGGTGGGATGGATCATCCAGTATCCTCAGAGCCAAATTGAGGGTATACTGATCTGTGAGGTTGGAGATGCTTTTAACATCCGATCCAGTAATTTTCCTGCCCATTTTAGTCACCCTGTCCAGCAAGCTCCTCCACAGTCTCAATAACTGTCCCATGAATAGTAAAAGGTTGCAGGAGGGGGCCTTTTCCTAAAATCGATCACCATTTCTTTTGTTTTTGAAATGTTTACAATTAGTGAGTTTTGATTGCACCATTTGTGGAAGTGGTCAACCTCAGTCCTGTAATCCTGTTCATTATCTATTAAAAAACCAACTAGGGTAACGTCGTCTGCAAACTTAATCAATGAACAGTTGGAATGGTGACTGAAACGATCATTTGTATATAAAATAAATAACAATGGTGATAAAACACATTCTTGCAGCACTCCTGTGTTTGTCATGATGGTTCTTGACTGACTGTGACCTGCTGTTGTCTGCCTGTTAAAAAGTCCTGAATCCACTTTACAAGAGTGAGATTTACACCCATATTTGTCAGCTTCTCTATCAACAAGTGTGACTATGGTATTGAAAGCTGAAGAGTAGTCTGCAAACAGGATGCATACATGAGAGGCAGGTGTTTCAAGGTGTTTGTAAATTCCATTCAGGAGGGTTGTGACAGCATCTTCCACACACCTTTTTCCACACCTAGCAACAGAAGTGAGTGCCACTGGTCTTAAATCATTCAGTCTGACTGGTTTGGGTGTCTTAGGAAGTGGTGTAATTATTCCCGCTGTTTTCCATATCTTTGGGACTTTGTCAAGTGATTTCTGAAACAGTCCTCTGAACACTGGGTTCAGTTGTTCTTTGCAAGTCTTTAGGATGGTGCCTTCCAGCCTGTCAGGGCCGGCAGCTTTCCGTGTCCTTATATTGTCACTAAATGCCTCAATTAGTGACAATATTTAATAGTTATTTATTGTGATAGCACTTTGTTAATTATTATATGAACAGCAATTCACCTCAGTATCTGCAGCTGACAGTTTGGGCTCTTCAGTCCATCAGAAAGAAGCTTCACTCCAGAATCTTGCAGGTCATTGTTACGCAGGTCCAGCTCTCTCAGGACACAGTTTGAGGATTGTAGAGCTGAAGACAAACTCTCACAGGACAGAGCAGTGAGATTACAGAATGGTAGCCTGTGTAAAGAACAAAACAAACAGCAATAATGTGTTTATACATTATTTTTTAATGTACATTTATGAAATGCACTTTCTGTAAAGCTGCTTTGAAACAATGTGTATTGTGAAAAGCGCTATACAAATAAATTAGAATTGAATTGAATTGAATTATCAAGTAGGGTTTATAACCTGGAGCACATATTATAACAAGTTCACAGTGTTACATGTAATTTTCTTCCACACTGCGCAAATGTGCTATAATGCACACATCATAGTATAAATAGTGGTGTTAGAGAAGTGCAATAATGAAGATGGAAGCATGCTTATGCTGTGATGCTAAACCTCTTAATACTTTTATGCTCAATTAAAAGTAAGGAATTGTTTTATCTTTTGCATATTCAAGAAATACATTGTTTTGCAAAGTTTATCGTTTGAAGTTTGTTGTTTATTGTTTCTCATATATTAAACAGGGACTTTAACATTTATTGATTGTTGATTGTTATCTTGTGTGGGATATGGCAAGCCAACACACTGAGACAGTGGATGAGTACGAGCCCATTTAAGAAATAAAGTTCAACGCATTCCTAATATTGGAATCCAAAGGAAGATTATGCAGCGACTTTGTTCTTCCACAACCAGGCACTGCACAATATTTTGCAATCTTCAATGGCATTTTTATTGCTTGGTAGCTTGATCTGTTTAGTAGTTCTATGTTATTTAGCTATTACATGTCATGCGCAAATCGGTGGACGGGGCTACAGAATTAGGCGTTGGCCTTCTTCTGTTTAGGCGGCGTTTCACTGCACTCTGATGTCACTGGGAAACACATTCGCAGATTTCTTGTTTGACGAGCCAGCTGTCAATAAAAAGCTTTATTTGACTAACAAGGAAGTTTTCAGCTCCGAAACTTACAGGGTATTCTTATATTACGATGACCTTTTATATATCAAAAGCTCAAGGAAAAGTTGATTTCTCAGTTCATGACCCCTTTAATGACATCGCAATCTTAATCCATAGTGTATAATATGGAGTTGGCCCACCCTTTGCAACTATAACAGCTTCAACTCTTCTGGGAAGGCTTTCCACAAGGTTTAGGAGTGTGTTTATGGGAATTTTTGACCATTCTTCTAGAAGCGCATTTGTGAGATCAGGCACTGATGTTGGATGAGAAGGCCTGGCTTGCAGTCTCCATTCTAATTCATCCCAAAGGTGTTCTATTGAGTTGAGGTAAGGACTGTGTGCAGGCCAGTCAAGTTCCTCCAAACCAAACTCGCTCATTCATGTCTTTATGGAGTGACGCTTTGTAAACTGGTGCGCAGTCATGCTGGGAGCATGAAATTGTCTAAAATGTCTTGGTGAAGCATTAAGAGTTCCTTTCACTGAAACTAAGGGGCCAAGCCCAACCCTTTAGCCCAAGACTGGTTTCCCACTGAAGCTAAGCAGGGCTAAGCCTGGTCAGTACCTGGATGAGAGACCTCCTGGGAAAACTAGGTTGCTGCTGGTAGAGGTGTTAGTGAGGCCAGCAGGGGGCGCTCACCCTGTGGTCTGTGTGGGTCCTAACACCCCAGTATAGTGATGGGGACACTATACTGTAACAAGCACCGTCCTTCAGATGAGACGTTAAACAGAGGTCCTGAATCTCTGTGGTGATTAAAAATCCCAGGATGTCCTTTGATAAAGATTAGGGGTGTAACCCCAGCATCCTGGCCAAATTCGCCCACTGGCCCCTGTCCATCATGGCAATCATCCCCATATATATATATACGATTGGCTTCATCACTCTGTCTCCGCTTCACCAATCAGCTGGTGTGTGGTGGGCGTTCTGGTGCAATATGGCTGCCATCACATCATCCAGGTGGTGCTGCATATTGGTGGTGGATGAGGAGATTCCCCCTTTCTATGTAAAGCGCTTTGAGTGCCTAGAAAAGCGCTATATGAATGTAACAAATTATTAATTATTATTCAGTTATGAAGTGTTTTCTGTGTGTTGACAAATCTTTCACAATGTTCTAACAGACGGGATTTGCACACAACGCGTCTGCTTCCTTTGAACCAAATCATTTTAACGCGCTTTGAGTGCCTAGAAAAGCGCTATATGAATGTAACAAATTATTAATTATTATTCAGTTATGAAGTGTTTTCTGTGTGTTGACAAATCTTTCACAATGTTCTAACAGACGGGATTTGCACACAACGCGTCTGCTTCCTTTGAACCAAATCATTTTAACGCGCTTTGAGTGCCTAGAAAAGCGCTATGTGAATGTAACAAATTATTAATTATTATTCAGTTATGAAGTGTTTTCTGTGTGTTGACAAATCTTTCACAATGTTCTAACAGACGGGATTTGCACACAACGCGTCTGCTTCCTTTGAACCAAATCATTTTAACAACTGGTTAAAACAACTGTAGTAAACAACACATTCCAGGGCCCAGTTTATGGCCGGGCCACTCTCTGTCCATAACAGTGGACAAAGGTTTTCTATATTTTGATTGGATCTTCGTAGACTGACACAAACAAACTGTCAAACGCCATCCGATAAAGATGCTAGGACAACAGCCAGACACCTCTAAGAGGGCAATAAGAAGAACTCTTGTACCAAGCCCAGGAAGGACAAAACATCTCATTGGTCCACATGCAGTTTCTGCCCTTCACCCAAATCCCTAGTGTCCTGGTCTATGACTGCCATAAAAATTCAACAGGACCTCAGCAGTAGTGGGTGAAAGAAAGGCCACAATGATCCATCTAAATCCATTCATAACTACGTTTGGAAACCTTAAGACTGATGTAAACTACATACATCCATTTCATACTTATTCAGAGAAATAAGTATTCTCAGTGACAGCTAATTGTAATGCAACATCTTACACAGAATCAGCTGTTAATGAACAAATGAATGAACAGTTCAATCTTTTCCCATCATGTTTGGTTTCTATTTGTTTAGAATAGTGCCTATTGCTAATAAGGGTATTCTGATGGTGGTTTGGAAAGTGAGAAATGCATTAGTAAACTTTAAAGACACTTTAAAGACTTCTAACTGTGTACAGCATGCAAATGAGTTCCACAGGAGAAAGGAGGGTGGGCCACACGGTGTGCCCCCTCTGATGCCAGCAGCCAATCGCAACACTGGAATGGAGAAGCGCCAAATTGCAATCTCCTCCTATTCGGAAAAGGATAAAGGTACCCTTTCAACAGACACACCTTGTTCTGAGTTTCACCTTGAGAGAGACAAACAGTTCACCAAGTTCTGAGTCTCCCCAGCAAGGATGAGACTGTAACAGTTAACCAAGCTCTGAGTCTGTTCGGCGAGGATGAGACTGTGACAGAGCAACCAAGTTCTGAATCGGAACGGAAGAGTGGTTTTTTTTATCCGCGACTATGCCATCTCACAATAACCCAGTTGCCCTGCTGCACGGGCTCTACAGCCGGAACTGAACATTGTACAGAGTTCACCACTGACAGAGAAGGCTATGTTAAACATATGACAGGCAGTGCAAGTGACAATAACAGGAGAAGATGACATGGCTCAACCATGTTTATTGATTGATCTAACTTACCACAGTTGTTTGATGGGAAAAAAAAGACGACATGCAGTGATGGCAGACTGACAGGCTAGCTAAATGCTAGCACGTTGTGTGAACAATAACGATTTTGATTAAAGCTAGCTAAGTCAGATTAATGTGATCGATAATATAAGATTTATTTTGATGATTCAATTATATTGAGCAATATAAACAGCAAGGAAAGAGAGACTAGAGATTAAAACAGGGCTTAAACGGAGCAATGACAATGAAATGTGCATGAAAATTTAATATTTTACTTTATTATTTATTGATCACATATCTAATATCCTGTGTGACATGAAGGTCTCTGAATACAGTTCATGATGGATCTAGTGGCCATGTGTAAACCTTAACAAAAGCACAGTAGGCGGGGTCAGAATATGGAGGTGCGCTGAAAGCAGTGGCGGACTAGCAATCTGGAGAATTGGCAGTTCTACCAGGAAGACTCGGGAGACCAGATAAAGTATGATAACACCACAAGTTTATTAGCAGACCAGCAAGTATTAAATTAGAGGTTCTTTGGCGTAGGCCCCGTCCGTAGCGCTCGTCACGAGGGTAACGGACTCTGCATTTCCTGCCTGAAGATGAAGGCAGGGGCGCAGCCGCCCCCGGGAGGTATAGACAGGGACCGACCTGGTGGTGGTGGGGAGGATGGAGGTAATGCTGGCGTCAGCATCTGTGAACTCAGACATGTGTTAATTACCGATCTTTTATACTCTGAGAATTATGACTTGATTGGATAGGTCTGAATATGATAAGTGACGTAACATTGAATCTTCCTGCCAGAACTTGCGCATAAGCTTCATTTCTACCAGGAAGACTCGGGAGACCAGATAAAGTATGATAACACCACAAGTTTATTAGCAGACCAGCAAGTATTAAATTAGAGGTTCTTTGGCGTAGGCCACGTCCGTAGCGCTCGTCACGAGGGTAATGGACTCTGCATTTCCTACCTGAAGATGAAGGCAGGGGCGCAGCCACCCCCAAAGAATTGGTAGAGGAAATTAGTTCCTCCAGGACGGGACCTACACACCCACAAAAATTGTGAAAGAATTGTATACTCGCCCGTCGTAAATGCTGCGATTCCTTGAACTGCCGCAGATGGGCCTTGATCAGCCAGGTAGAGACGAAAGCCTTGAACGGCCGCAGACAGGCCTTGATCAGCCAGGTAGAGACGAAAGCCTTGAACGGCCGCAGACGGGCCTTGATCAGCCAGGTAGAGACAAAAGCCTTGAACGGCCGCAGACGGGCCTTGATCAGTCAGGTAGAGACAAGCCTTGAACGGCCGCAGACGGGCCTTGATCAGTCAGGTAGAGACAAGCCTTGAACGGCCGCAGACGGGCCTTGATCAGCCAGGTAGAGACAAAAGCCTTGAACGGCCGCAGACGGGCCTTGATCAGCCAGGTAGAGACGAAAGCCTTGAACGGCCGCAGACGGGCCTTGATCAGCCAGGTAGAGACGAAATCCTTGAACGGCCGCAGACGGGTCTTGATCAGCCAGGTAGAGACAAAAGCCTTGAACGGCCGCAGACGGGCCTTGATCAGCCAGGTAGAGATGAAAGCCTTGAACGGCCGCAGATGGGCCTTGATCAGCCAGGTAGAGATGAAAGCCTTGAACGGCCGCAGATGGGCCTTGATCAGCCAGGTAGAGATGAAAGCCTTGAACGGCCGCAGACGGGCCTTGATCAGCCAGGTAGAGACAAAAGCCTTGAACGGCTGCAGATGGGCCTTGATCAGCCAGGTAGAGATGAAAGCCTTGAACGGCCACAAAACAGAGCCTTGATCGGCCGCATGGAAATGAAGGCCACGTTAGGCCGCATGTAGATGAAGGCCACCTGAAGACGAAGGCCACGTTAGGCCACCTGGAGACGAAGGCCCCGTTAGGCCACCTGGAGACGAAGGCCACGTTAGGCCAGCTGGAGACGAAGGCCACGTTAGGCCAGCTGGAGACGAAGGCCACGTTAGGCCAGCTGGAGATGAAGGCCACGTTAGGCCAGCTGGAGACGAAGGCCACGTTAGGCCAGCTGGAGACGAAGGCCACGTTAGGCCACCTGGAGACGAAGGCCACGTTAGGCCACCTGGAGACGAAGGCTACCTGGAGACAAAGGCCACGTTAGGCAATTGACGAAGAATAAGAGCTATAGAGACTGACGAACGGGATGAGTAATAATCTGAGAATGTGACGCTGTGACACCACCACCAGTATTTGCATAAGAATTACTTAGAATATGGACATTGAACATGCAATAGATATGGATATTGACATAGGTGTTAACCAATAAACAGAGGGAATTGTTATGCTACTGCAAAAGCCGCGTAGGCTGTATGGACTGCCACGTTGGCCATGTATTCAATGCCTCAATAGGCCATGGTACGGAGAGCTGCGTAGGCTGTATGAACTGCCACATTAGGTCGTATATACTGCCACAAGAGGCCGGGGTACAAAAAGCTGCGTAGGCTGTATGTTCTGCCACGTTGGCAATACATTCACTGCCTCAATAGGCCGGGGTACGAAAAGCCGCGTAGGCTGTATGTTCTGCCACATTAGGTCGTATATACTGCCTCAATAGGCCGGGGTACGAAAAGCTGCGTAGGCTGTATTTTCTGCCACGTTGGCCATACATTCACTGCCTCAATAGGCCGGGGTATGAAAAGCCGCGTAGGCTGTATGTTCTGCCACGTTGGCCATATATTCACTGCCTCAATAGGCCGGGGTACGAAAAGCCGCGTAGGCTGTATGTTCTGCCGCGTTGGCCATATATTCACTGCCTCAATAGGCCATGGTACAGAGAGCTGCGTAGGCTGTATGACTGCCACGTTAGCCGTGTATACTGCCTCAATAGGCCGGGGTACGAAAAGCCACGTAGGCTGAATGACTGCCACGTTAGGTCGTATATACTGCCACGAGAGGCCGGGGTACGAAAAGCTGCGTAGGCTGTATGGACTGCCACGTTAGGCCGTGTATACTGCCTCGATAGGCCGGGGTGCGAAAAAAAAACCCACATAGGCTGTATGACTGCCAGGTTAGGCCGTGTATATAGCCTTGATAGGAGAGGGTACAAGAAAGACGCGGCGACTGAGAATGATAAGCCGGTGTGCAGAGAAGGCTGCGATAGCCCATAGTGAGGAGAAGACAGCATGGGTGCATGAGTTGGTCTCGATAGACCCCATGAAAAAGTATTAGGAGTTAAATGATAAACTGTAACTTACCTGATGCTTGTTAAGACACATAGGTAATCTTAGATTACCTGAAGGTTTGCGCATTCTATAATATTAGAATGCTGACGACCATTTTGACCACCAAACAATCCTGTGTTCAGTTGCTGTTGTAGCAGCACATAACCCTGAATGAATGTCCGGTATACTGATGAGATGGTCTGCAGTTCTGTAGGTCTGACTCTAGGTGAGTTAACCACCTTGATACGGGAGACCCGTTGGGGAATATAAAAATTGCAGAATGATTAGGGGTGCAGGGATGTGCTTAGAGATATCCTCTTTTACCGAGACGAAGGCCGCGCTGATGAAGCCGCAGTAGGCCATAGAGATGAAGGCTACAATAGGCCACCTGGACAGAGACCACGTTAGGCCACAGAGAAATTCATGAAAGGCTTATAGTGACTGACGAAAACGGGATTGATGAGTAGTAATAAAGGAGAAAACATGCCACCACCACCAGTATTTGCATGAAAATGATTACTTGAAGTTGCTGAATGTTTGAGTCAGATCTTGCTTGTACTATAATGCTGAGGATGACCATGTAAACAGCACCTTGATAGAGTATGCGGACTCCACGCATTGAGCTGCATTCGTAGCAGCCCCGAACCGAAGAATGACCTAGGCATAGAGGAGTTGGGGAACTGCAGTTCTTAGCATCTGCAGTTGGAGGATTCGAAACCATTGGGCGTGACTCCAGGTCACAGCTAGATAGAACACAATCTAACCATCAGAACCCGTTGAGAGAACCTGCCAGAAGAAAATTTTTTTTTGATAACCTCATTTGATAACCTGAGCCAAGTTCATACTGTATGAATTTTTTTTTTTTTTTTTTGTCCACGTTTGGCAGTCTGAGACAAATATCGCAATCCTAAATTCTTTTGACCATAGGTTAAAATCTTTTGTCTTTGATAGCATGTTTGACATACTCACCAACAGCCATGATAAAATTGTAAACTGAAGTAAATTAAACAAATGTGAGTGGGTTGATGTAACCTCCAGATAAATTCTTGTGCGTTTGATTATCATGCAGTCTGACATTAATGCAGTGGAGTTCCCACAGTGTGACATCAGGATCACAGTCTGAAAAACAACGATTCACGATGATTATAAGCCGCACCGTGTGTGTCAGCTTTGGTGACGAGAAAAACAAAAAGCTCACTGCGAGAGAGCTCGTCATTTGCAGGAATCAGTACGCATGTGCAGACTTTGTCAAACAGTCACACTATATTTACTCCCCTGTATATTGTGTTAGTCTCGATAGACTGACGAATGTTGGGGTTTACAATGCGAGCGTAGCCAATCACAGACACGTATTTCCTGTAGCTCAAACAGTTGAGCGTTAGCACTAGCAACACCGAGCCATGGGTTCGATTCCCAGGGAAAGCAAGATCCGACAAAATACAAAATGTGCCCCCCGAATACGATGCAAGTCACCCTGGACAAAGCGTCAATGTCTGTGGAGCGCTTGAATGCAATGGCCAATTGGAGGAGCCAACACAACACGGAACATACACAATCAGGATTGAATGGTTCAGCGCTTGTTCACTGACTAACTCTGCCTTCTAGTGCATACGTTTGACCAACGAAGAGTAGAACATGCCATAGATTCATGATTTGGTGTAGTCAGATTGACCGAACGGTTTCCACTAGTGTCAGAGTTTAGTTGAACTGAAGCATTTGACGGTTTCATGCGTTTATAAAGGGAACGCACTCTGCTCACTTACATGTTTGCTTTAATTAAATAATTTATTAATATGTAGCGCATATTTATAAAGCAATAAGCAACGGCACCTTTATATGAGCACAGAACGCGGTTCTTCCATGTCGAATCACACAAGGAAGCCATTTCAACACTGGGTGCCCCGTATGTTTGAGCAAAATATGTACTCTGCTGGAAGACAGCCCAAAACACTTCTAAGCTTGAAACTATTGTCAGTTTCAATTTAATTTTGTATGTGACGAACTCACAGCGCTTGCTAGATGAATAGCAGGAATGATTGAGAACGGATCAAGCACTGATGTCAGTGCTGTACTTTAAAATCTTTGCTGAGCAAATTAGCATAGTTAATTAAACTTTAGCGATCTGATGACACTGAACCCATTCGCGATTTCAGCTTAACTTCTGTTAATCATGAAGCCCCGATTAGCGGGGTGCATGTTGCTTTAAAACCCGTGATGGTTTCCTTGCATTTGTGGGGAGAATGATAGAGGAATATGCTGTGCCATCTGTTCGGTTTCAGCTTTTCTAAACAAAATACAATTGTTAACGGTAACCGTTAACGATTGTAAAGCTTCCATCAGCCAGAGCTGTGGAAGCTTTGGGTCTGTCGGCAGGTGTAGTGGAGACCATACTCAGTTCCAGGGCTCCTTCCATGAGAAGGTTGTACGGCTTAAAGTGGAACGTGTTTTCCACTTGGTGCAGGGAGCGTGAGGTGGACCCAGTTAACTGCCCAGTGGCTTCAGTGCTGGAGTTCCTCCAAAATCGCTTCTCTACGGGTCTTGCCCCGTCCACACTCAAGGTGTACGTGGCTGCCATTGGGGGTTTCCACACTCCTGTGAGTGATGGGCCTCTGGGGAGGCACCCTTTAGTCGTACGTTTCCTCCGTGGTACTTGGAGGATGAGGCCTGTTCCATCATGGGATCTGGCGGTAGTTCTTGAGGGACTGGCTACAGCCACCTTCGAACCACTTGAGTCGGCGACAGATCGAGTTCTGTTGTTAAAAGTGGCGCTGCTCTTTGCTATCACCTCGCTTAAGAGGGTGGGGGATCTCCAGACCTTGGCTATAACGGCGACTTTCCTGGAGTTTGCCCCTGGCGGAGTTAAGGCCATCCTTCATCCGAGGCCAGTCTATGTGCCCAAGGTGCCATCTAATGTGGCACGGCCCAATGTCCTGCAGGCTTTTCATCCTCCACCTCATGTGTTGGCTGAAGAGGGGAGACTTGATCTGCTCTGCCTGGTCAGAGCTCTGAAAATGTATCTGCGGAAGTCTTCGCAGTGGAGAAGATCGGACCAACTGTTAGTGTGCTTCGGGTCTCCTAAGAAGGGGCTGCCCAAGCAGACGGTCAGTAATTGGATTGTTCAGGCATTATATTTAGATCTATGGCGTTATATTTAGATCTATGGCATTATATTTAGATCTATGGCATTATATAAGATTGTGGCATGAAAGGTTGCAGTGATGAGCATTTTAGCCAATCACACACATGCATGAAAGCAGAGATCTCGTCCTTGCAACTCAATTTCTGTACACTAACGAATGCTTTTCTCTTCACTAACAGTGCAAATGTGATATAGTTAAGAGATTTGTTGAAAGAAACGGGAGTCACTGTTAAACTCTCTGTTTGATTGACAGCTCCAGCGCGTGCTGCTCAAACGATTGCAAAGAGAGCTTTCTTTGATCGCTTTCTTTATAGAATTTAATTCCACGTGGCTCCGGGGTGTTAATAAAGGCCTTGAAGAAGTGAATCGATGCGTTTGTGTAAGAAAAATATCCATATTTAAAACTTTATAAAGTTAAGTTTCAGCCGACCGCCTTCCGTGTTCAATTTATGGAGAAAGTGTTGAAAGGTCCTCTGCTGATCGAAAGACTAACGCGACCAGGTACGCTCGTCATGACGTCACGCACGCATCTTGAGTTTCATTTTCAACATTCAACACTTTTCCACGGAAGGCGATCGGCTGGAGCTTTACTTGAAGTTTTAAATATGGATATTTGTCTTACACAAACGCAAACTCGATTCGCTTCAGAAGACCTTTATTAACACCCCAGAGCCGCGTAGAGCACGTTATTCGATGGACAGGTGCATTTTTTATGGACTTCAAAAACAGAGCAACTATTACTGCTATTATAATGCTTGGATTAGCCTGGACTTTTGTAATATAACTCTGATTATATTCGCCTGAAAGAAGAATGTAATACACACCTAGAGGGTGACTTGAGGGTGAGTAAATCATGGGCTAATTTTCATTTTTGGGTGAACTATCCCTTTAAGATCACAGACAACCGCCGCAATTATTACAAATGACTAGAGGTCACCAGGTAATACTAATCCTGTGTGAATAGGGCTTTAGGCTACCTTTCCCATATGATGACTCATGTGCGTATCGGGGCTAAACCGGAAGTGATGAAGTAGGCGTCGATCTTCTTCTGCTGAGGCGGTGCTTGTGTCATAGATCCACACTTTAAAAAACCTGTTGTTTGCTGGGCCTGGTGTCAATAAAAGCGTTTATTGGACTAACGAGGATGTTTTAAATTCTGAAACATACAGAATATTCTTATAGTATGATGACCTCTTATATGTCAAAAGCTCAAGGAAACTTTGATTTCTCAGTTCATGACCCCTTTAACACACCTGTCTGGAAGTTTCTCGTATGCCTAGTAAGACCTTGATTAGTTAGGGTTAAGGTTCAGGTGTGTTTAATTGGGGTTGGAGATAAACTCTGCAGGACAGTGGCCCTCCAGGAGCAGGATTGGACACCCCTGGTCTAGACCCAAGCATTGTGTTATATGGACTGATTTATTGAACCTTAGTGATATTAAACTGTATCACTAAGCAACATGTATGTACATGCTTGTATTTTTGAGAGAATAATGTTTATGTGTGGTTTAAAACATTTTTTTTTTAAATGAAGGCCTCAAAACACACAATAGATATGTGTCCACAATACTTTTGACTAATGGGTGTATTAGCCTAGAGTTTTTGCTTCAAACTGATGTGAGAATCATTGAGCCTACTCATTCACATAAAACAATACACTGATTTAAAATGTGTAAGATACTTTTTCTTTACAAAGACAGTATGCGAGGAGGCGTGAACGTTAATGAATAATTCTGGGTGTCACACCTGAGAGACAAAAGAACATAATAACCTGCATAATGGGCAGCATAATGAGCTGCATAATGAGCTGCATAATGAATGAGCTTCAGGTATGTGACTGAGAGCAACGGGACAAAGGAAATATATTATATATATATATATATATATATATATATATATATATATATATATATATATACAGTGAGGAAAATAAGTATTTGAGTATTAAGTTAAATACAATAAAAAGTATTATTTTGCAAGTTCTCCCACTTGGAAATAATGGAAGGGTCTGAAATTGTCATCGTAGGTTGTAGGTATGTCCACTGTGGGAGACATAATCTAAAAAAAAAATCCAGAAATCACAATATATGATTTTTTTACTATTTATTTGTATGATACAGCTGCAAATAAGTATTTGAACACCTGTCTATCAGCTAGCGTTCTGACCCTCAAAGACCTGTTAGTCTGCCTTTAAAATGTCCACCTCCACTCCATTTATTATCCTAAATTAGATGCACCTGTTTGAGGTCGTTAGCTGCATAAAGACACCTGTCCACCCCATACAATCAGTAAGAATCCAACTACTAACATGGCCAAGACCAAAGAGCTGTCCAAAGACACTAGAGACAAAATTGTACACCTCCACAAGGCTGGAAAGGGCTCCGGAGAAATTGCCAAGCAGCTTGGTGAAAAAAGGTCCACTGTTGGAGCAATCATTAGAAAATGGAAGAAGCTAAACATGACTGTCAATCTCCCTCGGACTGGGGCTCCATGCAAGATCTCACCACGTGGGGTCTCAATGATCCTAAGAAAGGTGAGAAATCAGCCCAGAACTACACGGGAGGAGCTGGTCAATGACCTGAAAAGAGCTGGGACCACCGTTTCCAAGGTTACTGTTGGTAATACACTAAGACGTCATGGTTTGAAATCATGCATGGCACGGAAGGTTCCCCTGCTTAAACCAGCACATGTCAAGGCCCATCTTAAGTTTGCCAATGACCATTTGGATGATCCAGAGGAGTCATGGGAGAAAGTCATGTGGTCAGATGAGACCAAAATAGAACTTTTTGGTCATAATTCCACTAAACGTGTTTGGAGGAAGAAGAATGATGAGTACCATTCCAAGAACACCATCCCTACTGTGAAGCATGGGGGTGGTAGCATCATGCTTTGGGATCGGAAAAATTTTGCAGTGTGGAACTATTTGGTGTCAAAACATGGAACACCAAAAGGGCCCTAATCTGTATACATTTTTTCCCTCTCTCACTGCCCTCTGTCCTGCATGCACGAGGGTAGTCCCGACTCAGGGGTTATGCAGGAACTGCGTGCGGTGATGGACCTAACTCTCCAGTCACTACACGCTCCCTGGGTCAGGCGATGTCCACATTAGTGGTCCGGCTAACTTGGCAGATAAGCGTGAGCCCGACAAAGTTTGGTTCCTCAACACCCCTGTCTGTCAGGCTGGCCTCTTCGGCGATGCCGTCGAGAACTCGCCCAGCAGTTCTCGGTGGCCCAGAAGTGTATGGAGGTGGTTTAAAAAAAAAAAAGCAAAAAAAACCAAACAAAAAAAAACATCCTGCCCCGACAACTAGCTGCTGGCTCCACCCTGTCGTCGGCTGCAGGCCTCCGTCTGCTTGTCGCCGAGGGTGCCCCCTTGCGTTCGCCTCTGTCCCTGCTAAGCCAAGCAGCAGCCTCCACCCGGGCAGCAGGTGGCCGGCCGCTGGGGATGCGCCCAACCCCGCGAGTCTGCTAGCAAGCACAAGGGCAAGCGGCCCTGGAATGGGCATCCCAGTGAGATGGGGAACTGCACGGGGAGATGGTGTCCGCACCCCTCCCTCCCCCGGGGGAGGACCGGGGGGAGAATATTTTTCGGTTCCAGTCCTGCCGCTGGCTCTCCGGAGTCCAGCGGTACCCACATTCTCAAAGCAGTTTCCTCCCTCCCTGGGCCCTGAGAGGGTCAGGTTGGCGGTGTGCGACGCCCCCGGGCCTTGCCACTCCTTTCCTCCCCTCTCCCCCTCGCCAGGGGGCAGCAGTGTGGGCACCGAGGACACCCCCAGGCCTTCTCACCCATACTCTGCCCCACCTGGAGTACTCAGGCAACACTCTGGGCCGCCTCCCGAGGTGGGTCTGCGTACTCCACCTCGCTGCCCCACTCCGGGTACATTAGTCCCGCTTGTTCGGTCCCTGGGGGCCTGTCTAGGTCTCCCCAGACGGTCTCGCTGGCTCATCCGTATCATCAGACTCGGCTACGCGATTCAGTTTGCTCGCCGGCCTCCCAAGTACAGGGGCATCCTCTTCACTACCATGTGTAGCAGCGATGCCCATGTCTTGCGGTCAAAGATCGTTGTCCTGCTGGCGAAGGACGCGGTCGAGCTGGTTTCTCTAGCCGATATGAAGTCAGGGTTCTACAGGCCCTACTTCATTGTACCCAAGAAAGGTGGTGGGTTAAGGCCAATCTTGGACCTGCGCATTCTGAATCAGGCCCTGCACAAGCTTCCGTTCAGAATGTTAACACAGAAACGTATTCTCGAATGTATCCGTCCCCGAGATTGGTTTGCAGCGATCGACCTGAAGCCCTTCGGGCTGTCCCTGTCGCCTCACGGCTCCACGAAGTTGTGTGAACACAGGGACATGGTGCTCTGTCACCTCAGCCAGTTGGGCCTTCAGGTTAACCGAGAGAAGAGCAAACTCTGCCTCGCTCAGAGGATCTCTTATCTCGGTATGGAGCTGGATTCGGTCTACCGGACTCCGCGCCTCACACCAGAGCGAGTCCGGTCAGTGTTGAACTGCTTGAATACGTTCAAGGACAGCACAGCGGTCCCACTGAAATTCTTTCAGAGGCTCCTTGGGCGTATTGCATCTGCAGCCATGGTAACGCCACTCAGATTGCTTCATATGAGACCGCTTCAACGCTGGTTACACGACCGAGTCCCGAGATGGCCGTGGCAGAGTGGCAAGTACCGGGTCTCAGTTACTCCTTAGTGTCTTCAAACCTTCAACCCGTGGGTGGACTCCTCGTTTCTCCGGGCCAGAGTGTCCTTAGAACAGGTGTCCAGGCATGCTATGGTCTTTAAGGATGCCTCATCATGCAGTTTTGGGTCTGTGGACGGGGCCCCAACTGCGTTGGCATGTCAATTGCCTAGAGTTCTGGCGGTACGGCTTGCCCTGGCCCGGTTCAAGAAGCCGCTGCGGGGCAAACACGTACTGGTCCATTCGGACAGCACTGCGGCCGTTGCGTACACCAACCAAAAGGCTGGTCTGCGCTTCCGTTGCATGCTCCGGCTCGCCCGCCATCTCCTCCTGTGGATTCAGAAGTTTGTGAGGTCACTTCGTGCCATTCACATCCCAGGTGCGCTGAACCAGACAGCCAACGAACTCTCTCTTCAGCCGACACCTCCGGGCGAATGGCGACTCCACCCCCGGAGCGTCCAGCTGATATGGGACCACTTTGGAGCTGCGCAGGTAGACCTGTTCGCCTCTCCGGAGTTCGCCTCTCCCTGACCGGGGGTACCTTAGGCACAGATGCACTGGCGCACAGCTGGCTCTGGGACCTACCCAAGTATGCGTATTCTCCCAGTGAGCCTTCTCAGGGAGGACGAGGAGCAGGTCTTGGTAGTTGCGCACTACTGGCCCAGCCGGACCTGGTTCCCTGAACTCACACTCCTCGCGACAGCCCCTCCCTGGCCGATCCATCTAAGGAAGGACCTGCTTTCTCAGGAGTGGGGCACTCTATGGCACCTGCATCCAGACCTCTGGAATCTCCATGTCTAGTCCCTGGACGGGATGCGGAGGTTCTAGGTGACCTGCCACAAACAGTGGTAGACACCATCTACGAGGGGCCTCTACGTGCTGAAGTGGAACCTGTTCGGCGAGTGGTGCTCTTCCCTCCAGGAAGACCCCCGAAGGTGTTCGATTAATGTTGTAATCGTCAGGTTCCTCAGAGGTGCGAGGAAACTGAGTCCTCCTCGTTCAACCTCTTTACCCTCTTGGGACTTAGCCCCGGTGCTCAGAGCACTGCAGGGTCCTCCATTTGAGCCTTTGCAGTCTGTTGAGCTAAAAATTCTGTCCATGAAGACCTGACGACATTGGCCTCAATCAAGAGGGTAGAGGACCTGCATGCACTTTCGGTCGACGAATCGTGCCTAGAATTCGGGCCAGCCAACTCTCACGTTGTCCTGAGACCCCGGCCTGGATATGTGCCCAGGGTTCCCACCACTCCCTTCCGGGACCAGGTGGCGAACCTGCAAACGCTGCCTTCAGAGGAGGCAGACCCAGCCCTAGCTTTATGTCCCGTCCACGCTCTTCGTGCTTATGTTGACCGGACTCAGAGCTTTAGAACCTCATAGCAGCTCTTCATCTGTTACGGAGGCCAGCAGAAGGGAAAGGCTGTCTCCAAGCAGAGGTTAGCCCACTGGATAGTGGATGCTATCGTCTTGGCTTACTAGTTCCAAGACGTGCCTTGCCCGCTCGGGTTGTGAGCGCACTCCACAAGGAGCATAGCTTCATCTCGGGCGCCGGCTCGAGGCGCCTCGCTGACAGATATATGTAGAGCTGCGGGCTGGGCGACACCTCACACGTTCACTCGATTTTATAGCCTCCGTGTAGAGCCGGTCTCTTCCCGGATCCTAGACAGGTAGTTATATAACAATTTCAATGTTTTAAACCTTGCATGTTTCGATACTAGGGCTGGGCAATAAACAATAACAATAATTATCTCAATGTAATTTTTGTTTTGACTGTCAGAGTCTATTTTGTGCACACATCGTGGATAAACTACAAAAGGTAAACATGTCAGCTGTGCAGATGCTAGTGCTGCATTAACAAAAATAATTTATTTTAATCAATACTGATATGTGGATTATTAAATCCTAAAGATCAGTCTTTCCGTATATGCTGTTTTCTGTTGATGCTTGAACTTCACTAAAATTGTTTTACAGTGCACCATCCATACAATAATTGCAAGTCACAGCCTTCAAATTCTTTTAATTTTATCACGAAATACAAGCAATAAATAATTTTATGCTCTATAATGTGGCGTGACTAAGCTTGCAGCATTCCTCGCAGAAACTGAAGCCTCCATGCCTCGATCACCCCCAGGTGGTTAGTCCCAGTATAGCTCAAACTTCACCCCTCCGCCCTTCCACCCCCGCCCCTCCGTGTTTTATAATGGACGCGAGACAAACTAAACAATCAAATTACACTTCAAATAATTGTTTCCTAAAGACGGTTTGTGTCATTGTAGGCAGTTTTTATCATGATGATTTCATTTCAAGTGTTTATTTTTTAAATAAGTTTAGTTTTAGTTTGTTATTTGATGCTATAAAAAGGGGGGGGGGGGGGATGGGGGGTTGACGTCATGATTGACAGCTGAGATTGAAGGCTTCTCTGAGTGAAGTTGTCACTGAGGCACTAACAGACTTTTTTGAGGATTTTCGAAAGGAGATTAGAGCTTTAGCTTTAATTTCTACATTTCCATAACTGTTTATTTCACACCAACATAATGACTTGTTCTGCATCTGTGAGAGTGTGGGCGGGATTTTGATATTCCGCCTCTACTTCCTGCTCTCTACCGCGTAGATTCTGGTCCTGAGATCACTACTGCGCACACTCTGTCCCAAATCTGCGCAAGATGTCAGTGCCATATTCGGACCTCTGGAGGCTTTAATTACTTCAGCGGAAGAGAATGAAATCGCGTCATCAATATTTTTTACAGCCTATGGGCTTGACAGATTGCTGTATCAATCAGTTGAAACAGCATGTGAACCGATTATCTCTTCCTCTTTACTCCTATATCTTTACACACACACACACAAACACACAATTTCTCATCATTTTTACATATTGATTATTCAAAACTTTCTTTGTGAATAACAGGATCTCTTTGGCTTTTATTGCAGCACTGTTTCCTCTTTTTCTTGTCTAGCCTTTATATTTCTTTGAATGAAATGTCTTTTTACTACTAAGTAATACTTTGTTTGGAATATAAAAGTGTGAGATATGAATTCTTGCTTTCAAAGGTTTATATTCTATCTGCTTCAATGCTCATATAAATGTGTGTAATTACATTACACTAATACACTCCTACACTAATCTGTTTCTTCTGTAATGAAATGAGTGAATACTCACAGAGCTTTTCTGCAGTTGCTCACAGCTGGTACCAGTCTACTTCTCCCCTCAGCTGATGTGTCGTATTTCATGGGGTTCAGCTCATCCAGCGGCTCCTCTGAGATCTGAAGCATGTAGGCGATTGTTGAGCAGTGAGACGGAGAGAGTTCCTCCTCTGAGTGTTTGTCTGATTTCACAAACTCCTGAATCTCTCTGGACAGAGTCTGATCTTTCACTTCCAGCAGACAGAGAAACAGATTGATGGACTGATCAGCTGAGAGTTCAGCTGAGAGTTTAGCTTTGCGTTTAGCTTTGATTTTATCTTTGAGTTTAGCTGAGCTTTCAGCTGATTGTTCTGCTGAGAGTTTAGCTTTGAGTTTAACTGAGAGTCCACTTCCATCTTTGATCTTCTCTTTAATGTACTGTGTGGTTCTCCTGATGCTTTTTGAGCTGTTCTCGGTGTGTGTCAGTAGATCCTTTAAGAGTCTCTGATTGGACTCCAGAGAGACGCCCAGAAGGAACCGCAAGAACAGATCCAGCCGTCCATTCTCACTCTTGAGGGCTTGATCTACTGCTGATCTTAGTAACCTATACAGAGAGTCAAATCTGTAAAATCTGAATCTATACAGTGGTTTCATGTTCTTGATCACATGAGTGTAAAACTCATAGAAAGCAGCGAGAAACTCCTGGAAGCTCAGATGAACGAAGCTGTAGACTTTCCTCTTATGAATCCCAGATTCCTCCTTAAAGATCTCAGTGCAAATCCCAGAATACACTGCGGCGTCAGTGACGTCTATGCCGCTCTCTCTCAGGTCCTCCTCATAGAACATCACATTGCCCTTCATCAGCTGTTTGAAAGCCACTTCAGCAAGTTTCACAATCATTTCTCTGTTGGACTGCAGGAGTTTCTCTGGATCTCTCTCTTCATACTTCTGATTCCTCATGTTGATCTGAATCAGCAGGAAGTGGATGTACATTTCAGTCAGAGTTTGAGGGATTTCTGCACTCAGATCTTCTTCCAGGAGCTTCTGAAGCACAGTGGATGAGATCCAGCAGAAGACGGGTATGTGGCACATGATGTGGAGGCTTCTTGCTCTTCTGATGTGTGAGATGATTCTGCTGGCTTGATGCTCGTCCCTGATTCTCTTCCTGAAATATTCCTCCTTCTGAGGCTCATTGAATCCCTGAATCTCTGTCAGACGGTTGATGTATTTGGAGGGGATCTGATTGGCTGCTGCTGGTCTGGAGGTGATCCAGATGAGAGCCGAGGGAAGCATCTCTCCTTTCATGAGCTGTGACATCAACACATCCACTGATGAAGTCTCAGTCACACCAGAAACTTCCTTTGACATCAACACAGCCACTGATGAAGTCTCAGTCACATCAGAAACTTTATTTTTGTCTGAAAACCTCAGTCTTAGTCTGCTTTTAGCCACTGATGAAGTCTCAGTCACATCAGAAACTTCCTGAGCGTCTGAAAACCTCAGTGTGATTCTGCTTTCATCCAGACCATCAAAGATGAACACAACTTTACACTCCTCATAAATCCTTGAGTCCAGATCTTGAAGTTCAGGGTGAAAGTCCAGCAGAAGTCTGTGAAGACTGTACTGATGATCTCGGATCAAGTTCAGCTCTCGAAATGGAAGCACAAACATGAAATCTACATCCTGATTGGCTCTTCCCTCGGCCCAGTCCAGAATGAACTTCTGCACAGAGACGGTTTTTCCGATTCCAGCGATGCCTTTAGTAAGAACAGTCTTGATCTGCTCTTTCTTCTCAGTTTCTGGTTCAGTCGAGGCTGTAAAGATGTCATTGCAGTAGATTGGAGTGTCTTGTGAGTGTTGTGTTCTGGCTGTTTTCTCCATATGTAAAACCTCATGTTCTTTATTCACTCCTTCTCTCTCTCCCTGTATGATGTAGAGCTGTGTGTAGATCCTGTTTAGGAGGGCTGCTTCGTTCCCTTGGAGTTTCATTCCCTCAAATAATCTCTCATACTTTTTCTTCATGCTGGTTTTGTGCTGGTCTTTGACTCTCTGTTTTTCATCATTCACTGGTTTGTGAGAATCCTGCTGCAGGTCTCCAGTCTGATCGTCTCTATCCACACTGCAGAAACAACAACAACAACACAAAGAATGAATACTAGTATGAGTGGAAAGATCTTCTAGTAAAGCCACGTGTGTCATTCTCTGAACCAGCTGAGACACAATAAATAGCTTTAATATGCGTCTATGCTTCAAAGTCTTTATGCTTGTTTGCTCAGTCTTATTGGTGACCATAAGTCTGAGTGGACATCCATGACATGCGGAGTCACACAAGGGTCAATTCTTGCACCACTCCTATTCAACCTGTACATGCTCCCACTGAGACAAATAATGAGAGAACCAAATGGCTTACCACAGCTATGCTGACCACACCCAGATCAACTGAGCCCTATCACCTAATGACTTCAGCCCCATTGACTCCCTGTGCAAATGCATTGATGAAGTTAACAACTGGTTATGCCGAAACTTTCTTCAGTTAAACAAAGACAAAACTGAAGTCATTGCATTTGGAAACAAAGATGAAATTCTCAAGGTAAACGCATATCTTGAAGCTAGGGGTAAAACATCTAAAGATCAAGTCAGGAATCTTGGTGTGATTTTGGAGTTTGTTCAAACATAAAAAGCAATATACATCCATGAAGTTTATAATCAAACAAACCTAAAAATCGGTGGAGACTATAGAAAGTGCCCCTCTTTGATACATGGACTCTCCCAGTCACCCCTGTCATTCAGTGAGAAATATACTATTCCCAAATTATATATATTCCCACAGGAGTTTTTGAAGTAATGGAGAAGGGAGCAGACGGATGATAATGAGAATAGGAGATCGGCTGAAGATTGTATATAGTTTTGAGTAAATAGTCATTAGTCCAAATCGGAGGAGTCCTTATCGTTTGTGCATGTGCGTGCATCACACCGTAAGTCATCAGATAATTATTGAACATTCTCAGCCAATGCAAAGACTAACGCTATTCTGCCTATACCTGTATCTGTATTTCATTTAATGTTATTTACGTTATTGGATTTGGCAGCCATGACATAACTGTCATTCCATATTAATTTATGCCAATTACTGTAAGTTTTAGTCATATTTATGCCTTATAAACACCGATGCACGTTCGGACCTCAGGTAGCGCGCATGCGCTCTAAAGTTGTTTACATCTCGGTCCGCACGTGCAGCAGCATCCAGGCTCACACGCACAGCTCATGGACAGTGTTAGCGCACACACATTGTTTGCATTGTATTGAACGTCCAGTCCCATTTATTCTAGTTTATCATCATAGAGATTATATTGTGTTCTATTTCAACTTTATTAACCAAAAGCTTTATTACTATCGTGTTGTGTTTTATTTATGCTAAATCCATATTTATATTTGTATTTTGTATTCTATATTCACAGAACCACACATCTATGCACATTCAATAAAACCAAAGATTTGGATTATACCCTGAGTGAGACATCATTGTTCTGACCGGAAAAACTGTAGCCTTCAACCCGAACTAGAAATTAGAGTGAAGACTCACAAGATTTTTCATGGTCCTTCGAGCCGGATCGGTGAATTGATACAGAGATGTCTCAAACTGAGAGAGAAGCACCTGTTGTGCGTCCACAAAGACGGATCAACCCACCATCTCATTTAGCTGATTACGAGCTTGGTGAGCTATTGGCGCATCGACAGCCACTCCCAGACTTCAGCCAAATTAGGGTCAAGTCACCAAGTATGGTAGGACACACCAGATAATCTTCTCCATGATAAGTGGACACTGAGAGATGAATGGCAAAGTGAAATATCTGATGGGCGAGGAGGAGAGGAAGTAGAGCTTACAGCCACGCTGCAGGTGCTGAAATGAGAGAATGCTGGCTTGCGGCTATAAACCAGCTAACTTCCAGAGATTATTTCAGCCTTGCAGGAGATGCGTCAACAGAATGCTTTGTTGCATCAGGAACTTAAAAGTCTTAAAGCGGAAAGAGGAGCCCCCTTCAGGCCAGTGACTTCACCAGTGCCGTCTCAAGTGCGTTACAGCAACGCTCCTCAACCCAGGTACTCTCGTTTCTCCCAACACATTCCGTCTCATCAGTCAGAGTTAGAGACCCCAGCATATGAGTAGACACCACCTCCTTATCCAGACTACAGACAAGCTTATTACCAGCCTCCATTAACACAGGAGAAAACAACATACAGAGGCCCTGCTCCAACCATTCCCTTCCTAACATCCCCTGATCCTCGAGAGTTTTCTAGACTGAGGATAGCATTGGAGAACATTCTGCCTGGAGATGCAACCGAGCGATTCAAGTATCAGATTCTCACTGACCATCTTAAGTTGGAGGAAGCACTACTAGTTGCAGACTCGTACAGTAACTCAATCTTCCCTTTCACAAACACCATGAGAGCCCTCAATAAAATGTATGGCCAGCCTCACCACCTAGCCTTACAATGTATTGCAAAACTGATGGATGAACCGAACATTCGCAGCGGAGATGTGAAATCTTTTCACATGTTCGGATTCCAAGTGCGTTCCCTAGTGAGTATGTTGGAACAGCTGGGCCAGAAAGGCAATGTTAAGCTGGAGTGTGGGTCACATGTGTCCAGATTGATGAGCTAACTACTGAGTACAAGCTTCAAGTTCAAGAGGACCACACTGACTATACCAGTCAATCTAAAGTTTCGTCAGTGCAGAGAAGGGAGGTGAGGAGAGATTCTAGGCAACCACGCAAACCTACTACCATCCTCCTTGGTACCGAGAGACCAGTTCATCCACCAAAACCAGCCGCATCTAAGAGAGAAGGGGTGAATGCTTACTGTCCATTCTGCGACAGCAACAGACATTTTCTGAATGGCTGTGAGAACTTCAAGTTACTCAACAAGGAGCAGAAGGTGGCTTGGGTTATGCTGGCACTGTGGGCGTGGTCATCACACTGCAAATTGCACACTGAAAGCCCTCTGTCCATCTTGTAATAGGAAGCATCTGCAAGCACTATATGATGTAAATGATCAAAGTCGAGCCACCGAAGAATCAGTTCCAGCCAGTGCAGTCTTGTATGTGGATCGTCCAACTTGTGACAACAAAAATCTGCTGAAGGTGACTAAAGTTATGCTGCAAAATGGCAACAAATCCATGGAGGCATATGCCATTCTCGATGATGGGTCAGAGCGGACCATTATCCTACACAAAGCAGTGCAGAAGTTGAATCTTAAGGGACAGCCAGAGGATTTGGTTCAATGTACAGTCAGGCAAGATACACATTGACATTCACTGTGTCCTCAGTGGCTAACCCTCGTAAGGCTTTCAAAATACGTAGTGCCTTCACCGCCAACAGCCTGGGTTTAGCAGAGCACACACATCCAGTCAAGGTACTCCAGAAGAAGTGCAAGCATTTTTACAAATTGAAACCAGTAGTTCTCATTGGCTCTGACTGCCCTCACCTCATCACAGCCATAGAACCAGTTTGACTGGGTCCACCTGGTGGCCCTGCTGCTGTGAGAACAAGTCTAGGATGGACACTACAAGGACCAGCACAAGAGGTGACCTACAGACTTTCCCCACAGTAATGTCTCTTTACCAGCTTACGGCCCAGTACTGACATTTATGTGAATGTGGAGAAACTGTGGAAAATGGACATTCTTCCATATATATCGAAACGAGAAGGTACTGACAAGGTCACAACAAGACCAAGAGTCCATCCAACTTCTCCAGGATAAAACTGTGAGAGTGGATGTTAACGGAATCCAGCGTTATGCTACCCCTCTTCTACGTGCCAAAGGTATGCCATGTCTAAATGCACCCAAAGAAGCTGTTCTGCCGCAATTAAGGGGGATGGAGAATCGGCTTAACAAGAATCCTGATCAAGTAGTGGCCTACCAAGAAGAGATAGTCAGGTTACAGCAAGCTGGCTATATCACAAAACACACTCCTGGACAGGTGGACCGTTCGAGAGAGAGCTGGTACATTCCACATCATCTGGTGGAACATAATAGAAAGAAAAGGGTTGTCTTCAACTGTTCTTTTGCTTACCAAGGCCACAACCTGAACGAGTACTTGCTCCCAGGTCCACCACTCAGCCCTTATCTTCTGTCAGTTCTTCCGTGATTTCGAGAACATTCTATCGCTGTTAATAGTTACATTCGTGGGATGTTCCACCAGGTACTCCTTTTGCCTGAGATTCATTTGGAGAAATCTTCAGAAAGACAAGGCACCAGATGTGTATGAATGGCCATTGAATGACATGAAATGTCCTTGCTGTGCAACATTCGCTTTACAGAAGCACGTCTTGGATCACAGTGAGTCTGAAGACACAGTTCTCAGTGGAGAAATCTTTCTACGCTGACAACTGCCTTCTAAGTGAGACCGCAAAATACCTTATTGACAGACTCCGCAGCCTCTTAGGTCAAAGCCTCCTGAACTTAAGACAGTGGGCGAACAATGATCCATCAGCCATCAGCCACCTGCCAGCAGATGCTCAATCTCAAAGTAGCATCCAGTGGCTCAGCGAAGGTCATCAAGACGCACAGGAGTCAACTCTTGGGTTACATTGGTATTGCTCATCAGACACTCTCTCCTATAAGCAGCGTCGGACAGACCACCCACTACCAACTATGCGGAGCATATACTATATCCTCGCTAGCCAATATGACCCCATTGGCTATATTGTGCCATTCACAACACGGGCCAAGGTCATTGTACAGAGGTTATGGGACAAGAAAAGAGAGTGTGATGATCTCCGACTGCCTGAGGAACTGTTGAACTTGTGGGAAGCTTGGGAGAGTGAAGCTGGATGGTTTGCAGCAAGTTGGGTTGCAGAGGTGTTACTGCAGTAAAGTATAACTGGATAACCCTACCAGCATTAGGTAGATCCACATTTTCTGCGATGCTTCAGAGCGAGCCTATGGTTCTGTGACCTATATACGCACTGAAAACCCTGAAGGTAAAGTGGAAGTAGCCTTTGTCACTGCTAGATCTCGGGTGGCCCTGAAAAAACAGCAAACCATTCCACGGTTGGAGTTATGTGCACCACTCACAGGTGCACAACTCGCGAAAGTTCTGAAGACAGAGCTGCCTTTGCCCATCCACAGTGTCACTCTGTGGTCTGACTCCACAACTGTTCTTACCTGGCTGCTATCACACTCCTGTTGTTTTAAAGTGTTTGTAGGCACCAGAGTGGCAGAAATCCAGGAACTTACAGAGTCTGATAACTGGAGGTATGTGCCATCAAAGGAGAACCCCGCAGATGACATCACCAAGGGAAAATCCCTCTGTGACATAGGCCAGCAAAGCAGATGGTACAAAGGGCCAACATTTCTCAGACAAACAACTGAACACTGGCCAGAGATGCCACCGTTTACAACCCCTGACCAAGACCGTGAACTGAGAAAGTCAATCTTCTGTGGTCTATCAATCTCCTCTCCACCCACTCCCGATCCACAGAAGTACCGTACACTTTCAGAGTTACTGAAGGCTTACATCCAGCATATTAATGGGGCATCCACTGATATCCCAACAGCAGATAACTACAAAGAGGCAGAACTTGCAGTCCTTCGTCAAAGCCAAGCTGAATAATTTCCAGAGGAACTGTCCTACCTCAGACCAGGTAAAGCCTTGCCAAAGAATAGTCGCTTGCTGTGCTTAGCCCCTGAATTCGATGAGGACACCAAACTCGTACGTGTGGGTGGTCGTCTCCGTCAGATCAGCCAGCTAGAGGAGGATACTATACATCCTATTGTCCTTGATTCGTGTCACCCAATTACCAAACTAATAATCAAAGACCAGGATGATAGGTTACATCACCCAGGACCAGATAGGGTGTTTGCTGAACTTCGGCGGCGATACTGGGTGATACGGGGACAGGCCGTAATCAGAAACCACCAACGACTATGTACTGAGTGTCAGAGATGGTGGGGACAACCAGATCCACCCAGAATGGCGGACCTCCCACCCGCCAGATTAAGGATCCATCAACCTGTGTTCTACTCAACAGGTGTGGATTGCTTTGGACCTTACACCATAAAGGTGGGATGCAGGAATGAAAAAATATGGGGAATCATCTTCAAATGCATGACTTCCCGTGCAGTCCATATCTACATACTCACCAGCATGGACACTGATTCCTTCTTCATGGCTTTACGACGATTCATCTCCAGACGTGGTAAACCCTTTGAGCTTCTGGCAGACCAAGGTACCAACTTTAAAGGAGGAGAAAGGGAACTGAAAGAGTCATTCATCGCCCTTCACCCTGAGCTCAGGTATTAGGCGCGGCGATCACCTAATACCTGGCTGCAGATCGCCCTGAAGAAAGTCACATAGGCCTATAGAATAAATGCATTTGATTTGCAAACCAAACTCAAACTTGACGTTTCAATCCCTAAATAACAGCGCTCATAAATGGGGGGCGTGTTGGGGCTTTGGCGATCGGTGATAGCAAGTCAATCTACTCCACAGGCAATCACGGTGTTCTGTGACATTGCACAATGTTTTCCCTTCAGATAACATATAACAGAAATGCTTCCATATATCAGTTCTTCGTTTCCTTCCAAACGCTTTACTGCAGAAGCCATTGTTGCAGTGAGCTCGCTAGTTCGGGTTTTGGTAGCCTAGACTACTCGTACCTGTGACATCAGCTGCCGCTGTCTGAGAGATTAGATTATGCAGACCATAGATATGTATACGATGCAGACGCCCTCATTGATGGACGCACGTTTTTGAAAGACAGCATAGGAAGAGATCATGTATTTTTTAATGTCCAATTTTCCTCAAATAACATTCTAGTCCCGTCTCTTCTTGTTAACAAAAAAAAAACGGCATAAGTTTTGTCTATTTTTTATCATCAAATATTAGTTTAGCTTGTCAACGTCTCGTTTTAGTCAAAGAAAAAGTGGCTGTTGACTAATATTTTTTGTCATCGTCTTCGTTAATGAAATTAACACTGCTCTAGACAGCGTCGGTTAGGGCTCTTAGTCCAAAAGTGTGTGTATATATTACCTTTATTTAACCAGGAGAATAAACTCACTGAGATTAAAATCTCTTTTACAGGAGTGTCCTGGCCAAGGTGAGGCTGAGGTTGCATGTACAGTTACAAGTTACAATTACACACAATTAATTTACTGTTAAAATTATGTAGTAAAACTTTGAAATAACTACATGTCACCAGTTATTTTAGTTTCAATTTACTGTAGTCTGGAGGAAATTCCAATCTGAGGTTGCGGCATATTTGAAAGCAATTTTACCAAGCTCAGTTCTGGCAAAGGGCACACAAAGATTATAATTTGATTCAGAACGTAAAGTATAATTTCCTTGTAGTTTCCGTTTAACCAAACAACAAAGATACGTTGGCAGATAACCCAATAGAGCTTTGTAGATCAGTATATACCAATGCATTTTTCTTTGGATGTTCAGCGATGGCCAAGCAACCCTTTTGTATAAATCACAGTGATGTGTTGAGAATTTACAATCAGTGATAAATCTCAGAGCACCATGGTACAAAGCATCCAAAGAGACAAGAAGATAAGAGGGAGCATGCTGGTAAACTACATCCACGTAATCTATAACTGGTAAAAAGGTAGCAGACACTAATTTCTTCCTCACATTGAATGAGAAGCATGACTTGTTTCTAAAATAGAATCCTAATGTTTTCTTGAGATTTTGTCTCAAGTAGTTGATATGTGAACTAAAACGTAATGTGTTATCAATAATAATACCAAGGTATTTATACTCTGTCACTGATGCTATCAGACTCCCTTGAAATGTTCTAAGAGCGAGATAATTTTCTGAGGAAGTTTTAGAATTTGAAAATAGCATACATTTAGTTTTTTTATCGTTCAAGACGAGCCTTAAAAAAAACAGATTGTGATAACGCCACAGATTGCTGCTTAGAGGTAGCTGAACTGTAAACGATTGTGTCATCCGCATAAAAATGAAACCTAGCAATAGCAATATTAAAATAAAGGCAATTTATATATATACTAAATAATAATGGCCCCAACACAGATCCTTGAGGGACTCCCTTAACAACTTCCAAGGGATCTGACTGAACACCTTCCACCTGTACGCACTGGGTTCTTCCCTTTAAATAAGCAGTAAACCACAAAATTACATTTTCTGATAATCCTAGTTTGGAGCCTTTTTAATAATATATTGTGATCGACAGAGTCAAAGGCCTTTGAAAAATCGATAAAGAGACAAGCACAATGTTTCTTGTCATCTAAGGACTCCACTATATCATTTAAGACTTTTAAAATGGCCGTAGTGGTACTATGCCCTTTACGGAATCCAGATTGGTTCATTGTCAGAATATTATGATTATTTAGATACCGTGTCAATTGCTCACTAATGAATTTTTCCAGCAACTTTGAGACAATACATAGCTTGGATATCGGTCTGTAATTATCCGTTAAAGACGGATCGCCCCCTTTTAACAGAGGAACTACAAAAGCTGACTTTCAAATCCGTGGCATTTTGTTATTTAATAAAGAAAAATTAAATAAATATTTCAACGGGGGAGAAATGAAGTCAGCCGCTAATTTTAAAAACAATGGAGCAATATGATCAGGACCTTGAGATTTATTTACATCTAGTTCTTTTAAAGCAGAACAGACATCGGGCGAAGTACTTTGTTCAAAAGCAAACTCCTTTTTCCATTGATTTTGATTTTGTTCTGCTTTGAGAAATTCTAAATCTGGATTTATAGAATTATTTATTTGAGATAAAAACCCTGATGCTATAAAATGATGGTTTAAACTATCAAGCATTTTCTTTTTATCTACAATTTTAATATAATCTTTCAATCTAAATGAAGGGAGTGATGTAGTAGTTTATTTCTAGTATATTTGGAGGAATATTGATTTATTCTTACATGTTTGCAAAATATTTCATCATATAGAATACCATTTTTATTAATTTCCCACTGAATTATGCGATCCGAAGAGCTAAAACAGAGTACACAGCGCAGTCTGTCTCTCCTCTTCCTGGTTTGCATCAGATATAACTCAATGAATGCTGATTTCATGCAGACTTGTCCATCATCTTACGTGACCATAAATTCCTGCCCTTCTGCATAACCATGTCCTGTGTAAACTTCCTCCTTCGCAAAACAAAGCCAAAGAAACATTTCTACACGTTAAAAATGAAGAGAATAAACATTTGATTGTGATATAATCGTAACGTATATATACATTTATACAATTTGGCAGACACTTTTATCCAAAGCGACTTACAGTGCCCTTATCACAGGGACAATCCCCCTGGAGCAACATGGAGTAAAGTGCCTTACTCAAGGACACACTGGTGGTGACCGCTGGGATCGAACCAGCAACCTTCTGCGTATCAGTTCCATGGTTTAACCCACTGGACCACCATCTCCTTGCTCAAGGACACACTGGTGGAGACCACTGGGATCGAACCAGCAACCTTCTGCGTATCAGTTCCATGGTTTAACCCACTGGACCACCATCTCGCGTATATGGTTTGTTTGTGATTTTCATGTGATTTGGGGATATATTCATATGATTAAAGAATGTTTATAGGATACATGCTAAGCAGGTGTATTGCTTAGTCCATATAAAATGCTAAATGTAACATATTTCAACAACATTATTAGAGCCCTCCATTTCAGCCTGAGCCTGAAGGGCTCGACTTATTTATGCTCCTATGGCCGGGCCTGTTTTTACTTTTATCTACTTTTGTTTTATACAAAATATTCAATCAACCATCACAAACTATGCATCATTTGAAAGCTAAAACACTCAAGAATCATGTTCTGAAGTTGTTTTTGCAATAAATACACCAGAGAGGAAAGGGTTAAATGAAATGCTGAAGCACTAGTATTTAAACACTAGCATAATAAACGCATTACTCATCTTTCATCTCCTATTGTGCAGATCAGATCGGACGAAACCAATAAACACACGCATTCATGTCAGTGCAAGGGTCCACTCTTCAAAATGCAAAAAAAAATCATCCTTTGTTTGCATGAGCGTTTGGAGTTAGAGTAATCAATCATGTCCATTTTCAATAAAATATTGATTCTAATCAGTTTCTGGTGATATCCCCTGAAAGCTTAGACTCTTCCACTATTGTTAAGCCCTCCCTCGTCTCTCTCCTTCAATCACAGTCAATACAGGATGTGCATTACTGGCTCCGCAATCTCTCAGTCAAAGCACCCATGGTTTTCGTTGGATAAAGTCAGCCAATGCCTTGCCAACAAAGGTTTGATTGATGGACATAGTAACAAATCAAAAGGCATTATCTTGCGCAGTTTATGCAAGCAGTTGGTGAATACTACGCGTGCTTATGTCTGCATGAGACCAGTGCGTCTGCCAGGCAGTTACGCACACACGCAAGGGAGTGCGCAGACTCTATGACAGACACTTCTTATCAACCAAATGAGTTTTTTACACTTTGTAAAGTCTTTAAATAGTTGCTTTAGTTTTCAGTAACTGTATATCCATTATCATTAGCAGTTTATTGCAGATTATTGCAGATTTATTTGAATGAAAAACTACTCTTTACAATTACAAATGTTCTGAAATAAATGGCCTTTTTGAAAGGACGTCTAGTCTTTTTTTGACATAAAAGCTCACAGAAGCTACATTTCTGAGAGAATCATCCTCAAATTTGAATCAAAGCATGATCAGACATTCAGTTTTATATTTAGGTTATTTTCAGGCCCTTAAAATTAAAGTCTCATTATTTTTTCTCAACATAATGTTTTCTCTACATTTTTTCTCGATGGCTGGAGCTAGACATGTGCCGGTAAACGGTAATACGATATACCGCAATAATGAACATGCACAATATTGTTATCGTGGGCACTTCAAAATAGCGTGAATAATTATTTCTTACGAATTATCCAGATTTTTAGAATGAATTTTAAGAATACTTTACCCATCAACCATTTAAAATGAACAATACGTCAAAGAGGAATGCGCACTGATGTAAACAGACCCAACATGAGCCGAGCACATGGCGGAGAGTGAAGGAGACGCACATTCACTCTCTGACAGCAGAGGGCGCTGACGGAACAGCAGAAATGCAGCTGTTTCCCCTGTAATCCTCGTAAACAAAACGATACGGTGCTCATCACATAACCAAATACTTAATACTTAAAGACTAATGGTGCGTTCACACCTGACGCGATTCTCGCGAGTGATTTACATGTTAAGTCAATACAGAGACGCGAAATGGCATTCTGCGGTGCGATTCGCACGAATGAGGTGGCGCGAATGACGCGAATTGAGCGTTTTGAATCGCTCGCGAATCGCTCAAGTTGAAAAATCTGAACTTTGGCAGATATTTCGTGCCGCGTTAACCAATCACGAGCTTGCTCTAGTAGTGACGCATTTACAAGCGGAGGCAGAACTCTGAACAACAATGGAGGACAAGATAATCGTGGCCGTATGTGGAGACCCGGAGCTGTGATACATCATCCTATCACTACAGGAACAGGAATAACGAGTCTACGCCGCTTTTCAGCCTCCACAGCAAATAAAGCGCAGCTACCCTCTCAACAAAATCTATGTCAGCCATTTCACAACGAGACTGGAGCAGAAAAAAAGAGCCAGAGCCAGCGGCCAATGAGAGAAGGACTAGCCGAGGAAAGGCGGGTCTCGCCGGGTAAACGAGCGCGAAATGACACTGATCGCCTGGATCTCACAACTCCGAAAACACCAGATAAAATGCTCAAATAGGCTCTTTTTATAAATTAACCACAGATTTGAGCTTTAAACAACTATATTATCGCCTGAAAAAGTCTTTAAACTACGTTTTGTCACACATTAATAGTAGTATTTTTTACACAAAAGACGTCAAGTGACTGGCGTACAATAACGTCTGCATTTTCACATTCTTTGATTGGATAGTCAGAGAGCGTACTAGAAGCCTAGTCTGAATAACCAGCAAACCGCACAAGATAAAACATCTGTAGTTTTAATAGCGTTTTTTCAAACCCCAAATGGCTGACAGAGGAGAATAAATTAATGTATTAATTAACATACCTACAAAGCCATTTTCAAAATTCCCGCATACTGCCTTTTCCAGCTTAACACACAGTCACAGAACGCTATTCCATCTGTCTCGGCTAAAAACGAACGGACTGTAATGTATACCATCACTGATTTTGAAGCCCCGCGGATCTCCTTGATTTATTTGAGAGGACAGGTCAGGACGGGTTATTTTTGTACAAATAATCATAGCCTATTTTGGTGAGTAAGTTAAGCTATAATGCATTTTATTTACATTTTTATAGCCTACAGTCAACCCTGGGCTGGCTAATCCGTGCCCCGTATTTTCCATGATGAATGTGATTTATTTTTTTCTTGTAAATTTATGATCGATTTATTATTATTATTATATTATTTACAACATTTTCATACTATTAAAATGTAGTTTTGTGGGGTTTAAATGTAAAAAACTTTGTATTATCTTTGAACCTCACCTGAAATAAATTTTACCATTTATGCTGTTGCGTTTTCTTTTGTGTAAAATTTGCACAAAAAAACGAACAATTTGCTTTCCCTGGTCAGAGGTAACGTTAGCCTACTACAAAAATGCAAGGAAAACCTGGAATGGATCGATGCTTCTGTTAGATATGACTTGTGTGGCGCAGCTGTGGCTGCAGTGAAAGGAGACTTGTTTAATTGTCAATTGGGTTTCCTGCGTTAATAATTCTTAAATTATTTAATCATTTAATCATTCATTCTCAATCATGAGAGAGAGACGCAACACCCTATTATACTGCGTTTCTGTATAATATGAATGTTTCTATAGCTGTGGCGTCATGATGATTTTATTAAGAGGTGAATTAATTCAGGTAGGATGCCACTGAAGGCCTATGTGTATACTGCCACTGGCATACCATGATAAAAGCTTCAGCAATTAATCGCAATATGAAAATTTGATACCGGAAAAAATGACATGCCTAGCTGGAGACATCTCAAAAAAAATTTCCGACGCATTGATCTAATATCTAATGATACGATGCATCGATGCCAAGCATTAAAAATAGATACCTGTAAGCTATTTATATATTTAAGAGGCACATTTGTTTTAACACTCCACATTTTCACACAATGTCAGTCTATGCATTATCGCCAATATGTGCATTCTTGTTTAAATGATCTTAAAAAACTTGAGAAAGATAATCGGGCCAGTTGATGGAACTGTCACTGTCCCGATCGGGCCAGTGCTGAATCTTCACCAAAGTTCCCCTTCGAGGGAACTCGCACTGCGTCATCGTGTGATGACACTTCGGGAACGCCCTCAGCGTTACGCATCTGAAGTATGAATGAAATCAAGCCAATCTGATTGGTGGTGCGTCATGACGTAGTAGATGACGGCATACCCGGAAGATACAAAGGGACGCTTATGCAAACACACGGCAGCTTTTCGCTCTTCAGCTGAAGCGCTCTGTGTTTTTGTCTTCTGTCTATTTGGTGTTGTTTGTCTACCAACGTTGCAAAGCAAGTGATGGCCCAGTTTAAGAGATGTGTGCCTCCGTGTCCGCGTTTCATTTCGGGCACGGACACACATCTAATGTGTGTGCAATGCCTGGGCGTGCAGCATGCTAGAGCGGCTCTCGAGGGAGCCGCTTGTAGCGAGTGTGATCAGCTGCCGCTCAGGGTGTTGCGCTCACGGCTGGCCGTGTTCGATGAGACCGGCCAAGCCCGCGATCCCCAGGGATCTGGGCCCGCCGCTGCCGAGGCACGGCGGCGCCGCAGATCATGGGGATCGCAACGGGACCTCGCGACGGGATATGGGACTGCTGAGGCACTTTCCCTATCCTCGTCCGAGGATTCCGATGTTCTCCCGCCCCGTGCGGAAGCCCGCGATGCGGCTTCTTCCCGCGAGGCGGAGAACCCGATGCTTCAGCTGTCCGGCTCCGAGGAGTCGGATGGGCGGAGCATCGAGGCGGGAGACATGGAAGCTCAGCCATCGCGTCACGCACCCGCTCAGGAGGAGCTAGTGGAGGTTTTGACCCGCGCTGTGGCCAAATTAAGCATTGAATGGCCACAGGAAGAGCCTGAAATCCAGCCACCCAGTAAGCTGGATGAAAGGTTCTTCAAGCGTGGGTCTCAACCTCCACGCCGGGGCCTGCCATTTTTTCAGGAAGACTGTAATGGATGAGGTCCACTGGAGGCAAGCTTTAAGAACCCAAGTGTAGTTTTATTGAATCCAAAATGTGCAAACAGAAATCCAACAGTCAAAAAACTAAAACAATGACTTGACATGAACAGACTTAAAACCAGACTCAGCTTGAAACCTGAAGAGACTTGAACCAGGAACAAACTTGACTTTAACCATGACAAACACTCACCAACAGCGGGTTTCAGGGAACAATACCCGACAAGGACCAAGGCAAACATGAGGGCTTAAATACACAAAGACCAATGACTAAACAAGACACACCTATGAACAATCAAGACAATGAACCAATGACATAACCCACATGATTAAATTAACCAATAATAACATGACACGAGACTAGGGAAGCACATGACCACATGAGGGCACAATGGAATCACATGACATGATCACATGACATCACATGCAGGAACACATAACAAAACCAGGAAACATGACTGATAAACTCAAACAGAAAACATGAACATGAAACAAAACCCAAACACACCGTGACAGATCGCCCCCCCCCCCCCCTCTATGGGCGGCTCCCGATGCCCAACAAAACCACACTAAACAAACAAAACTCTAGGAGAGTGGTCTTGGGGGAGGGATGGTGGCATGGCATAGACAGGCCTGGGAGCATGGTCAGACCTAGGCCGTGGAGTGTGGGCGGACCTGGGCCGTGGATCATGGGTGGACCTGGGCCGTGGATCATGGGTGGACCTGGGCCGTGGATCATGGGCGGACCTGGGCCATGGAGCGTTTCAGGGGGCCATGGTGGTACAGGCAGTTCAGGGGGTGATGGCAGTTCAGGGGACCGTGGCAGTACAGGAGGTTCAGGGGGCCACAGAGGTGTGGCCTTATCAAGGTACCCACTGCCCCCCCCAAAATTTTCTTGGGCAGAGCTATGGGGTCATGGCCTGGAGCCGTCTCTGGACGCTGGTCAGGGGCTGGAGCCGTCTCTGGACACTGGTCAGTGGCTGGAGCCATCTCTGGACACTGGTCAGGGGCTGGAGCAGTCTCTGGACCCTGGTCAGGGGCTGGAGCAATCTCTGGACCCTGGTCAGTGGCTGGAGCAGTCTCTGAACGCTAGTCAGGGGCTGGAGCAGTCTCTGGGCGCTAGTCAGGGGCTGGAGCAGTCTCTGGACACTGGTCAGGGACTGGAGCCATCTCTGGACGCTGGTCAATGGCTGGAGCCATCTCTGGACGCTGGTCACGGGCTGGAGATGCAGCTTGGCTCTGGACGTGGACAGGAGATGTCACTTGGCTCTGGACGTGGACCGGAGATGTCGCTGGACTCTGGACATGGGATGCCACTCTGGACGCGGACATGCTGTGGCAGGGCAGATATGAAATGAATGAAAACAAAATCAGGCTTGGCAAGCACGACATGAACGAAATCAGGCTTGGCAGACACTGTAGGGCTCCTCATCCACCAAACCCACGGTAAACAAGGAACCACTCAATTGAAGGGCATGATTCATATATTGTGCCAGAGCCCAGGGAATTTTCTCCCCAAGCAGTCGTGAACAAATGGGCTCATTTGACCCAAATCTAAAAATGTCCTTGAGGGCAACATCATTAAATTCAACTTGGAAAGAAAATTCACAGAATTCTGCTACATAATCCTCTATGGACCAATTGCCTTGACGGAGGCGCAGGAGAAAGGAAACTGCTGGGTTCATGTTGGCAGTCGAGTATTCTATAATGAATCCACTGAAGGCAAGTCCAAAGTGAGCAAACAAAAAAAAAACGATGACTTGACTTGAACAGACTTGAAACCTGAAGAGACTTGAACCAGGAACAGACTTGACTTTAACCATGACAAACACTCACCAACAGCGGGTTACAGGGAACAATACTCGACAAGGACCAAGGCAAACATGAGGGCTTAAATACACTAAGACTAATGGCTAAACAAGACACACCTATGAACAATCAAGACGAATGAACCAATGACATAACTGAACTAAGAACCCACAGGACTAAATGAACCAATAACAACATGACACAAGAGACTAGGGAAGCACATGACATGATAAACTCAAACAGAAAACATGAACATGAAACAAAACCCAAACACACCGTGACAAAGCGCTTTAGTTTCACTATCTGTTCACATATCTATTCATTAAAAAATTGCGAGATGTGGCGCAACGGTCAAAGATGATCATTTAGCGCATATTTACATAGAAAAACTATTAAAACGCTTTCTGTAAGCAGCACAGAGTAATCACTTAATCTCCATAAAGCAGACTTCTTACATCCATGCATTCTCACAGAGCACATTACCGGTAATTTACTGGTAATGTTACAACTTACCTTACTGGCTGCATTAACTAGGTCAGCCGGAACCGGGAACACTTCCCATAACACCCGATGTACTCGTTACATAATAAGAATAAGGGCATCTGCGCTAATGTTAGTCTCTCTGTTTATCCCGAGGTTTACTGCAGTCAGCCGGATCCGATCAGATGGTGGACCTGCGTCTAGCCATGTCCAACGCATGACCCAGAAGTGTCTGTAGACACCCTGTCAATTAGACTCCCCCTGAAATTACCTCATCGACACGGCATCCTTAAAAAACCCGTCTCCAGCGTGACGTCTCCGATCTTTCAAATATTTCTATCTAATAATTGCCTCATCGACACGACATCCTTAATAAACCCCGTCTCATTTACATTTAGTCATTTAGCAGACTCTTTTATCCAAAGCGACTTACAAATGAGTGCAATAGAAGCAACTAGAACAGTCAAGGGCAACAATATGCAAGTGCTGTAACACTTCTCAGTTAATCTAGCACAGAACACATAGGACAGTTTTTTTTCTTAATTTTTTTATTAAATAGACAAACAGATGTGAGATGTTTTTTCTATTATTCTTCCATGTTCCTAATTCCAAGGTCCACTCTGGACTGGAGATCTGAACTCCCTGAGCCGTCATGGCCCCTTGAACTCCCTGAGCCGCCATGGCAAACTGAACTCTCTGAGCCGCTATGGCGACCTGAACTCCCTGAGCCGTCATGGCCACCGGAACTTTCTGAGCCGCCATAGCCCTTTGAACTCCCTGAGCCACCATGGCCCCTTGAACTCCCTATGCTGCCATGGTCACCTGAACTCCCTGAGCCGCCATGGCCCCTTGAACTCCCTGAGCTGCTATGGCAAACTGAACTCTCTGAGCCGCTATGGCGACCTGAACTCCCTGAGCCGTCATGGACACCTGAACTTTCTGAGCCGCCATAGCCCCTTGAACTCCCTGAGCCACCATGGCCCCTTGAACTCCCTATGCTGCCATGGTCACCTGAACTCCCTGAGCCGCCATGGCCCCTTGAACTCCCTGAGCCGCTATGGCGACCTGAACTCCAGGCGCCTCCATGGTCTAATGAACACAGGTATCACCCAGGAGGCTTCCATGCCTGCCAGGAACACCCGGATCACATGCTGTGGTCCCCAAGGACTCTAGGGTGCCCCCCCTTTCCTTTCTACGGCGCGAGGACACACCTACCGGGGGGAGTTATGTCACATGTTTAGTCTGTTTTGATTCTGTCACGTATTCCTTTGTCTTAGTTTCCCGCCACTTGTCTGTTTCCTTGGTTACCCTCGTTAGTCTAGTTCTGTTCAGCTGTGTTTAGTTAGTCATCATCTGTATCACCTGTGCTTCATTTAATCGGTCATCTGTGTTTGCGTTCAAGTTCCTCCCTGTTCATTCATTCTTTGTCTGGTAACCTTGAAGGTGAGATGTGTTTTCTGTTATTCTTCCATGTTCCTGAAAGTTCAAATTAAAATTTATATTTGGATTTCCTGAGTCTACTGCCTGTTCCTGTGCAACCACTCGTTACAGAAACTGAGTTTGTCCAGATAAAGTGTGACTGTGATGTTTTAACGAGCAGTGAATGTTGAACAACAGTAATCTGGGGCCGTCGGCGATCTTTGACACTCAAGGAGTTAAGCATGAATTAATGCATATTAGTGCACCGGTATTGTAAAGTGTTCCCGTTGTTTAATGTGACAAATGCTTCTGTCAGATAATATATTTTCCATTCATACTTCCAGTGTAAATAAATGTTCTTTTATCAAGGATTTATTATGCAGCTCTTCACTTTATTTTTCAAAACTTGATGTGGCCCTCTGGTCTAAAGTTTGCCCACCTCTGCACTATGCTGTAATGTTTACCTGTATAGTGAAGCTGTTGTCTGTTCTGCTTAAAGCCATTCAGATGTATTGACAGCGCTGGCTTGTTTGTGAACCACGTGACCGCGTGACAGCGCCGCTGGTGAGAAGCATGTTGCAACTCTCTTTTTTAACGGCTCTGGCTTTAACTGAGGCGATACACAGATCTGTTGCCATATTAAGTGCACCAAAAGGGTATTTATTTTTGTATGAATTTCATATTAAAACTTTTAAAAATCTAAAAGCTTTGTTTCATATCAAAAGCAGGGTTGGCAATTTGGCGTGAGATTTACTTGGGCAAATAAAGAGCGTGACACAGAGCCTGAAAGCGTGAGAAATGCCGTACTATAATATCTTTTGTTGAAATGTTTTACCTGATACCAGGCTGTGTATCTCCACTCTTAAATTGTATTGGCCGACTCATAGACGCATCACTCTTCATAGACACAAAGCTGGGCTCTAGTTCTGATCTCCGCTGCTGAGCTGGACTAAAACACACACACAGACAGAGATTAAAGTAAATATATATGCAACTACTGTTTGCAACAAATCAACTATTCATTTATCATTTAAAAATCACTTTAAAGAGAACTTTGTAATCATTTATTTTACACCTTGTTTATACAAAACTGTGCGTGTGTGTGTCTTATATTATCAGATACAGACAGATACATTTTGACATACCCATAATAAAAAGGCTGCTGCTCACAAGTTATTCTGAATAGACACATATCCAATATATTTCTAGAAAGCCAACACTTGAGAGTTTACAGCTGAATACTCAGAATTACTCAGACAGTTATAAATATGGAGTTCCCTTTCGAAAGGGAACTCGCGCTGCGTCAGCTCGACGCTACGGGGAACGCCTCCAGCGTGACCGGTGCCTGAAATCACAATCAAAAAACGTCAATCCTATTGACCGGCGACAGCCTCTGACATCATCAAGGTGCGACCAGGAAGTATAAAAGGGAGCCTTGCCAACATGACAGCATTCTTTTCGTCTTCAGGGCTGTTTTGCCTGTCTTCACATGAAACGTCTACAAGAAGGATAACAATGAAGTGTGCTGAAAAGCAACGCCACTTCTGCAGGTGTGTTTTGAACGTGTACCTGGTAGTTTACGCTTTGGATACACACACACTTTGCGTTTACTGTCTGGGAGAAGAGCATGCACGAGAGGTTCGCAAACCTAAATATTGCGAGCGTTTTGCTCTGGGAACGCTCCGCTCTCGGCTGGACCTCTTCTCGAGGGGAGAGGTTTCAGCATCTGGGAACGGCCCTGCTCGAGCTGAGGCTGAGCGGCGTCTAAACATCATGTGGTTCCCAGATGGATCTGGCTCGTCGCTTGGAGACAGATGTGGTTCTCAAGGACGATCCAGATCGCGAGAGGCGGACCTCGGAGGAGGAGCAGGATTTATGTTCCTCCTCCTCGTCTGCTGCACTTCCACTCGAGCAGAGGATGGGTGAGTCAGTTAAAGATGCTGAAGCTTCTCAAACCATCCTGTCCCATGTACGGGGAGTTGCTGGAGGTCATGGAACGCGCTGCAGGTAGACTGCAGCTGCCTTGGCGGCGCGTGAGGAGAAAGGCTGAGCGTCCAAACAGTTTGGACGATCGGTTTCTCTCCGCCCATGACCTCCCAACTCCTGGGAGTCTTCCATTCCTTCCAGATTTCCATCAGCAGATCTCGAGGGGATGGAAGAAACCATACTCAGATGGCGGCGACGGTGGCCACGGAGAGACATCCGTGGTTAAACCGTTTGAACATCGGGGAGAAAGAGAAGTCCTTTCTCCTTGATGCCCCGGTTTCGCCATCTGAACTTTTCGGCACCTCTGTAGAGGCGGTGGTGGGAAAGGCGCGCTCGGCGGCATTCAGAACATGCATCCTGCTGAGGTCCGGGACCGCGCCCAGGCAGTCGGGTGTCCCCGGCCCGTCCCAGTCTGAGGGCTGGAGACGGGAACAGCGAGCCAGCGTCACCTCTCGAGCGGCCCCGCCGCGGAGGACTGGGGCGCAGGGGAGGTGGGACACCCGCAACAGGAAGAGGAAGGAAGCCGGGGCTGGTAACCAGAACCAGCGCAGGCAGTGGACTCCGCCCCCGAGGACGCGGAGATGAACGCTGCCTTTTTCCCTTCCTCTGGCTTTCCCCCGGGCGCTTTACATCAGGCCGGTGGGCCTATGATTAGCAGAAAAAGCGCCCCCCTCAGGATTGTGGGCGGATACTAGCTCGATGGCTGGTTTGAAACGCCGCGAGGAGCAATTGGTGAGTCCCCCTCGATGAGGGTGAAACATTTTCAAAACTATGTTTTTCAGGACTTCTGTACCTTCGCTCTCCTGAGAGGTTATTTGGGGAAATTTGGAACGTCGCTGGACTTCGCAGGGCCTGCAGCTCTCTGTGAGTAAGCTAAGAACGATCTTCTTTGCAACGTTATGTGGTTGTGTGTGAATGCCTCACTTTTGCTAGTAGAGATTTGCTGCCTCTCCGTGTTATGTTCTCCCACTAATGTGGGTAGCTGTATCGCGCTCTTGCCCGATGGCTTGTAGTGTCGGGGGCGAGCTGTGTTTTTCCTAGCGTAAAGTGGGAAGTAGCTGAACACCGGGTATGCGTTCATGCATGAGCTGTAGTGCAGAACAGAGGGGCGGAATTAAGTGTCAGGTAGTAGGCGTCAACCGGCCTCCTTGCAAGAAAGTCTCGACGCCACGGCCCACGAGTGTGCCTTGGAGGATCTTCTCCACCGGTGTCGACATCAGCAGTAACCTCGTCAACTAGTCTCCTTGGGGATGAGTCCCCAGGTGTTAACTGGATTTCCAGGCCTTCGTCAGCAGCAGCCAGCCTTCTTAAAGTCACGGCAGGGTCCTTTGAATCTGCAGACTGCCTATTTGGGGTTAGGCCCTGCCAGGCCTCCCTGAGGGGTAGGCTCCCGGTTTGGGTGACCTTCGCTCAGGTGATAGGCCCCGTTTGGCCTCCCTGAGAGCCTGCTGTGGTCAGCAGGCGCTGCCTGGTCTCCCCCGAGGGGGTACTACTGGGCATTAGCCCCTCGACGGCTGGTACGAGCTGCTAGTAGGTGGTAGGCGCTACCAGGCCTCCCTAAGGGCCTGCTGTGGGGTAAGCAGGCTCACCTGACCTCCTCTGTGGGGGCGTTCCTGGGCTCCAATCACTGGATGGCTAGCATGAGTGCTAGTAGGTAGTAGGCCTCAACCGGCCTCCCTGAGTGACCTCCCTGGAGGCGAACTCCCGGTTCCCAGCCGCTGTGGCGGTGAGCATGAAGTGCTATGAGTAGCACATTCTGCTATCAGGTGGTAGGCATTGGGCCTCCCTGAAGGCGAGCTCCCGGTTCCCAGTCGCTGTGGGAATGAGCATAAAGTGCTATGAGTAGCCTGTTCTGCCATCGGGTGGTAGGCACTGTGCCTCCCTGAGGGCGAGCTCCCGAATCTCAGTCGCTGAGACGGTTAGCGAAGTGAAGCGCTATGGGCGGCATGTTCTGCTATCAGGTGGAGGCATTGCGCCTCCCTGAAATCGTTCCCCGGTCCCCAGTTTCGGTAACGGATCGTAGCATGGGCTGCTATCAGGCAAGCTGCACGGGGCTTCCCTGTGGGATTCGCTTTGGAGTAGTAGGCCCCACGTGGCCTCCTCTGAGGGCACGCTCCTGTCTCGTGGTTTCTGGATAGGTCCAGTCACTGAGCGGAGGGCTGTGATGGAGGAATGCCCGACCTTTTTGCAGGTGGTAGGCCCGCTAGGCCTCCCTGATGAAGCGAGTCCCTAGTCTTCCCAGCTACCTCGAGGGCTAGCACGACTGCGATCAGGTATCAGGCCCGTATGGCCTTCCTGAGGGCGAGCTCCACTGTTGGACACGCGAGCAATCGGCACAGGTTACCAGGTGGAGGCCCCTCTCGGCCTCCCTGGGGAACGAGTTCCCTAGGTGGGAACGCACAACTGGCTTTACGCTGACAGCTAGTGGTCACCTGCTATCAGGCGCCGGTCTCTGGCCGTTCGCGAGACCTGAAGGCGGTGTTCTTACCCTAGCATGACGAGACGTCGCTGCTGCTATGCGGTCCCTACAGGAGGGGACTTTCATAGAAACAGGGGTTAAAGCAAAAAAAAAATCTTGCGCCTGAACTTTTTTTTTCAGTGGGGTTGGGGGCTGGGTGAGTGAAAAAATATGTTATTTGGCAAACAAAAGAAAAAACAACAGTATAATATCAGGGGCGATAATAATGTCAATATCTGCCAGGGGCGGAGCCAGACATTTTAAAGATTCGGGGCTTAGCCCAAATCTAGTTTGTTCAATGACATTTTTAGCCTTGTTAAAACCAGACCATTCTCAGTAGTTCTCCCAGACCAGACCATTCTCCCAGAGTTATGGTCTGGCAAAGCTTCATAGACAAATCATTTCCAAAGGGGCGTCACCAAAGAACGTCGCTCAAATACCTCTCGGCGCAATTGGATAGACCTAAAACCAATCAGAGCGATGAGGGAGATGACGTATGCAGAGCGACGGAGAAACATTGTATGCTGCGTTCCACTCCAGTTTTAGACACGCACTTGCAAACTTCCCTAAGCACTTCCCCTCGGGGGAATCCCCGCCGCCATTTAGTTAAAAGTCCGCCTACTCTGCTAATGGACAAGCAGCGTTCTTGACAGTATCACTCAGTATATATTTGTTCGGGTTTTAAGGAAAATGAAAAGTTTAAATCGCTTAAAACAGACGCGATAACTGATTCGAACAAGTGATGCCCCACGGCGGCAAATCTGCTTCAACGTCGCTGCGCTGTCGTCATCATGTAAAGCCCGCCCCAATGTTTCTGATTGGTGCCTTGATTTCTGGGCATTAGAAATGGGCTTGAATGGGCTCTTTGCCAGACTACTTGCAGAGCAAATCTAAATTTGCCGGAAGTTGTCTGGGTTTTCCCCGGCTATGACATTTTAATTTGGCTTTATCAACTTTACTGACTTTGAGGAACATTGTTGTACTAGACTGGAGTAAAGTTCATAATGATCATGATCAGTTTTTCCCACAGGATTTTGTAAAGCTATGTAGAGTAGTCACACTAGCCCTCTACGGGGGTTCAGGGGAAGCCCGTTGTGTGTGGGAGAGCGCCAAAAAATGTTGAGGACAAATAAACAAAAAAATCTCAGGACATTGGATCAAAACAGGTCAAATACATTAAAGAGAATAAGCAAATATGACTAAAATGCCCAGGTGGAAACTGTCAAAACGGCAATCAAGAAATTAATTGACTAAACCCTCAGAAAAACATCATTTTCAATGTCAACAGTAAGAATAAGCCAATTTATGTGCAAAAAGTACAAATATAAGAGATCGGAAAAAACAATGTAATTCGCAGGCATTTCACACCAGGGCCATAGGGCACGAGGACCCTTCATTTACATGTCCGGCCCCCCAGATTACTGATTGCTTAAAATAAAATAACGGATTGAGCGCACAGCGGCAAACAGAGATGCGCTTGTCAAGCACACATCCCTTTTTCACAGACATCGCTGGAAGTTTAAAGTTCAGTCGGATATTTTAAACATTAATTGCTTTGATGTCGTGCCTGTGGAAGCCGTTTAGCCCTTCACAGAGGAGCAGTGGACATGCACGGAAGCATATTAAATTATTATTATGATTACGCTACTTTTATTATTAAATTAATATTAGCACACTCTAAAAAAAAAGGTTCTATATGGCACCAAAAATGGTTCTTGGCTCATAATCATAGGGGAACCTTTTTTAGTGCTATATAGCACCAATTTTGGTGCTTCAGTGGTTCTTCAGAGGTGCTATATAGCACCTTAGGCAAAGAACCGGTGAAGAACCACTGAAGCAGCAAAAGTGGTGCTATATAGCACTAAAAAGGTTCCCCTATGATTATGAGCCAAGAACCATTTTTGGTGCCAAATAGAACCTTTTTTTTAGAGTGTAGGCCTACTACAATTCATAAGCCCCACAATATTTCACAGCGCATCAACGCAACCGACATCCTGCTACTCATTTCAAAAACAACTTGTTTAACACGAAATATTTCACGATTCACGAAGATTTTTTCCCCCCACAATAGGCCACTAGTGAAATATTAAAAAATAAATGTGATTAACCTCTCGTCATCTCTAATAGAATATGCACCCGTAATGCAGCGTCAGATAAACGGTTAGTTTTTTTACTTTCACTTTGAATAACTGACTGGCGTTTAAGACCATGTTTAAGACCCTCACCGTCATAACTCTTGTGCTAAGTTTGCACATTGCGATATGATATCCACTGGCCTGCCCTCATGGTTTAAGATGCAAACATTTTCAATATTGACGTGGCATTTTTCTTTTTGGTCACGCAAAATGGTGGACAGACAATGATTCACATTTCGAGCGCATCATTTCCCGTGATAAAATGAAGTAGGCTAAATTATTGAATTTATATATATATATATATATATATATATATATATATATATATATATATATATATATATATATATATATATATAGCGGTCCCCTATTTTTTTTAGATGGGACCCTTCACAAATAAAATTATGGCTAAGCCACTGTTTCACACACGTTAATTCACACACCACTGCCAAAATGTGTCATGCATTGACCAGTCAAAACACTTTCAGCAGCTGTGGGGGATGAGTACAGCGCAGTCTACGGTTTAAAACTTGCAGATGTCCTGGTCAGTGTGCACACGATGATGGACAGGAGTCACTTATTCGCCATTCAATTAAAGCCATTCAGAGTTGGTTATGTTTATAAAGAGGTTTAATCCACGCTGGATCACTCTCCCACTCTTTACTCTAATACAGATACAACTTATTTATGCAGATTATTTATTCCACTTTAGCATTGCGATCACTTGAATATACAGCTACAAGATATCGCGCTAAAAACCCTTCAGTCATGAATGAGCGTGTCTGCCTGTTGATCACTGATTGGCTGAAAGTGTGTGCTCGTCGGCGACGTCAACACCAATGCCAGATGACTCTTCATGTTACTCTCAAACCATTGGTAGGCGAACTCATGAACTCGAAAGTGATATCAACAGTTTTTTATTCATAGAATTTTTCTCCGCAGCCAAACGCTGCACGCCAGAGATCCGGCACGGTGCCGGAATACTTTAAGCCCTGTAGACTGCCTACGGCATGGTTTCCTACCGGGCAGGCTTATGAGCTCCTCTCAAGTGAGGGTCTGTTATGAGCTTACGGCCGCCTGGCGCTGATTCATGGGTTGTAGGCCCCTCGGGGCCTCCCTGGTACGATCAGCCCGTAAGGCCTTTGGCCTCCTAAGCACGTTTTAAAGTAAGTGCTTGGTAGATCCGAGGATCGAGCGGCTAAACTCCCCTCGCTAGCAAGGGTTAGAAAGCACTTCGCTGCTCTCTGGGATAACCCGTCTCTGAGGTCCGGCTAGTGGAGGACACTGCCTTTCTTGCAGCACCCTAGCGGGATGTCTCTTCGGAGGCGAGTACCAGAGGCTCTGTACTTTACAGACAGGGTTGACTGTATTACGTGTCCCATATTGGGTCACCTGGTCAAGTCTCCCTGGTGGCATTCGGTGAAAACCTCCCGAATAGTGACTGGCATGGGTTCCCTCGGGTTCCCTTGCCACGTTCCCTTAAAGGAACCCCTTCTGTCGAATGGGCTGGTTCCAGGCCTTCGAGCAAGGCCTGGGAAGGACCTCATGTGTGTGAATGTTTCCCTCTCAGGCTATAGCTTGGGCTTTGACCGTAGGGAGCGGTGTCACTGACAGCCTAATGTGACCAGAAGGGGAGTGGTTCAGGCATTTCAGTTGAATTTGCTTGTCTTGACAGTTGTCAATGCCAGTGGGCATGCACTCCCGTCGGCATGGCGGCGTGGGTATATCGTTCCCCGTAGTGTCGAGCTGACGCAGCGCGAGTTCCCTTTCGAAAGGGAACGTCTCAGGTTACGAATGTAACCATTGTTCCCTGAGAACAGGGAACGAGACGCTGCGTCGCTTTGCCATGCCGCAGGGCCTGCCTGCCGAACAGTCCCTTCAGACGATTGGATGCTGTCATGTTTTTGTACAGAGCCCTTTTATACTTCCTGGTCGCACCTTGATGATGTCAGAGGCTGTCGCCGGTCAATAGGATTGACGTTTTTTGATTGTGATTTCAGGCACCGGTCACACTGGAGGCGTTCCCCCGTAGGGTCTCATTCCCTGTTATCAGTGAACAATGGTTACATTCGTAACCTGAGACGATATATAGGCTCAGACATAAAAACTGAAATTTAAAATATTAATAATATATTTTTAAATGTTTAAAAATATTATGTGAATGTAGTATAACTTATACCATGTCAGGATTTTTTAGAGATGCTATTTGGTGGCCTGCAAACACCCATTTTCAGTCTTTTGCCTAATGTCTGTGTCTCCATCCAGAGCCCAGTGACGTTCCCTGTCACCATCCAGAGCCTAGTGACGTTCCCTGTCTCCATCCAGAGCCCAGTGACGTTCCCTGTCACCATCCAGAGCCTAGTGACGTTCCCTGTCTCCATCCAGAGCCCAGTGACGTTCCCTGTCTCCATCCAGAGCCCAGTGACGTTCCCTGTCTCCATCCAGAGCCCAGTGACGTTCCCTGTCTCCATCCAGAGCCCAGTGACGTTCCCTGTCACCATCCAGGACACCATCCACCATCCCTGTCTCCATCCAGAGCCCAGTGACGTTCCCTGTCTCCATCCAGAGCCCAGTGACGTTCCCTGTCTCCATCCAGAGCCCAGTGACGTTCCCTGTCACCATCCAGAGCCTAGTGACGTTCCCTGTCTCCATCCAGAGCCCAGTGACGTTCCCTGTCTCCATCCAGAGCCCAGTGACGTTCCCTGTCTCCATCCAGAGACCAGTGAAGTTCCCTGTCTCCAGCCAGAGCCAAGTGACGTTCCCTGTCTTTATCCAGAGCCCAGTGACGTTCCCTGTCTCCATCCAGAGCCCAGTGACGTTCCCTGTCTCCATCCAGAGCCCAGTGACGTTCTCTGTCTCCATCCAGAGCCCAGTGACGTTCCCTGTCTCCATTGAGAGCCCAGTGATGTTCCCTTTCTCCATCCAGAGCCCAGTGATGTTCCCTGTCTTTATCCAGAGCCCAGTGACGTTCCCTGTCTCCATCCAGAGCCCAGTGACGTTCCCTGTCTCCATCCAGAGCCCAGTGACGTTCCCTGTCTCCATCCAGAGCCCAGTGACGTTCCCTGTCTCCATCCAGAGCCCAGTGATGTTCCCTTTCTCCATCCAGAGCCCAGTGATGTTCCCTGTCTCCATCTATAGCCCAGTGATGTTCCCTGTCTCCATCCAGAGCCCAGTGACGTTCCCTGTCTCCATTCAGAGCCCAGTGACGTTCCCTGTCTCAATTCAGAGCCCAGTGACGTTCCCTGTCAACATCTAGAGCCCAGTGACATTCCCTGTCAACATCCAGAGCCCAGTGACGTTCCATGTCTCCATCCAGAGAACAGTGACGTTCCTTGTCACCATCCAGAGCCCAGTGACGTTCCCTGTCTCCATCCAGAGCCCAGTGACGTTCCCTGTCTCCATCCAGAGCCCAGTGACGTTCCCTGTCTCCATCCAGAGCCCAGTGACGTTCCCTGTCTCCATTCAGAGCCCAGTGACGTTCACTGTCTCCATCCAGAGCCCAGTGACGTTCCCTGTCTCCATCCAGAGCCCAGTGATGTTCCCTGTCTCCATCCAGAGCCCAGTGATGTTCCCTGTCTCCATCCAGAGACAAGTGACGTTCCCTGTCTCCATCCAGAGACAAGTGACGTTCCCTGTCTCCATCCAGAGCCCAGTAATGTTCCCTGTCTCCATCCAGAGCCTGTTGGAGGACCACTGGCTCATTGATTTTTGGACAGAACCGTCTCCTGTCCAGTGTCCGGTGACGTCTCCTATCCCGTCGAGAATTCAGTGACAGCTCCTGTCCATGTCAAGAGTCCAGAGTGGCCTCCGCCTCCTGTCTCCAGCCCAGAGTGGACTGTTGTTCCTCCTAAGAAAATTTTGGGAGGGGGGGCTACCCCTTTACGAAGGCCGAATCTGAAGGGTCTGAGCCGCCATGGCGACCTGAACTCTGAGCCACTATGGCAACCTGAATTCCCGGCCCCACCATGGCAACCTGAATCCCTATGCCGCCATGGCGACCTGAGCTCCCTGCCCCTCCGTGGTCTCCTGAACTCAGGTATCACCCTGGAGGCTTCCATGCCAGCCAGGAACACCCGGATCACATGCTGTGGTCCCCAAGGACTCCAGGGTGCCCGTCCTCCCATCCGCCCCCCCTGTCCTTTCTACGGCGCGAGGACACGCCTACCGGGGGGAGTTATGTCACATGTTTAGTCTGTTTTGATTCTGTCACGTGTTCCTTTGTCTTAGTTTCCCGCCACTTGTCTGTTTCCTTGGTTACCCTTGTTAGTCTAGTTCTGTTCAGCTGTGTTTAGTTAGTCATCATCTGTATCACCTGTGCTTCATTTAATCGGCCATCTGTGTTTGCGTTCAAGTTCCTCCCTGTTCATTCATCCTTTGTCTGGTAACCTTGATGGTGAGATGTGTTTTCTGTTATTCTTCCATGTTCCTGAAAGTTCAAATTAAAATTTATATTTGGATTTCCTGAGTCTACTGCCTGTTCCTGTGCAACCACTCGTTACAGAAACTGAGTTTGTCCAGATAAAGTGTGACTGTGATGTTTTAACGAGCAGTGAATGTTGAACAACAGTAATCTGGGGCCGGTCGGCGATCTTTGACACTCAAGGAGTTAAGCATGAATTAATGCATATTAGTGCACCGGTATTGTAAAGTGATCCCGTTGTTTAATGTGACAAATGCTTCTGTCAGATAATATATTTTCCATTCATACTTCCAGTGTAAATAAATGTTCTTTTATCAAGGATTTATTATGCAGCTCTTCATTTTATTTTTCAAAACTTGATGTGGCCCTCTGGTCTAAAGTTTGCCCACCTCTGCACTATGCTGTAATGTTTACCTGTATCGTGAAGCTGTTGTCTGTTCTGCTTAAAGCCATTCAGATGTATTGACAGCGCTGGCTTGTTTGTGAACCACGTGACCGCGTGACAGCGCCGCTGGTGAGATCAAAGCATGTTGCAACTCTCTTTTTCAACGGCTCTGGCTTTAACTGAGGCGATACACAGATCTGTTGCCATATTAAGTGTACCAAAAGGGTATTTATTTTTGTATGAATTTCATATTAAAACTTTTAAAAATATAAAAGCTTTGTTTCATATCAAAAGCAGGGTTGGCAATTTGGCGTGAGATTTACTTGGGCAAATTAAGAGCGTGACACAGAGCCTGAAAGCGTGAGAAATGCCGTACTATAATATCTTTTGTTGAAATGTTTTACCTGATACCAGGCTGTGTATCTCCACTCTTAAATTGTATTGGCCGACTCATAGACGCATCACTCTTCATAGACACACAGGTGGGCTCTAGTTCTGATCTCCACTGCTGAGCTGGACTAAAACACAGAGAGAGAGATTACAGTTAATATATGCAACTACTGTATGCAACAAATCAACTATTCATTTATCATTTAAAAATCACTTTAAAGAGAACTTTGTAATCATTTATTTTACACCTTGTTTATACAAAACTGAGCGTGTGTGTGTCTTATATTATCAGATACAGACAGATACATTTTGACATACCCATAATAAAAAGGCTGCTGCTCACAAGTTATTCTGAATAGACACATATCCAATATATTTCTAGAAAGCCAACACTTGAGAGTTTACAGCTGAATACTCAGAATTACTCAGAGAGTTATAAATATGGAGATATATAGGCTCAGACACAAAAACTGAAATTTAAAATATTAATAATATATGTTTAAATGTTTAAAAATATTATGTGAATGTAGTATAACTTATAATCACAACTAGAGAGAAGCCACAAGTGTGGTCATGCTGCATTTCAAATCTGAGGCTGTTATGTCCAAAACTATGAATTTTATGAAAAATTTTCTAAGACCATGTCAGGATTTTTTTAGAGATGCTCTTGACGTTCCCTGTCTCCATCCAGAGCCCAGTGATGTTCCCTGTCTCCATCCAGAGCCCAGTGACGTTCCCTGTCTCCATCCAGAGCCCAGTGACGTTCCCTGTCACCATCCAGAGCCCAGTGACATTCCCTGTCTCCATCCAGAGCCCAGTGACGTTCCCTGTCTCCATCCAGAGCCCAGTGACGTTCCCTGTCTCCATCCAGAGCCCAGTGACGTTCCCTGTCACCATCCAGAGCCCAGTGACGTTCCCTGTCTACATCCAGAGCCCACTGACGTTCCCTGTCTCCATCCAGAGCCAAGTGACGTTCCCTGTCTCCATCCAGAGCCCAGTGACGTTCCCTGTCTCCAGCCAGAGCCCAGTGACGTTCCCTGTCTTCATCCAGAGCCCAGTGACGTTCCCTGCCTCCATCCAGAGCCAAGTGACGTTCCCTGTCTCTATCCAGAGCCCAGTGACGTTCCCTGTCTCCATCCAGAGCCCAGTGACGTTCCCTGTCTCCATCCAGAGCCCAGTGACGTTCCCTGTCTTCATCCAGAGCCCAGTGATGTTCCCTGTCTCCATCCAGAGCCCAGTGACGTTCCCTGTCTCCATCCAGAGCCCAGTGATGTTCCCTGTCTCCATTCAGAGCCCAGTGACGTTCCCTGTCAATATCCAGAGCCCAGTGAAGTTCCCTGTCTCCATCCAGAGCCCAGTGACATTACCTTTCTCCATCCAGAGCCCAGTGACGTTCCCTGTCTTCATCCAGAGCCCAGTGATGTTCCCTGCCTCCATCCATAGCCAAGTGACGTTCCCTGTCTCCATCCAGAGCCCAGTGAAGTTCCCTGTCTCCAGCCAGAGCCCAGTGACGTTCCCTGTCTCCATCCAGAGCCCAGTGACGTTCCCTGCCTCCATCCAGAGCCCAGTGACATTCCCTGTCTCCATCCAGAGCCCAGTGACGTTCCCTGTCTCCATCCAGAGCCCAGTGACGTTCCCTGTCTCCATCCAGAGCCCAGTGATGTTCCCTGTCTCCATTCAGAGCCCAGTGACGTTCCCTGTCAACATCCAGAGCCCAGTGACGTTCCCTGTCTCCATCCAGAGCCCATTGACGTTCCCTGTCTCCATCCAGAGCCCAGTGACGTTCCCTGTCACCATCCAGGACACCATCCACCATCCCTGTCTCCATCCAGAGCCCAGTGACGTTCCCTGTCTTCATCCAGAGCCCAGTGAGGTTCCCTGTCTCCATCCATAGCCCAGTGACGTTCCATGTCTCCATCCAGAGCCCAGTGACGTTCCCTGTCACCATCCAGAGCCCAGTGACGTTCCCTGTCTTCATCCAGAGCCCAGTAACGTTCCCTGTCTCCATCCAGAGCCCAGTGACGTTCCCTGTCACCATCCAAAGCCCAGTGACGTTCCCTGTCTACATCCAGAGCCCACTGACGTTCCCTGTCTCCATCCAGAACCAAGTGACGTTCCCTGTCTCCATCCAGAGCCCAGTGACGTTCCCTGTCTCCAGCCAGAGCCCAGTGACGTTCCCTGTCTTCATCCAGAGCCCAGTGACGTTCCCTGCCTCCATCCAGAGCCCAGTGACATTCCCTGTCTCCATCCAGAGCCCAGTGACGTTCCCTGTCTCCCTCCAGAGCCCAGTGACGTTCCCTGTCTCCATCCAGAGCCCAGTGATGATCCCTGTCTCCATTCAGAGCCCAGTGACGTTCCCTGTCAACATCCAGAGCTCAGTGACGTTCCCTGTCTCCATCCAGAGCACAGTGACGTTCCCTGTCTCCAGCCAGAGCCAAGTGACGTTCCCTGTCTTTATCCAGAGCCCAGTGACGTTCCCTGTCTCCATCCAGAGCCCAGTGATGTTCCCTGTCTCCATCCAGAGCCCAGTGACGTTCCCTGTCTCCATCCAGAGCCCAGTGATGTTCCCTGTCTCCATTGAGAGCCCAGTGATGTTCCCTTTCTCCATCCAGAGCCCAGTGACGTTCCTTGTCTTCATCCAGAGCCCAGTGATGTTCCCTGTCTCCATCCAGAGCCCAGTGACGTTCCCTGTCTCCATCCAGAGCCCAGTGATGTTCCCTGTCTCCATTCAGAGCCCAGTGACGTTCCCTGTCTCCATTCAGAGCCCAGTGACGATCCCTGTCTCCATCCAGAGCCCAGTGACGTTCCCTGTCTCCATTCAGAGCCCAGTGACGTTCCCTGTCTCCATTCAGAGCCCAGTGACGTTCCCTGTCAACATCCAGAGCCCAGTGACGTTCCCTGTCTCCATCCAGAGCACAGTGATGTTCCTTGTCACCATCCAGAGCCCAGTGACGTTCCCTGTCTCCATCCAGAGCCCAGAGATGTTCCCTGTCTCCATCCAGAGTCCAGTGACGTTCCCTGTCTCCATCCAGAGCCCAGTGATGTTCTCTGTCTCCATCCAGAGCCCAGTGACGTTCCCTGTCTCCATCCAGAGCCCAGTGACGTTCCCTGTCTCCATCCAGAGCCCAGTGACGTTCCCTGTCTCCATCCAGAGCCCGGTGACGTTCCCTGTCACCATCCAGAGCCCAGTGACGTTCCCTGTCTCCATCTAGAGCCCAGTGACGTTCCCTGTCTCCATCCAGAGCCCAGTGACGTTCCCTGTCTCCATCCAGAGCCCAGTGACGTTCCCTGTCTCCATCCAGAGCCCAGTGACGTTCCCTGTCTCCATCCAGAGCCCAGTGACGTTCCCTGTCTCCATCCAGAGCCCATTGACGTTCCCTGTCTCCATCCAGAGCCCAGTGACGTTCCCTGTCACCATCCAGGACACCATCCACCATCCCTGTCTCCATCCAGAGCCCAGTGACATTCCCTGTCTCCATTCAGAGCCCAGTGACGTTCCCTGTCTCCATCCAGAGCCCAGTGACGTTCCCTGTCTCCATCCAGAGCCCAGTGACGTTCCCTGTCTCCAGCCAGAGCCAAGTGACGTTCCCTGTCTTTATCCAGAGCCCAGTGACGTTCCCTGTCTCCATCCAGAGCCCAGTGACGTTCCCTGTCTCCATCCAGAGCCCAGTGATGTTCCCTGTCACCATCCAGAGCCAAGTGAAGTTCCATATCTCCATCCAGATCCCAGTGACGTTCACTGTCTCTATCCAGAGCCCAGTGACGTTCCCTGTCTCCATCCAGGGCCCAGTGATGTTCCCTGTCTTCATCCAGAGCCCAGTGACGTTCCCTGTCTCCATCCAGAGCCCAGTGACGTTCCCTGTCTCCATCCAGAGCCTGTTGAGGACCACTGGCTCATTGATTTTTGGACAGAACCGTCTCCTGTCCAGTGTCCGGTGACGTCTCCTGTCTCCATCCAGAGCCCAGTGACGTTCCCGTCTTCATCCAGAGCCCAGTGATGTTCCCTGTCTCCATCCAGAGCCCAGTGACGTTCCCTGTCTCCATTCAGAGCCCAGTGACATTCCCTGTCAACATCCAGAGCCCAGTGACGTTCCCTGTCACCATCCAGAGCCCAGTGATGTTCCCTGTCTCCATCCAGAGCCCAGTGACGTTCCCTGTCTCCATCCAGAGCCCAGTGACGTTCCCTGTCTCCATCCAGAGCCCAGTGACGTTCGCTGTCTCCATCCAGAGCCCATTGACGTTCCCTGTCTCCCTCCAGAGCCCAGTGACGTTCCCTGTCACCATCCAGGACACCATCCACCATCCCTGTCTCCATCCAGAGCCCAGTGACGTTCCCTGTCTCCATCCAGTGCCCAGTGACGTTCCTTGTCACCATCCAGAGCCCAGTGACGTTCCCTGTCTCCAACCAGAGCCCAGTGACGTTCCCTGTCACCATCCAGAGAGAATTCAGTGACAGCTCCTGTCCATGTCAAGAGTCCAAAGTTTGCCCACCTCTGCACTATGCTGTAATGTTTACCTGTATTTTGAAACTGTTGTCCATCCATCCATCTTCTTCCGCTTTATCCGGGGCCGGGTCACGGGGGCAGCAGTCTAAGCGGAGATGCCCAGACTTCCCTCTCCCTAGACACTTCCTCTAGCTCTTCCGGGGGGACACAGAGGCGGTCCAAGGCCAGCCGGGAGACATAGTCCCTCCAGCGGGTCCTTGGTCTTCCCCGGGGCCTCCTCCCGGTTGGACATGCCAGAAACACTTTCCCGGGAAGGCGTTCAGGAGGCAGAGCAGATGCCCGAGCTACCTCAGCTGTCCCCTCTCGATGTGGAGGAGCAGCGGCTGAGCAGTGAAGCTGTTGTCTGTTCTGCTTAAAGCCATTCAGATGTATTGACAGCGCTGGCTTGTTTGTGAACCACGTGACCGCGTGACAGCGCCGCTGGTGAGATCAAAGCATGTTGCAACTCTCTTTTTCAACGGTTCTGGCTTTAACTGAGGCGATACACAGATCTGTTGCCATATTAAGTGCACCAAAAGGGTATTTATTTTTGTATGAATTTCATATTAAAACTTTTAAAAATCTAAAAGCTTTGTTTCATATCAAAAGCAGGGTTGGCAATTTGGCGTGAGATTTACTTGGGCAAATTAAGAGCGTGACACAGAGCCTGAAAGCGTGAGAAATGCCGTACTATAATATCTTTTGTTGAAATGTTTTACCTGATACCAGGCTGTGTATCTCCACTCTTAAATTGTATTGGCCGACTCATAGACGCATCACTCTTCATAGACACACAGCTGGGCTCTAGTTCTGATCTCCGCTGCTGAGCTGGACTAAAACACAGAGAGAGAGATTACAGTTAATATATGCAACTACTGTATGCAACAAATCAACTATTCATTTATCATTTAAAAATCACTTTAAAGAGAACTTTGTAATCATTTATTTTACACCTTGTTTATACAAAACTGTGCGTGTGTGTGTCTTATATTATCAGATACAGACAGATACATTTTGACATACCCATAATAAAAAGGCTGCTGCTCACAAGTTATTCTGAATAGACACATATACAATATATTTCTAGAAAGCCAACACTTGAGAGTTTACGCTTGAGAGTCCTCAGAATTACTCAGACAGTTATAAATATGGAGATATATAGGCTCAGACATAAAAACTGAAATTTAAAATATTAATAATATATTTTTAAATGTTTAAAAATATTATGTGAATGTAGTATAACTTATAATCACAACTACGTAGAGTGACGCCACAAGTGTGGTCATGCTTCATTTCAAATCTGAGGCTGTTATGTCCAAAACTATGAATTTTAAGAAACATTTTCTAAGACCATGTCAGGATTTTTTAGAGATGCTCTTGACGTTCCCTGTCTCCATCCAGAGACCAGTGATGTTCCCTGTCTCCATCCAGAGCCCAGTGATGTTCCCTGTCTCCATCCAGAGCCCAGTGACGTTCCCTGTCTCCATCCAGAGCCCAGTGACGTTCCCTGTCACCATCCAGGACACCATCCACCATCCCTGTCTCCATCCAGAGCCCAGTGACGTTCCCTGTCTCCATCCAGAGCCCAGTGACGTCCCCTGTCTCCATCCAGGGCCCAGTGATGTTCCCTGTCTCCATCCAGAGCCCAGTGATGTTCCCTGTCACCATCCAGAGCCCAGTGACGTTCCCTGTCTCCATCCAGAGCCCAGTGACGTTCCCTGTCACCATCCAGAGCCCAGTGACGTTCCCTGTCACCATCCAGAGCCAAGTGAAGTTCCATATCTCCATCCAGCTCCCAGTGACGTTCCCTGTCTCTATCCAGAGCCCAGTGACGTTCCCTGTCTCCATCCAGAGCCCAGTGACGTTCCCTTTCTCCATCCAGAGCCCAGTGACATTCCCTGCCTTCATCCAGAGCCCAGTGACGTTCCCTGTCTCCATCCAGAGCCCAGTGACGTTCCCTGTCTCCATCCAGAGCCCAGTGACGTTTCCTGTCTCCATCCAGAGCCCAGTGACGTTCCCTTTCTCCATCCAGAGCCCAGTGTTGTTCCCTGTCTCCATCCAGCCCAGTGGCGTTCCCTGTCTCCATCCAGAGCCCAGTGACGTTCCCTGTCTCCATCCAGAGCCCAGTGAAGTTCCCTGTCTCCATCCAGAGCCCAGTGACGTTCCCTGTCTCCATCCAGAGCCTAGTGATGTTTCCTGTCTCCATCCAGCCCAGTGACATTCCCTGTCTTCATCCAGAGCCCAGTGACGTTCCCTGTCACCATCCAGAGCCCAGTGACGTTCCCTGTCTCCATCCAGAGCCCAGTGACGTTCCCTGTCTCCATACATAGCCCAGTGAAAGTCCCTGTCCCATCCAGGGCCCAGTGATGTTCCCTGTCTCCATCCAGAGCCCAGTGACGTTCCCTGTCACCATCCAGAGCCCAGTGATGTTCCCTGTCTCCATCTAGAGCCCAGTGATGTTCCCTGTCACCATCCAGAGCCAATGGAAGTTCCATATCTCCATCCAGATCCCAGTGATGTTCACTGTCTCTATACAGAGCCCAGTGACGTTCCCTGTCTCCATCCAGAGCCCAGTGATGTTCCCTGTCTCCATCCAGAGCCCAGTGACGTTCCCTGTCACCATCCAGAGCCAAGTGAAGTTCCATATCTCCATCCAGATCCCAGTGACGTTCACTGTCTCTATCCAGAGCCCAGTGACGTTCCCTGTCTCCATCCAGGGCCCAGTGATGTTCCCTGTCTTCATCCAGAGCCCAGTGATGTTCCCTGTCTCCATCCAGAGCCCACTGACGTTCCCTGTCTCCATCCAGAGCCTGTTGAGGACCACTGGCTCATTGATTTTTGGACAGAACCGTCTCCTGTCCAGTGTCCGGTGACGTCTCCTGTCTCCATCCAGAGCCCAGTGACGTTCCCTTTCTCCATCCAGAGCCCAGTGACGTTCCCTTTCTCCATCCAGAGCCCAGTGACATTTCCTTTCTCCATCCAGAGCCCAGTGACGTTCCCTGTCTCCATCCAGAGCCCAGTGACGTTCCCTGTTTTCATCCAGAGCCCAGTGACGTTCCCTGTCTTCATCCAGAGCGCAGTGACTTTCCCTGTCTCCATCCAGAGCCCAGGGACGTTCCCTGTCTCCATCCAGAGCCCAGTGATGTTCCCTGTCTCCATCCAGAGCCCAGTGACGTTCCCTGTCTCCATCCAGAGCCCAGTGACGTTCCCTGTCTCCATCCAGAGCCCAGTGACGTTCCCTGTCTCCATCCAGAGCCTAGTGACGTTTCCTGTCTCCATCCTGCCCAGTGACGTTCCCTGTCTTCATCCAGAGCCCAGTAATGTTCCCTGTCACCATCCAGAGCCCAGTGACGTTCCCTGTCTCCATCCAGAGCCCAGTGACGTTCCCTGTCTCCATCCAGAGCCCAGAGACGTTCCCTGTCACCATCCAGAGCCCAGTGATGTTCCCTGTCTCCATCCAGAGCCCAGTGATGTTCCCTGTCACCATCCAGAGCCAAGTGAAGTTCCATATCTCCATCCAGATCCCAGTGACGTTCACTGTCTCTATCCAGAGCCCAGTGACGTTCCCTGTCTCCATCCAGAGCCCAGTGATGTTCCCTGTCTCCATCCAGAGCCCAGTGACGTTCCCTGTCACCATCCAGAGCCAAGTGAAGTTCCATATCTCCATCCAGATCCCAGTGACGTTCACTGTCTCTATCCAGAGCCCAGTGACGTTCCCTGTCTCCATCCAGGGCCCAGTGATGTTCCCTGTCTTCATCCAGAGCCCAGTGATGTTCCCTGTCTCCATCCAGAGCCCACTGACGTTCCCTGTCTCCATCCAGAGCCTGTTGAGGACCAGGGAACCGTCTCCTGTCCAGTGTCCGGTGACGTCTCCTGTCTCCATCCAGAGCCCAGTGAAGTTCCCTTTCTCCATCCAGCCCAGTAACGTTCCCTGTCTCCATCCAGAGCACAGTGACATTCCCTTTCTCCATCCAGAGCCCAGTGACGTTCCCTGTCTCCACCCAGAGCCCAGTGACGTTCCCCGTCTCCATCCAGAGCCCAGTGACGTTCCCTGTCTTCATCCAGAGCGCAGTGACGTTCCCTGTCTCCATCCAGAGCCCAGTGACGTTCCCTGTCTCCATCCAGAGCCTGTTGAGGACCACTGGCTCATTGATTTTTGGACAGAACCGTCACCTGTCCAGTGTCCGGTGACGTTTCCTATCCCCGTCGAGAATTCAGTGACAGCTCCTGTCCATGTCAAGAGTCCAGAGTGGCCTCTGCCTCCCGTCTCCAGTCCAGAGTGGACTGTTGTTCCTCCCAAGAAAATTTTGAGAAGGGGGGCTACCCCTTTACGAAGGCCGAACCTGAAAGGTCTGAGCCACCATGGCGACCTGAATTCCCGGCCCCACCATGGCAACCTGAATCCCTATGCCGCCATGGCGACCTGAGCTCCCTGCGCCTCCGTGGTCTCCTGAACACAGGTACCACCCTGGAGGCTTCCATGCCAGCCAGGAACACCCAGATCACATGCTGTGGTCCCCAAGGACTCCAGGGTGCCCGTCCTCCCATCCGCCCCCCCTGTCCTTTCTACGGCGCGAGGACACGCCTACCGGGGGGAGTTATGTCACATGTTTAGTCTGTTTTGATTCTGTCACGTGTTCCTTTGTCTTAGTTTCCCGCCACTTGTCTGTTTCCTTGGTTACCCTCGTTAGTCTAGTTCTGTTCAGCTGTGTTTAGTTAGTCATCATCTGTATCACCTGTGCTTCATTTAATCGGTCATCTGTGTTTGCATTCAAGTTCCTCCCTGTTCATTCATTCTTTGTCTGGTAACCTTGATGGTGAGATGTGTTTTCTGTTATTCTTCCATGTTCCTGAAAGTTCAAATTAAAATTTATATTTGGATTTCCTGAGTCTACTGCCTGTTCCTGTGCAACCACTCGTTACAGAAACTGAGTTTGTCCAGATAAAGTGTTACTGTGATGTTTTAACGAGCAGTGAATGTTGAACAACAGTAATGTGGGGCCGTCGGCGATCTTTGACACTCAAGGAGTTAAGCATGAATTAATGCATATTAGTGCACCGGTATTGTAAAGTGTTCCCATTGTTTAATGTGACAAATGCTTCTGTCAGATAATATATTTTCCATTCATACTGCCAGTGTAAATAAATGTTCTTTTATCAAGGATTTATTATGCAGCTCTTCACTTTATTTTTCAAAACTTGATGTGGCCCTCTGGTCTAAAGTTTGCCCACCTCTGCACTATGCTGTAATGTTTACCTGTATAGTGAAGCTGTTGTCTGTTCTGCTTAAAGCCATTCAGATGTATTGACAGCGCTGGCTTGTTTGTGAACCATGTGACCGCGTGACAGCGCCGCTGGTGAGATCAAAGCATGTTGCAACTCTCTTTTTTAACGGCTCTGGCTTTAACTGAGGCGATACACAGATCTGTTGCCATATTAAGTGCACCAAAAGGGTATTTATTTTTGTATGAATTTCATATTAAAACTTTTAAAAATCTAAAAGCTTTGTTTCATATCAAAAGCAGGGTTGGCAATTTGGCGTGAGATTTACTTGGGCAAATTAAGAGCGTGACACAGAGCCTGAAAGCGTGAGAAATGCCGTACTATAATATCTTTTGTTGAAATGTTTTACCTGATACCAGGCTGTGTATCTCCACTCTTAAATTGTATTGGCCGACTCATAGACGCATCACTCTTCATAGACACACAGCTGGGCTCTAGTTCTGATCGCCACTGCTGAGCTGGACTAAAACACAGAGAGAGAGATTAAAGTTAATATATGCAACTACTGTATGCAACAAATCAACTATTCATTTATCATTTAAAAATCACTTTAAAGAGAACTTTGTAATCATTTATTTTACACCTTGTTTATACAAAACTGTGCGTGTGTGTCTTATATTATCAGATACAGACAGATACATTTTGACATACCCATAATAAAAAGGCTGCTGTCCACAAGTTATTCTGAATAGACACATATCCAATATATTTCTAGAAAGCCAACACTTGAGAGTTTACGCTTGAGACTCCTCAGAATTACTCAGACAGTTATAAATATGGAGATATATAGGCTCAGACATAAAAACTGAAATTTAAAATATTAATAATATATTTTTAAATGTTTAAAAATATTATGTGAATGTAGTATAACTTATAATCACAACTAGAGTGATGCCACAAGTGTGGTCATGCTTCATTTCAAATCTGAGGCTGTTATGTCCAAAACTATGAATTTTATGAAACATTTTCTAAGACCATGTCAGGAGTTTTTAGAGATGCTCTTGACGTTCCCTGTCTCCAACCAGAGCCCAGTGATGTTCCCTGTCTCCATCAAGAGCCCAGTGACGTTCCCTGTCTCCATCCAGAGCCCAGTGACGTTCCCTGTCTCCATCCAGAGCCCAGTGACATTCCCTGTCACCATCCAGGACACCATCCACCATCCCTGTCTCCATCCAGAGCCCAGTGACGTTCCCTGTCTCCATCCAGAGCCCAGTGACGTCCCCTGTCTCCATCCAGGGCCCAGTGATGTTCCCTGTCTCCATCCAGAGCCCAGTGATGTTCCCTGTCACCATCCAGAGCCCAGTGACGTTCCCTGTCTCCATCCAGAGCCCAGTGACGTTCCCTGTCTCCATCCAGAGCCCAGTGACATTCCCTGCCTTCATCCAGAGCCCAGTGACGTTCCCTGTCTCCATCCAGAGCCCAGTGATGTTCCCTGCCTTCATCCAGAGCCCAGTGACGTTCCCTGTCTCCATCCAGAGCCCAGTGATGTTCCCTGTCTCCATCCAGAGCCCAGTGACGTTCCCTGTCTTCATCCAGAGCCCAGTGACGTTCCCTGTCTCCATCCAGAGCCCAGTGTTGTTCCCTGTCTCCATCCAGCCCAGTGAAGTTCCCTGTCTCCATCCAGAGCCCAGTGACGTTCCCTGTCTCCATCCAGCCCAGTGACGTTCCCTTTCTCCATCCAGAGCCCAGTGACGTTCCCTGTCTCCATCTAGAGCCCAGTGACATTCCCTGCCTTCATCCAGAGCCCAGTGACGTTCCCTGTCTCCATCCAGAGCCCAGTGACGTTCCCTGTCTCCATCCAGCCCAGTGACGTTCCCTGTCTCCATCCAGAGCCCAGTGACGTTCCCTGTCTCCATCCAGATCCCAGTGACGTTCCCTGTCTCCATCCAGAGCCCAGTGACGTTCCCTGTCTCCATCCAGGGCCCAGTGAAGTTCCCTGTCTCCATCCAGAGCCCAGTGACGTTCCCTTTCTCCATCCAGAGCCCAGTGACGTTCCCTGTCTCCATCCAGAGCCCAGTGACGTTCCCTTTCTCCATCCAGAGCCCAGTGACGTTCCCTGTCTCCATCCAGCCCAGTGACGTTCCCTGTCTCCATCCAGAGCCCAGTGACGTTCCCTGTCTCCATCCAGCCCAGTGACGTTCCCTGTCTCCATCCAGAGCCCAGTGACGTTCCCTGTCTCCATCCAGAGCCCAGTGACGTTCCCTGTCTCCATCCAGAGCCCAGTGACGTTCCCTGTCTCCATCTAGAGCCCAGTGACGTTCCCTTTCTCCATCCAGAGCCCAGTGACGTTCCCTGTCTCCATCCAGAGCCCAGTGACGTTCCCTGTCTCCATCCAGAGCCCAGTGACGTTCCCTGTCTCCATCCAGAGCCTAGTGACGTTTCCTGTCTCCATCCAGCCCAGTGACGTTCCCTGTCTTCATCCAGAGCCCAGTAACGTTCCCTGTCACCATCCAGAGCCCAGTGACATTCCCTGTCTCCATCCAGAGCCCAGTGACGTTCCCTGTCTCCATACATAGCCCAGTGAAAGTCCCTGTCTCCATCCAGGGCCCAGTGATGCTCCCTGTCTCCATCCAGAGCCCAGTGACGTTCCCTGTCACCATCCAGAGCCCAGTGATGTTCCCTGTCTCCATCCAGAGCCCAGTGATGTTCCCTGTCACCATCCAGAGCCAAGTGAAGTTCCATATCTCCATCCAGATCCCAGTGACATTCACTGTCTCTATCCAGAGCCCAGTGACGTTCCCTGTCTCCATCCAGAGCCCAGTGATGTTCCCTGTCTCCATCCAGAGCCCAGTGACGTTCCCTGTCACCATCCAGAGCCAAGTGAAGTTCCATATCTCCATCCAGATCCCAGTGACGTTCACTGTCTCTATCCAGAGCCCAGTGACGTTCCCTGTCTCCATCCAGGGCCCAGTGATGTTCCCTGTCTTCATCCAGAGCCCAGTGACGTTCCCTGTCTCCATCCAGAGCCCAGTGACGTTCCCTGTCTCCATCCAGAGCCTGTTGAGGACCACTGGCTCATTGATTTTTGGACAGAACCGTCTCCTGTCCAGTGTCCGGTGACGTCTCCTGTCTCCATCCAGAGCCCAGTGACGTTCCCTTTCTCCATCCAGAGCCCAGTGACGTTCCCTGTCTCCATCCAGAGCCCAGTGACATTTCCTTTCTCCATCCAGAGCCCAGTGACGTTCCCTGTCTCCATCCAGAGCCCAGTGACGTTCCCTGTTTTCATCCAGAGCCCAGTGACGTTCCCTGTCTTCATCCAGAGCGCAGTGACGTTCCCTGTCTCCATCCAGAGCCCAGGGACGTTCCCTGTCTCCATCCAGAGCCCAGTGATGTTCCCTGTCTCCATCCAGAGCCCAGTGACGTTCCCTGTCTCCATCCAGAGCCCAGTGACGTTCTCTGTCTCCATCCAGAGCCCAGTGACGTTCCCTGTCTCCATCCAGAGCCTAGTGACGTTTCCTGTCTCCATCCTGCCCAGTGACGTTCCCTGTCTTCATCCAGAGCCCAGTAACGTTCCCTGTCACCATCCAGAGCCCAGTGACGTTCCCTGTCTCCATCCAGAGCCCAGTGACGTTCCCTGTCTCCATACATAGCCCAGTGAAAGTCCCTGTCTCCATCCAGGGCCCAGTGATGTTCCCTGTCTCCATCCAGAGCCCAGAGACGTTCCCTGTCACCATCCAGAGCCCAGTGATGTTCCCTGTCTCCATCCAGAGCCCAGTGATGTTCCCTGTCACCATCCAGAGCCAAGTGAAGTTCCATATCTCCATCCAGATCCCAGTGACGTTCACTGTCTCTATCCAGAGCCCAGTGACGTTCCCTGTCTCCATCCAGGGCCCAGTGATGTTCCCTGTCTTCATCCAGAGCCCAGTGACGTTCCCTGTCTCCATCCAGAGCCCAGTGACGTTCCCTGTCTCCATCCAGAGCCTGTTGAGGACCACTGGCTCATTGATTTTTGGACAGAACCGTCTCCTCTCCAGTGTCCGGTGACGTCTCCTGTCTCCATCCAGAGCCCAGTGACGTTCCCTGTCTCCATCCAGAGCCCAGTGACGTTCCCTGTCTCCATCCAGAGCTCAGTGACATTTCCTTTCTCCATCCAGAGCCCAGTGACGTTCCCTGTCTCCATCCAGAGCCCAGTGACGTTCCCTGTTTTCATCCAGAGCCCAGTGACGTTCCCTGTCTTCATCCAGAGCGCAGTGACGTTCCCTGTCTCCATCCAGAGCCCAGGGACGTTCCCTGTCTCCATCCAGAGCCCAGTGATGTTCCCTGTCTCCATCCAGAGCCCAGTGACGTTCCCTGTCTCCATCCAGAGCCCAGTGACGTTCCCTGTCTCCATCCAGAGCCCAGTGACGTTCCCTGTCTCCATCCAGAGCCTAGTGACGTTTCCTGTCTCCATCCTGCCCAGTGACGTTCCCTGTCTTCATCCAGAGCCCAGTAACGTTCCCTGTCACCATCCAGAGCCCAGTGACGTTCCCTGTCTCCATACATAGCCCAGTGAAAGTCCCTGTCTCCATCCAGGGCCCAGTGATGTTCCCTGTCTCCATCCAGAGCCCAGAGACGTTCCCTGTCACCATCCAGAGCCCAGTGATGTTCCCTGTCTCCATCCAGAGCCCAGTGATGTTCCCTGTCACCATCCAGAGCCAAGTGAAGTTCCATATCTCCATCCAGATCCCAGTGACGTTCACTGTCTCTATCCAGAGCCCAGTGACATTCCCTGTCTCCATCCAGAGCCCAGTGATGTTCCCTGTCTCCATCCAGAGCCCAGTGACGTTCCCTGTCACCATCCAGAGCCAAGTGAAGTTCCATATCTCCATCCAGATCCCAGTGACGTTCACTGTCTCTATCCAGAGCCCATTGACGTTCCCTGTCTCCATCCAGGGCCCATTGATGTTCCCTGTCTTTATCCAGAGCCCAGTGACGTTCCCTGTCTCCATCCAGAGCCCAGTGACGTTCCCTGTCTCCATCTAGAGCCTGTTGAGGACCACTGGCTCATTGATTTTTGGACAGAACCGTCTCCTGTCCAGTGTCCGGTGACGTCTCCTGTCTCCATCCAGAGCCCAGTGACGTTCCCTTTCTCCATCCAGAGCCCAGTGACGTTCCCTGTCTCCATCCAGAGCCCAGTGACATTCCCTTTCTCCATCCAGAGCCCATTGACGTTCCCTGTCTCCATCCAGAGCCCAGTGACGTTCCCTGTCTTCATCCAGAGCCCAGTGACGTTCTCTGTCTCCATCTAGAGCCCAGTGACGTTCGCTGTCTCCATCCAAAGCCCAGTGACGTTCCCTGTCTCCATCTAGAGCCCAGTGACGTTCCCTGTCACCATCCAGAGCCAAGTGAAGTTCCCTATCTCCATCTAGATCCTAGTGACATTCCCTGTCTCCACCCAGAGCCCAGTGACGTTCCCCGTCTCCATCCAGAGCCCAGTGACGTTCCCTGTCTTCATCCAGAGCGCAGTGACGTTCCCTGTCTCCATCCAGAGCCCAGTGACGTCCCCTGTCTCCATCCAGAGCCTGTTGAGGACCACTGGCTCATTGATTTTTGGACATAACCGTCTCCTGTCCAGTGTCCGGTGACGTTTCCTATCCCCGTCGAGAATTCAGTGACAGCTCCTGTCCATGTCAAGAGTCCAGAGTGGCCTCTGCCTCCCGTCTCCAGTCCAGAGTGGACTGTTGTTCCTCCCAAGAAAATTTTGAGAAGGGGGGCTACCCCTTTACGAAGGCCGAACCTGAAAGGTCTGAGCCACCATGGCGACCTGAATTCCCGGCCCCACCATGGCAACCTGAATCCCTATGCCACCATGGCGACCTGAGCTCCCTGCGCCTCCGTGGTCTCCTGAACACAGGTACCACCCTGGAGGCTTCCATGCCAGCCAGGAACACCCGGATCACATGCTGTGGTCCCCAAGGACTCCAGGGTGCCCGTCCTCCCATCCGCCCCCCCGTCCTTTCTACGGCGCGAGGACACGCCTACCGGGGGGAGTTATGTCACATGTTTAGTCTGTTTTGATTCTGTCACGTGTTCCTTTGTCTTAGTTTCCCGCCACTTGTCTGTTTCCTTGGTTACCCTCGTTAGTCTAGTTCTGTTCAGCTGTGTTTAGTTAGTCATCATCTGTATCACCTGTGCTTCATTTAATCGGTCATCTGTGTTTGCATTCAAGTTCCTCCCTGTTCATTCATTCTTTGTCTGGTAACCTTGATGGTGAGATGTGTTTTCTGTTATTCTTCCATGTTCCTGAAAGTTCAAATTAAAATTTATATTTGGATTTCCTGAGTCTACTGCCTGTTCCTGTGCAACCACTCGTTACAGAAACTGAGTTTGTCCAGATAAAGTGTGACTGTGATGTTTTAACGAGCAGTGAATGTTGAACAACAGTAATCTGGGGCCGTCGGCGATCTTTGACACTCAAGGAGTTAAGCATGAATTAATGCATATTAGTGCACCGGTATTGTAAAGTGTTCCCGTTGTTTAATGTGACAAATGCTTCTGTCAGATAATATATTTTCCATTCATACTTCCAGTGTAAATAAATGTTCTTTTATCAAGGATTTATTATGCAGCTCTTCACTTTATTTTTCAAAACTTGATGTGGCCCTCTGGTCTAAAGTTTGCCCACCTCTGCACTATGCTGTAATGTTTACCTGTATAGTGAAGCTGTTGTCTGTTCTGCTTAAAGCCATTCAGATGTATTGACAGCGCTGGCTTGTTTGTGAACCACGTGACCGCGTGACAGCGCCGCTGGTGAGATCAAAGCATGTTGCAACTCTCTTTTTTAACGGCTCTGGCTTTAACTGAGGCGATACACAGATCTGTTGCCATATTAAGTGCACCAAAAGGGTATTTATTTTTGTATGAATTTCATATTAAAACTTTTAAAAATCTAAAAGCTTTGTTTCATATCAAAAGCAGGGTTGGCAATTTGGCGTGAGATTTACTTGGGCAAATTAAGAGCGTGACACAGAGCCTGAAAGCGTGAGAAATGCCGTACTATAATATCTTTTGTTGAAATGTTTTACCTGATACCAGGCTGTGTATCTCCACTCTTAAATTGTATTGGCCGACTCATAGACGCATCACTCTTCATAGACACACAGCTGGGCTCTAGTTCTGATCTCCGCTGCTGAGCTGGACTAAAACAAAACAGATTTAATCTTTTATGATGATAATCGTCTTAACATAAGTAGAGATGTTCCGCTACCCTTTTTCCCTTCCCGAAACTGATCCGATACCTGTGTTTGTATATGTATATACAGCTGTTTAAACTACTAGCCCTGTATGAATTGCTAGAATAATTTTATGTGCTTCAGACTTATCCCTTAATAAAACATGAACAAATACACCATATTAAACTAACTACTATTACATTACATTTATTTACATGTATTTATTACAGTATTTTTATTATCTGACATGCATTTGACAGTAATATTATTTATTTTTCTTAAGTGAAAAAGAACTTCAAATGCAGCCACAAATCTAACACTGCAAACTGAAAAATATATTTTAGTTTTACAATATAACTGTATAACTGTGCAATATAAGTCTAGGAATATAAACAATTATTTAGTAATCAGAAAATAATCTCTTTACAACAAAACAAGTAAAACATAAGCAACCGTCTAGGCATAATTATTATTAGTAATAGAGACGTATTATTGTTACATAGAGCTAAATCTACAGTAGGCTACAACAGTAGCCTAATATAGTCTGTCAATTTATACACAGAGAGGTAGAAATTGCAGGAGTAATATTTAAATAGTATTTTGCAGTTTAATATTCACAGACACTCGTATATATTCGGCTACAGTCTGGAGCCAGCTGCGGGTACTGAATATAGCCTACTCGGGTGTCGGTACTACAGAAATGCTGGTATCATCACATTTTTTCAATTTCAGCACCGACTTGGTACTGAAGTGCCCGTACTTGTGACTTCCCTAGTCGCCGTTTTACTGTCTGGTTGGTCCAGTCTGAAATATACTGCTAAACAGCAGACATACTACTAATGTGTTTTCATTTCTTCTTCGCAAGAAGAACCGTGCAGTGGTTAGGCAAAGCTTGCGGTCATAACTAGGTCTTGTTTAAGAAAATGGTATCGGATCGGTACATGGGTTCAAGTACTCGCCGATACCGATGCCAGAATTTGTTGTGGTATCGGTGATATTTCCCATACCAGTATCGGAATCGGAACAACTCTAAACATAAGATCCCCATAATGTATTTTTAATGAAAATCACTTATTCAATATGTTGTGTAAAAAATTTAATCACAGAAGATTTATGTCTGAGTTCACACAAGAAGTCAACATGTGTTTCGGCCATGCAAAACACCTTTACTAAAGCTCAACAGACGCAGTGTCTGTGAAAACGGCTCGGGTTACGTCTGTAACCCTTGTTCCCTGAGAAGGGAACGAGCACTGCGTCGGAACGACATTTTGGGGATACTCCCTAAGCATTAGCGAATCTGAAGTCCGTATAGAAACTAGCCCAATCTGATTGGCGTGCGTGATGACGTCACTGTGACGGCGTACCCGGAAGTATAAAAGGGGAGCCGGCGCATTGAAACGGCAGCTATTGCTCTGAAGCATGCGCTCCAGGCGTGCCGAGGTGTGGTGACGCGACGCAGTGGTCGTTCCCTTCTCAGGGAACAAGGGTTACAGACGTAACCCGAGCCGTTCCCTTTCGAGGGAACTCTCACTGCGTCGGAACGACATTTTGGGGAACGAGTACCCACTAGCCCACACCGAGGGTAGTGCCTGCCCTAGTGTGAAGCCGGAGACCGGGCACAACTAGGACTTGAGTACCCTAGCGCCAGGCGCCGTAGGGAGATACTTCTCCACCCTTTCCTTTTCCGTGTCCCAACCGGTGAGGGAGGTGTCTGTTGAAACGGTTTCCCGGCAACAGGACGCTCCCAACACCGGCCCCTGGGACAAAAACCAAGGTTTCTTCCATATAACTAGGGAACGAAGGCATCTGCGCGTTACCCTGATCATACGGAAAGGATTCCCTCTGGGGGAAAACCCCTTGGTTTCCAACCACCACTGTAGAGGTCTCACGTGCAGCAGGTCAAAAGGTATCACCTTGGACGCTGTTGCCATGTGCCCCAGCACTCCTCAAAGTGCTTCCCAGTGAAGGTTCATCTGCCGTCACGTGAGGCGAAGGATGAAAAACCCGCAGAACCAAAAAACCTGACCACCCCTGATGACACTTCAGGCACCTAGCCCTGCCTAGGGTGAAGGATAGCCCTAACTCCCACGGAGGAACTCCAGGCAAGTCGGCGTTACCGCCGAGGCCTAAAGGTCCCCCACTCTTTTTCTTTTTAGCGATGCACTCGCTAGGAGAAAGGCCATCTTAGGGTCAAGCTCTTCGGGTTCATCCGACTCCAATGGCTCAAAGGGGGGCCTCAGCCAGCCCTCGACAACCACTGCCAGATCCCAGGTTGGGAGTCTGGAATAAGCCACAGGTCTCATCCTCCGAACCCCATGGAGGAACTGTACATCCAGCTGGTGCCTACCCCAGACCATCACCCAAAGGAGTGTGGAAAGCCCCATGGCAGCCACGGACACCCTGAGTGTGGACGGGGTTAGACCCGCAGAGAAGCGATCTTGGAGGAACTCCAGCACTGAAGCCACCGGCCAGTTAACTGTGTCCACCTCACGCTCCCTGCACCAAGTGGCTCACCACTTGGGGCTGTACAGCCTCTTGAAGACGGAGCCCTGGAACTGAGTAAAGTCTCTATCACCTCTGCCGACAGGCCAGCCTCTAGGTACCTGACCCCCTCAAGGGCCAGACCCACAGGTTCCAAATCTCAGGCCGGGGGTGAAATATTGTGCCCCCTGCCTGAGATAGGAGATCCCTCCTCAGAGGAATCTGCCATGGAGGACCTGCCAGCAGCGCTATGATATCCGAGAACCAAACTCGCGTCGGCCAACGGGGTGCTACTAAAAGTAGGCTGACCCCCTGTTGGCGGACCCTCTCCAGGACTCCCGGGAGCAGAGCAATCGGGGGAAATGCGTACAGACGCGGCCTCGGCCACGTCTGAACCATGGCATCCAACCCCAGCAGGGCTGGATACGTGATGGAAAACCACAATGGACAGTGGGACGTCTCGTGAGAAGCAAACAGGTCCACTTCAACTGGGCCGAACCTCTCACACATGGCCTCCACCTCCTCCGGGTGGAGTCGCCACTCCCCGGGCCTCAGCCCCTGCCTCGACAGGATGTCTGCTCCCTGATTTTGGACCCCCGGGACATACATTGCCCTAATGGACAACAGTTTCCCTTGGGACCACAGGAGAATTTGATGCGCCAGTCTACATAGAGGGCACGACCTCAACCCCCCCTGATGATTCAGGTACGCTACAACAGACGTATTGTCTGTTCGTACCAGGACATGTTGGCCGCAGAGGTCCGGGAGAAAGCTCCTGAGAGCTTTATAGACCGCCATCATCTCCAGGCAATTTATGTGCCAGGAGGAATGACGGCCCTCCCAACAATTGTGCCCGCATCGTCGTCGAGTCCCATACGATCCCTAGGAACGTAGTCCTCTGGGACGGCGTCAACACACTCTTTGTTGTGTTGAGTCTCAGCCCCAAGCACTTTATATCGGCCAGAACGACATCTCGATGCCGAACTGCCATATCGTACGACTGGGCCAATATGAGCCAGTCGTTGATATAATTCAGCACACGGATGCCCTAGAGTCTCAATGGAGCCAGAGCTGCATCCATGCACTTTGTGAATGTGCGTGGGGAAAGAGCTAGACCGAAGGGAAGCACTCGATATTGGTACGCCTCGCCCCTGAAAGCAAACCTCAAGAACTTCCTGTGACATGGAAGGATGGAAATATGGAAGTATGCGTCCTTTAAATCTATCGTGACGAACCAGTCCTCGAACTGGATCTGACTCACGATGATAGGAACCGTGAGCATTTTGAATCTGAACCTCCTCAGAGACCAATTCAAATACCTATAATCGGACGCAATCCTTTTTGGGAACTATAAAGTACCGGCTCTCGAGGCTGGCTTCGGGTGTTACACGAGCCTCATCCCCAACCCCCTGAAGCGGATGACCGGCAGGAAGTAGTTGGGAACGATTCTCTGTGTGCGAACGCGTGCGCTGCCCAGCCGCAGGTCTTTCCAGAGGCGGCTGGAGCAGCATGCGTTCGCGGGAAATCGATGTGGCCCGAAACGTCATAGACGGCGGGATTCCACATCGATTTCCCCAGAGCGCCCCAGAAGAAGCAACCTTGATTGCCCTTCTGCGGGGGGGACTGCCCTTAGAAGCCCTGCCGCAGCTAGGGCTTCTTCCCAGCAGCCTTCGGAGCCCTGAGTACGTTCCTCAGATCACCTCTGGGAGCGGAAGGCTGCTGGTGAGTCTTCTGGAGAGAGCGCCGTCTCTGTTGCCAAGCTCCCGGAGGAGGGGCTCTAGAGGTGACGCTCTCCCTCTGCAGCTGAGGGAGCTAGTGGACGGCTGAGGCTGCCCCCTAGGGGCCGCCTTCCCCGGCTCCGAGCGGCGAGGGACGAACTGACGGAAGGCCACTGACTGACTCTTCGCCTCCTGGTATTTGGTGACAACGGCCTCAACCGCGTCGCCAAATAGACCCGAAGGCGAAATCGGGGAGTCTAGGAGGAAGGACTTGTCCTTCTCCTTCATCCCCGATAAGTTCAGCCATAAATGTCTCTCCACAGTCACCAAGGAAGCCATAGAACGGCCAACAGCATGAGCTGTCTCCTTGGTGATGCGGAGAGACAAATCCTCAGCCTTCCGCAGCTCCAAAACATCCTCCGGAGAGGGTCCCTCGCCCTCATCAAGCTCCTTGAGGAGGTCGGCCTGGTAGGCCTGCAAGATGGAAAGGGTATGCAGGGAACTACCAGCCCACCCAGCCACCATATCAAATCAAATCAAATCAAATCAAATCACTTTATTGTCACACAACCATATACACAAGTGCAACAGCAGGTGAAATTCTTAGGTGCAGTTCCGAGCAACATAGTAGTCATGACATGACATGTACAACATTTAAAGCAGCATCAGATTACACATCTGATGCGCCCACAATTACTCACAGCACGGTAAACTCTACAATAAACAATAAATAATTTACACAATGTGAGTGTAGTTCTCACAGCTTTAAACAATATACACATACTTAAAATATACATATACTTTAAACAATATACACTAAACATACATTAAACAGTATACATTAAGCTATAATAATAATAATATACAATGTACAGTATACAATATTATTCACAGTAGAGATCCAATGTACAATAGGTGCTATATGATAAATAAATGTGTATATAATGTGTGTGTATCTACAGTGGGTTGTGCTGAGTGATATTCTGTCAGTGTGTTATGATCCTGATGGATCAGGAGTTAAGTAGTCTAATTGCTTGTGGGAAGAAGCTGTTCTGGAGTCGGCTGGTGCGTGTTCTGATGCTGCGGTACCGCCTGCCTGATGGCAGCAGTGAGAGCAGCCCATGGCTCGGGTGGCTAGAGTCTCTGATGATCCTCTGAGCTCTCTTCACACACCGCCTGGCATACATGTCCTGGAGGGAGGGAAGCTCACCTCCGATGATGCAGCTGGCCGTGCGCACTACTCTTTGCAGGGCTTTGCGGCTGCGGGCGGTACTGTTGCCGTACCAGGTGGTGATGCAGCCAGTCAGCAGGCTCTCTATGGTGCTGCTGTAGAAGCGTGTGAGGATGTGGCGGTTCATTCCAAACCTCCTCAGCCGTCGCAGGAAGAAAAGGCACTGATGAGCCTTCTTCACAACGGCCTCGGTGTGGACGGACCATGAGAGTTCCTCTGTGATGTGGACACCGAGGAACTTGAAGCTGCTGACTCTCTCCACCGGTGCTCCATTGATGGTGATGGGGTGTTGTTCTCTCTCATTCCTCCTGAAGTCGACCACCAGCTCCTTGGTCTTGCTGACGTTGAGGGAGAGGTTGTGCTCCTGACACCATCGTGTCAGAGTGTGCACCTCCTCTCTGTAGGCCGTTTCATCATTGTCAGTGATGAGACCTACCACCGTCGTATCGTCAGCAAACTTGATGATGGGTGTTGGAGCTGTGGATTGCCACACAGTCATGTGTGTACAAGGAGTACAGGAGTGGGCTGAGAAAACAGCCCTGAAGGGCTCCAGTGGTGAGAGTCAATGATGAGGAGATGTTACTGCCCATTCTGACCACCTGGCGTCTGTTTGACAGGAACATAGCAAGCTGTTTAAGCCTAGAGCCCGGTGTTTCCCGGGCATTCTCACATATGTGTTCCTCTTTTCCAGGTGGGAGAGAGCAGTGTGTATAGTGGATGAAATGGCATCATCAGTGGAGCGGTTTATGCGGTATGCAAACTGCAGTGGGTCCAGTGAGGGAGGGAGAACAGAGCAGATGTGGTTTCTGATTAGTCTCTCAAAGCATTTGCTGATGATGGGGGTCAGAGCAACAGGACGCCAGTCGTTTAAGCAGAGTGTTTTTGATTGCTTCGGTACAGGCACAATGGTGGATGTTTTGAAGCATGTGGGGACCACAGACAGGGAGAGGGACAGGTTAAAGATGTCCGTAAAAACTCCAGCCAGTTGGTGCGCGCACGCTCTGATGACGCGGCCCGGAATGCCGTCTGGACCCGCCGCTTTACAGATGTTCACCCGCCGGAAGGATCGGGTTACATCCGCTACAGATACAGAGAGTGTACCAACCTCTGCATCTTCAGCCACGAGCTCTCTCTCCGCGAGGGCGGTGTTAGTTCCCTCAAAGCGAGCATAAAAGGTGTTGAGCTCGTCCGGGAGAGAGGCAGCGGTGTTCACGGTGGAGTTTGTGTTCCCTTTATAGTCCGTGATGGTGTTAATTCCCCGCCACATGCTTCTGGAGTCGGTGGTGTTGAACTGTCCTTCAATCTTGTCCCTGTATTGGTGTTTTGCTGCTCTGATGGTTTTTCGGAGGGCATAACTTGCTTGTTTATGCTCCTCCTCATTACCGGAGTTAAAAATGAAGGTCCACGCATTGAGTGCCGCGCGAACATCCCCATTTAGCCACGGCTTCTGGTTTGGGTACAGCCGAATTGTTTTGGTCGGAACAACGTCTTCTACGCACTTCCTGATGAAACACGTTACGCTATCAGCGTAGACCTCGATGTCGTCATCAGAGGCCGACCGGAACATCTCCCAGTCCGCGTGATCAAAACAGTCCTGTAGCATAGAGTCCGATTGGTCCGACCAGCACTGGATGGTTCTAAGGGCGGGTGCTTCCTGTTTCAGTCTCTGCCTGTATGCGGGCAGAAGGAGAATGGAAGAGTGGTCCGATTTGCCAAATGGTGGGCGCGGGAGGGATTTGTAACCATCCCGGAAGGGAGAGTAACAGTGGTACAAAACACGGTTCCCTCGCGTGTTGATGCTAACATGTTGGTGGTATTTAGGTGCAATGCGTTTGAAGTTGGCTTTGTTAAAGTCCCCGGTCACAATAAACGCAGCCTCAGGATGCGCGGTTTCCTGCTCACTTACTGTCCTATACAGTTCCTTTAGTGCCCGGTCTGTGTCAGCTTGTGGGGGAATATACACAGCTGTGATGATGACCGCTGTGAATTCTCTCGGTAGCCAGAATGGTCGGCACAGAACCATGAGAAGTTCCAGATCAGGAGAACAGAAAGACTTGATAGAATGTACGTTCCTCTGATCACACCAGGATCTGTTGATCATAAAACATACACCCCCGCCTTTGCTTTTCCCTGAGAGATCTTTTTCTCTGTCCATTCGGTGCACGGAGAACCCCGTGGTTTCGATGGCCGAATCTGGAATCTCAGCGGACATCCAAGTTTCTGTAAGGCAGATAATGCAGCAGTCCCTTGTCTCTTGTTGGAAAGAGATCCGCGCTCTCAGCTCGCAGAGTTTATTGTCCAGAGACTGAACATTAGCCAGTAAAATACTGGGAAGCTGGGGTCGGTTTGCGTCTAACTCTGATGAGCACGCCGGCTCTGCTTCCCCTTCTCCGGCTGCGTTTCCACGGTCGGACTGCGCAGACAGAGGGCTCCGCTGCCGTGTTTGTAAGCAGCGGGTCGTCGTTGAAGAATTTAAAGTCCGGTTTTCGGTAAGCAATTGCCGAACCAATGTCCAAAAGTGTCTGTCTGTCGTACGTAGTAAGGCAGACAACATCCAAGACAAAAAACACAAAAACTGTAAACAGAACAAACAAAAAACTACAATGTTTCAGCGGAGCTCGCAACGTAGCAGCCATCCTCGGCGCCACCTTGAGTCATCCAGGCGCCATCTTGAGTCATCCACCAAGGATGAGGTGTTCCGACAGGGCTTGGTGGGCAATACCGGGGCTTTGAGGGACGATGCAGATTCGGGTGAGAGATAACTCGCTAGAGCCTCCTCCACCCGAGGCATCGTCCCATACCCTGCATAATCCAACACTGGGGGATTGGAAACCCGCGAGGAGAAGGGTTTCCTCCAGGATCTACACACCTCGGTGTGTAAATCCTGGAAGAATGGCAAGCCCTGGCGAGGTGCTTGCACCCGGCGAGAAAGGAACCGGTCGTCCAGCCTACTTGGTGGCTGGACTTCCGGCACCTCCTGTGGCCAATCGATGTTCAATTTGGCCACCGCACGAGTCAACACCTCGACCAGCTCCTCTTGGGCGGGTGGATGAAGCGAGGACATACTTCCTGCTTCTCCACCCGCCCCGATGCCACCCTCATCCGGCTCCTCAGAACCAGAGAGGATCAGCATCGGATCCTTCACCCCGGGGGAAGAAGCCGCAGCGCGGGCTTCCACACGGGGAGGAAGATCATCAGAACTGTCAGAGGAGGATTGGGAAAGTGCCGCAGCAGTCCCAAAACCCTCTGACAAGTCCCGTTGTGAACCCCATGATCTGCGACGCCGCGCTGCCTCAGCAATCGCGGGTCCAGAACCATGAGGTTCACGAGGCTGGCCGCCCTCATCAAACACGGCCAGCCGAGAGCGAAGAAGTCTGAGTGGGCTCTCCCTCGAGAGCCGCCCGAGCATGCTCCACGCCCAAACAATGCACACAAAGCAGGTGTGCATCCGAACCAGATATAAAGCGTGGGCAAGGATGCATACACTGCCTGTAACTCTCTCTCTCACTCATATTTCTTTTCACACACACACACACTTTCTTTCTGGGACAGACAACAATAAATAGACAGACTTGTAACACAGAGCGCAATGCTGAAGAGCAATAACTGCCGTTTCAACGCGCCGGCTTCCCCTTTATACTTCCGGGTACGCCGTCACAGTGACGTCATCACGCACGCCAATCAGATTGGGCTAGTTTCTATACGGACTTCAGATTCGCTAATGCTTAGGGAGTATCCCCAAAATGTCGTTCTGACGCAGTGAGAGTTCCCTCGAAAGGGAACCCAGGGGGGTAGCAGAGGGATATCTAAATTGAGAGCTTTCCCGAACCAAAGGTGTCGGATACAGAGGAAGGACCATTGTGTTTCTTGCTTTTAATTCAAATGAGTTCCAAGACAGAAAGGGGACCATTTGTGTATTGTTTCTCACCTCTTACTCTGAGTAAAAAAAACCTTCAGTGGTTTTCCACAGATGTATGGAAAATTACTGAGGGGGTTGTTTAAACACTGGCAGGTATAAGAGTTTGTGCCTTCTTTTGTTTTAGCAGTTCACACTTGAGACTACATGACTGTGTTGACTGTGGGCTCTTTCTTGCAAGGAAAATAAATCTTTATAAAGAGAATTTTTCCTAAGGTTTGTCTCTTATTAGTGATGCCAACAAATTAATTTTAATTTTGCCGTAACAAATAACTATTAAAACATACAGAAAAACATACAGTTCTTTTTTCTGTAGACAGCCATCAGGATATTAAATGTTTTTCTCAAAGTACCTGAATCCTGGAAAACCATCATCATTTATAGATGTTTGTGGGTCGTCCATGATGGATCTGAACAGTTTGATCTCCACACGTGACTCTAGATGAAGGTGACAACAAAAACCAAAGTAATCAAACTGTTAAATAACTAGAAGAATAACAGCAATGTGCCCTACAAACTAGGGATGGGCATTTTTCCAAAATATTGTATTCGAATATTTGGGCTCATAAAAAAAACGAATATTTGTTTATTTAAATGACGTTATTTTAAGAAAATTAGAAAGACGTTATTTTGTTATTCATCAAGTTGTCGTCATCATTTCGGAACAAACTTATGATTAGGTAATATACACAACAAGCTTACGTTATATCTTAAGGTTTTCATTCAGTTCAAAACATTGAACAATATGTGTAAACAAAAAATAGAGGCCTAAAGAATAAAAGCATTATACGCTCAAGCAGCGCGAGCAGAAAAAAACACTAATAAAGCAGAGCACGCCAGTAAACGTGCAGAACCACGTAGTCAGTAATCGTGTTTATATTGTTTCACGTTATAATGTTGAGAAAAACAATAATAGCATGTGGATGATGATATTCCCTGGTGAGAAAACAAGCCCCGCTGACAGACGTCACAGATAACGGTGTTAAGTGATGTTTCAACTGCGAGTTTTAGAGGGATTTATCATGGATTCACTGCATTTACGGCCAGCAAAGCAACATAGTAAAATTCGAATAGTATTTTTATTTTTCGAATATTAATTACAGATCGAATATTCATGCACACCCCTACTACAAACCAGTGTGTCTTATGATAATGAGGTAAAATAATATGATAACAGTTAGCAGCATGCTCAAGCAGCATGATTGACCAATGGTTTGTACAGCTAAATAACCGAGATATATCCGATATATAACGGACATATATATATATATATATATATATATATATATATATATATATATATATATATATATATATATATATATATAAACAGTCATAGTTGTGCTACCCATACACGTGATTTTCTTTTGTTAAATATAAGCTGTTTTCACATGGATTTTGTCATATAATCATATAATATGCATATCATGATGTACAATGATCAAAATGTTACAACATAGCCTTTGATCATGCTTAATGTCAATGAATGGATACTAACACAGTGGTTTACTTCATGGATACAGGCTACAACTATACACCATTTTTATTAAAAAAATAAATGTGTAACATGTTGTACAGTGTTTCCTATTTGACTGTATAGATATACCCTACCGGTCAAACATTTTAGAACGGTAAGATTTTTAAATGTTTTTACAGAAGTCTCTTCTGCTCACCGAGACTGCATTTATGTTATTAAAATACCCCCAAAAATAAAGTGTAATGTAATCCTGTGATCAAAGCTGAATTTATCATCATAACTCCAGTCTTCAGTGTCACTAATCATTCTCATATGATCATTTGCTGCTCAAGAAACATTTTTGATTATTATCAATGATGAAAACGTACTCGGTTACTAAACGTAACCTCGGTTCTCACTAGATGAGTTGCTTACGCTACGGGAAAGTATTCTTTCTTCGAGATCTGAAGCCACAAAATGATCCTAATTTTGCATTTATTGTCAACGCAGTGCGGTAGCCAGCAGACCATAGCAGGCTGTATCAGCGTGCCCATTGGCTGCTTGGTTGGCAATTGCTTCAGCCTATCGGTGAGCCCCGTGTGACATCACATCCAATGAGGGCGCCCTCCGCGCCCTATTTACCTACAGGTAGGGTGTGGCCAGTGTGTATATAAGCAGGGCTCACAGGCTTGAAATCCGGTTTTAGTAGTCTGAAGCGCAAAAGCCCGTGGCGCGCACAGCAGGTTACGCAATACTCGTTCCGAGAGAACCGAGGTTACGTTAGTAACCGAGTACGTTCTCTTACGAGAGGTTCTCTCGTATTGCATAAGTTGCTTACGCTACGGGAACCCTTTGTCAACGCCGTGCGTGCCGAGCAGACAGCATATGTATCCCAGGGAGCCCGGTGAAAACATAAGGCTGGAAACAGGTGGCCAGTAGAGGAAACGGGCCAACACATGTACAAGCACTTCACTATGCGAATAGGTGGACAAAGCACCTCATCTTATGAATAGGTGGAGCGGCAATGCCGGTCCCGTTTATATCCACGTAAGCAGTGTGGCCGGCGAAGCAGGCCCACACAGTACAACACCAGAAATATAACCAGTACGCAAGCGTTCTTTGCGCATAAATAACTGGGCAGAGCCAACAGCCCACTCAAACTGATAACACTTTAGCCTGCAAAGCAGGAACTTCCATGTTATAGAACCTCACGAATGTCGATGGGGAGGCCCAGCCCGCCGCCATACAAATATCGTGAATAGAAATTCCGCTAGACCAGGCCCACGAAGAGGCCATGCCTCTGGTGGAATGAGCTCTGACACCCAGCGGACACTGCAGGTGTTTGGAGGCGTAAGCTGCTGCAATCGCATCCACTATCCACCTGGACAGGCTCTGTTTCGAGGCGGCGAGACCTTTAGTGCGCCCACCAAACGAAACAAAGAGTTGTTCTGAACGCCTGAAAGCGGCGGAGCGTGTGACGTAAACCCTCAACGCCCTGACAGGGCAAAGGAGGTTATCACTGTCCCCGTCATCGGATGCTGGCAGAGCCGAGAGGGAGATATCAGAAAAACGGTTTTGAGCGAAAGGTACTTGGACTCCACGGATTCGAGTGGTTCAAAAGGAAAAGCCTTCAGGGCCTCCAAGACCAAGGACAGACCCCAGATAGGAACCGAGGGGGGTCGCGGGGGATTCATCCGTCTGGCTCCTCTGAGGAAACGGATAATAAGCTCATTCCTTCCTAATGCACGGCCGAGCGTCGTCTGAGCGAACGCTGCGATAGCCGCCACGTACACTTTGAGCGTGGAAGGGGACCTGCCCAAATCCAACAGCTCCTGAAGGAAGGAGAGCACCGGCTGGACCCCACATTCCTGTGGATCCAAGCTTTTAGTAGCACACCACTTAGTGAACACAGACCACTTGGAAACATATAGCCACCTCGTAGAGGGAGCTCTAGACTGCGCGATCGTGTTCACAACCCCCTCCGGCAGGTCAGCGGGTATCCGTTGATCACCCATGCATGCAGAGACCAACGCTCCGGATGGGGATGCCAGATCGATCCTCCGGCTTGAGAGAGGAGATCTTTTCTCAGCAGGACTGGCCAAGGGGGTGAGTGCGATAGCTCCACCAGCTCTGGGTACCATATTTGGTTCTCCCAGCGTGGTGCTATAAGAAGCACCGGGTGGCGCGTTTCCCTGATTCTCGCTATGACCTGTGGTAACAGGGAAATCGGCGGGAAAGCATAAAGCGGGAGGCTGGGCCAGGGCTGGGACAGCGCATCCTCGCTATTTGATAGAAATATCGGGCAGTAAACGTTGTCTTTCGACGCAAAGAGATCGACTTCCGCTCTGCCGAATAGGCGCCACAGGCCCTGGACTGTCTGAGGGTGCAGGGACCACTCCCCTGGGGGAATGATGTCCCTGGACAGTCTGTCCGGGCCGACGTTCAGGTGACTCGGCACGTGCGCGACCCTCAGCGAGCGCAACGAGCGGTGCGCCCACACGAGAAGGCGTTCTGTCAGTTTGCCCAGGCACGTGGACCTGACGCCGCCTTGTCAGTTCACATAAGACACCACGGACGTGTTGTCCGAGCGGACTAGCACGTGGTGACCCCGTATGAATAGGAGGAAGCGCCTGAGTGCGTTCTCGACCGCGATCATCTTCAAACAATTTATGTGGAGGCATTTCGCCCGGTCTGACCAGAGGCCAAAAGCCGGTTTGCCCTCGAAAAGAGCGCCCCAGCCTGAGGTGGAAGCGTCCGTCGAGATAACCTTGCGGCGTGAGATGGCTCCCATCGTCACCCCCCGCTGGTACCAGTCGGCTGCTAACCAGGGCCTCAGTGCTGAAACGCAGCCTTGAGTCACTCTTGATTCGAATGCCGCCGGAAGCCCAGGCTCTGTGAGGCACTCGGGCATTCAACCAGCGTTGTAGCGGGCGCATACGTAATAGACCCAGCTGGAGCACTGCTGCAGTTGAAGCCATACATCTCAGCATCCTCTGAAAAGCTTTGAGAGGTGCGGTGCTGCCCGGCTGGAAGGACGCGGCCAAGCGTCGAATGCGGCGCGTGCGCTGTGGTGACAGGCGGGCCGACATTGCCACAGTGTCCAGATCCAAACCCAGAAACGAGGTTGATTGTCTGGGCACTAATGAGCTCTTGGTCCAGTTGACCGTGAGCCCCAGACTGTCCAAGTGGCTGAGAAGCACTGCTCTGTGGGCGAGGAGCTCGGCCTCTGACTGTGCTAGAATGAGCCAATCGTCCAGATAATTCAAAATCCGCATCCCCTGCCCTCTCAGGGGAGCGAGGGCCGCGTCCATGCACTTCGTAAATGTACGGGGTGCTAGCGAAAGGCCGAATGGTAGGACGGTGTACTGATATACCTGACCGTCGAAGGCGAATCTCAAGAATGGCCTGTGACGGGGTATTATCCTGATCTGAAAGTATGCGTCTTTCAGATCGAGGGAGATAAACCAGTCTCTCTGGCGAATTTGCGCGAGGATCTGTTTGGTCGTGAGCATCTTGAACGGTCTTCTCATAAGAGCTTTGTTCAAGCGTCTCAGATCCAGAATCGGTCTGAGAGCTCCGTCCCTCTTGGGAACGAGGAAATAACGGCTGTAAAAGCCCGACTCGCTCATAGAAGGGGGAACCGGTTCTATAGCCCCTTTGCACAGAAGTGTCGCTATTTCTGCCCAAGGTAGATGTGCTACTTTCTCGTTCACTCTCGTCTCAGTATGCGCGTGAAAGCGCGGAGGGCGACGAGCGAATTGCAGAGTATAGCCCAACTTTACTGTGCTCAGCACCCATTCTGACGCGCCTGGGATGGCTTCCCACACTTTCGCGTGCACTGCCAGGTGCAGAATGGCCTCCGGGCTCTGATCGCCGCGCTTCGCGGGCTCGAGAGACTGAAAGGGAGGGGCGGGCGCAGTGCGCGCGTGTTCTGTGCTCAGGCCCAGCGGATCGCTCACAGCGATGGCTGGCCGTTCTACACACGGTGTCCCGGTCGTTTCGAGCGGGGAACATATAGTGTGTGACACGACGCGTGAGGGCAGCGTCGGGGGCGAAATGTTCGTGAGAATGTGTGAGCGCGGGGGAGCGGGCACAACACTCGTGTTTAGAACATGACCGGTTGTGAGGGGCTGTGTGACAGCACGTGCAGTGAGTAGGTGTGGACGCTGTGAAGCGGACACGTGACCTATCTCTAGCACTCGAGCGGCCAGTGGCCGCTTTGTGAGAGTGGGAGACAAGGGTTTATAGTGCTTGGGTGCAGGGCTGAACACAGAAAAGTGGGCACATTTACTGCATTTGAAACACATGCGGCGTGAGCCGTGTAACCAGACATAATGCACTTTTCGTGATTTCTCTGGTTCGTCGTAAAAACGGCGGTTGTAAGCAGGCGAGAGGGCAAGTTTGCCGGCTCGTTGGTTGCGTGAAAAACATCTGCAGTAGCCACAGCGGTGGGGACTAACAGGATATGGAGTTTTAACGGTGGTCCGGCCGCAGCGGGACGCAGCCGTCGTTTCTCCCCTCTGGCCAGGAGGATTTCGCAGGCTCAGGTTTAAGCACGATCCTCAGCCGGGGTCCCCGGGGAGGAGGCGGTTTGTTCCGGCTGGAAGAGCGCGATCTAGGACGGCCGCCCTGTCGTCGCTGCGAGGACGGAGGCCGGGCTGGACGCTGGGCGGGACTTTGCGCAGGCTGGTCACGAGGACGGCGTGCGGCAGAGCCAGAGCCGGAGCGTCGAGGCAGGAAGAGGTGCATAGCCTGCGTCATCTTCTGTACCTCCGAGAAGCGGTCGACAATCCCGTTGACCGCTGGGCCAAAGAGGCCGGAAGGGGAGATGGGGGCGTTGAGAAACGCCGCTCGCTCCGCCTCTATCATGTCGGCGAGCGTGAGCCAGAGGTGCCTCTCTGTGACTGTCAGAGAGGCCATGCACCGTCCGAGAGCCTGAGCAGCGGATTTTGTGGCGCGAAGGGAAAGGTCCGTCGCCCTCCTTAAATCCGTGATCGAATCGGGATCCCTGCCCTTCTCATCCAGATCGCGGAGGAGGTTAGCTTGGAGGATCTGCAACATGGCCATCGAAAGAAGAGCAGAAGCGGCCTGTCCGGCGGCGGAGAAAGCGCCGGTGATCAAGGCTGACGTGGTTCTGCAGGCCTTAGACGGGAGAACAGCCTTTGAGCGCCAACCAGAGGGCGGGCAAAAGTGCGCTGCGACCGCCTCTTCCACGGGGGGAATGGCATTATATCCCTTCTCAGCGGCGCCATCAACTTGTGAGAGCGTCAAGGAAGCGTGCGAGACGACCCTCGCGGAGAACGGCGCATTCCATGACTTGGAGAGTTCATTGTGGAGCTCAGGCAGGAAGGGTGCAGTCCTGGTAGTAGGCACTCGGCGGCGGTTGTGCAGAAAACGTCGAGCCTATTCGGCGCTGACTCCCTAGGAGGAGACCACTCGAGGCCTAGCTGGTCGACAGCCCGGGTGAGGAGGCGTAAGAGCTCCGCGTCCTCGCCCGCTCGAGTACGGCCGGAAACTCGGACTGAAGAGGATGCCGATGACCAATCCTCGCTGTCCGAGGCCAGGATGGAGCAGCTGTCAGCGGCGCGTTCCTCAGCCTCATCCGCCTCATCCCCTGAGGCGGCGGCAGACATGGCGGCCGGGAGGGGGGGCAGGGAAGGCGAGAGAGAAGCTGGAGGGAGGGGCTCCGGCGAGCTTCTCGGCGCTAGCTCAGTCTCCGGCGGTCGCTGCGAGCGGCGCTTCTTTTTGCGCGGCCCGGCAGGGACGAGCGAAGTGATGGTGTCATCAAACTGCTCAAGTCGAGCCCGCAGGGTCGACATTGAGAGTTCCTCGCACTCAGGGCATCCGCCCGCGAGGAGTGTGGCGGCGGCGTGGTCACGGCCCAGGCAGAGAGCGCAGATGAGGTGGCGGTCTCCGTTGCTGAGCGGTGCACGGCACGAGCCGCTGGAAGAACGAGGCATTTTGATAAAAACGCCTCGTGCTCTTTTATGAGAGAGTGTGTCGCGAGGCGAGCACACGTGCAAAAAGGATATAGTCGCCGGATAGCGTAGCAGGCACGGATGGCTGAAGGCGGCGAAGGCGGCCGGCTTCCTCAGGCGCTGTCCTAACCTTGCAGGTCGCTGGTTTCAACGGCGGCGGCTCCCAGATCCAGCGATGCGAAGGGCTTCGCTGAAGACAAGAAAATCGGATTTCCAGCCTGTGTGCCCTGTTTATATACACACTGGCCACGCCCTACCTGTAGGTAAATAGGGCGCGGAGGGCGCCCTCATTGGACGTGACGTCACGCGGGGCTCACCGATAGGCTGAAGCAGTTGCCAACCAAGCAGCCAATGGGCACGCTGATACAGCCTGCTATGGTCTGCTGGCTGCCGCACTGCGTTGACAATAAATGCAAAATTAGGATAATTTTGTGGCTTCAGATCTCGAAGAAACAATACTTTCCCGTAGCGTAAGCAACTTACGCAATGCGAGAGAACCTCTCGTAAGAGAACAGTTGTGTACATTTTTTTTTTTTCAAAAGAACAGTTTTTATCTGATCACAGGAATAACTGGCATATATTCAAATAGAAAGTTATTTTAAATTATAAAAATGTTTCACAATGTTTCTCTGTTTCCTTAAAAACATTACAAAATCGTATTGGTCTGAAACTTTTGACCGGTATAGTGTAGCCTATGTTGGTATTATTTCCTTCACATTCATGTTACAAATAATACTGACACAAAGTATGAGGAGATTTAATGTTAATGGACACTATAGTATATAGTTAATATATAAAAATATATTAAATGTGCAACATTTGACTGCATATTCAATCATATTATTTCCTTCATATGTTCATGTTGTTACAAATAATACTTAGATACAGAGAACGTGACCCATTTCACATTTTCTAATAAAAATAACAATTTAAAAGGAACAAGTGAAACGTGTTTCTCTGAATGAAAACAAAGAGGACATTTATAAAGTATTTCTAAAATAATAGGTTTAAAATGTATTTCAACGGCTCATAATATTTAAAAAAAAAAAAAACATGCAAACAACAAATAATCATCTTAAAACACAAAAAAATCTGAATCTTAAGGCCATATCATGGCGTTTCTGACTTGAAAAGATTAAAATCTTTTCATCCCTGAAAACGAAAGGAATACGTTTTATTAATTACTTTTTTGTTTTCGCCAACTCTCACGCATTTGGCACACGCTTTCAGACTCTAGCTGTCTCACGGTCTCACTCTGCCCCAACTAATCTCGCCAAATTGCCAAACCTACCGTACTTTTGATATTAAATAAAGTCTAAGCCTTTCATACGAAATTCAAACAATACATATTGTTTTGGCGCACTTAATGAGGCATAACAGTTAAAACCAGAGGCGTTGAAAAACACAGTTGCGACAATGCATTTGAACATCAACCACATATACTGTATTACTTTATTATTACCTGAACTTAAAAGTTGGCAACCCTGTCATACATACCGATTCACTGAAATCCCATCAGCTAGATTTCCTGCCTACACGTTTATAGACTCTATTCTATTAAAGATATGAAGATGTTCTGTATTATAAATAATCGAGTCTGCCTGTTTGCGACTCGTCAGCTCTGGACATTTGCTTTCACTTTCATTCAGAGCGGCACGTCATAGGATGCCAGATCCCGGACAAATGTTCTCCACCCAAATACATGTATGATTCCTGTGAGGCCAAAAGAATATATTATCTTTGATGCAATCCCTGGCAGAGTTGTATCACTATTACGAAATCCTGGATAATCGTCTAACCAGTTTTGGTAGTGACAATATTTATTGGGGATATTAATATAATAATTGATAAATGCAGTAACAAATATATTAGAAATATTTTAAAAACAAAGTATTTGCCTTGTTCAACAGTGTTTTGGTCTACTAAATACTAACATATTAACTGGACAAGAGTATGGTCACGTTTTTTATTAATAATAAAATTAGAGAGGTATAATTTTACACAGAATAATTTTGAATAAGTTTTTAATATTCAAATGGAAACATTGTGTGAATTTTGTGGCAATGCCAAAGAATCTGTGACTTTTTTTGATTGTATGTATTCAAAAAAAAATTGTTTTGATGTTTCTAATTTCATTTCTAGGCTGTTTGGAACATTGATGTAGGAATTTTGTTGTTGTTGTTGTTGTTGTTGTTGTTGTTGTTTTGTACAGGACAACGTTGATTCCAAAAGTGCTTCCTTATACAACTTTTATTTTACTTGGACAATTTCACAAAGGAAAAAATGTAATGTTTCTTTAAATTGTCGTCATTTTACCCCTCGCATGACCTGCTTTACTTTACATATTCTTATGTACTGTATGTTGCTTTCTACTTGTTGTGAGTTGTATACATGTACACATTTTTTTTAAATCGGGCGCAGGTGTGGAGTCTACACCTGTACCTATGCAAGAGACTACAAATCAACGCTGTTCACACACACTAACTGCTTAATATTCATTATATTTCTTGGTATTATAAGTCCAAGGCTGAATCCAAAACGGCCTCCTATACCCTCAAATAGGGCACTATTTGTAGTGGTGTCCGAAACCATAGTTGACATTATTGAGTGCACTCATTCTATCCCACAATGCACCGCAATAACGAGTCTACAGCTGATGTGAGCAATTGACTAGGTGCACGAGTTGGCGTTTTTCTATTTCCGCTTTCTTGAGTGTATGCTTCCGGTTCCAATATATGAATAATGGCGCTCTTCTACACAAGATGCCTCCAAGACCTACCAAAGGTTACAATCAGCGATGCACACCGGCTAGTACAAGCGGCAAGCTCAGCTCCGAGGAGCAAAAGGGAAAAAGGCTTCAAGATGTATATATCCAGTTACATCGACAACTATGAAGGTAAGTTGTAAAACATTAACTAACTGACTGTCAAGCTTGCCAGCTGCAGTTAACGTCACTGGCTAACTTTGACAATTTGACAGGCTATTTTATCCAGTGTAAAGTGTTTTAATGATGTACTCGATGAGAAAGAGCGAGAAGCCTCACAACCTCAGAGTAGGGAGTAGAAATAAGAAGTGTTCATCAGTTCAAAGCCGCCTAAATCAGGTTCAGGTTATGTGGTATTGATGTGGCTAGGGGAGGTAATCTGTAATTTAGTATTCAAAAAAAGCTAGCTGACATTTTGCAACAGGTTGCATATGATCAATTGTTAACATCGACTGGTAATGTTAGCGTGTTATATGCGTGTAGCATGAAAGGGCAAAGTTATGTCTTTCTTTTCGTTTTGCAAAATGACAAATAAATGACCTAAACATACACCTAGCTTTCATGAAAAGCACATAAACTGGTTGTGACGGCTGCTGTTCTTTACTGTATGTTTATTGTGACCAATGCATGGTCCAGTTATCTTTATGGTTCATTGGCCAGTGGTAAGTCAGTGCTGATTTTGTACCCTGCACCTATGTTACGCATTCAATGTTCATTGTTTTACTAACACTATATGAAAGGGGGTAAATTAAGACAGGTGATAAAGGGTGATCTATTTGTATGTACTTAGATTACAGTATTGTGTATGATGCCATTGATAATGGTTTACACATGGTTTAGCCTATTCCCATACCTACTACTTACCCGATCTGCCTGCTCTCAGCTTTCTCATGTTCTGTGTTGTATTGAAGTCGTGTCCTAAATGTGAATTGACAGACATTTTTTTTTAAATGTGTAGATTGTCTTTGAGGACTGCTCACCTGTTGACATTTCAGTGGCAGAGTGTTCCTGTGTGGCTGGAAGAGCACTCTGCAACCACATGTTGCACTCCTGTTTCAAACCGCACAACCGCCTTAGAACTGAACCGCCTTATGGTGCGTTCACACCGGACGCGATTCGTGCGAGTGATTTACATGTTAAGTCAATGCAGAGACAATGGCATTCTGCGGCAAGATTCGGCCGATTGAGGCGGCGCGAATGACGCGAATTGAGCGTTTTGAAAAATCAAGTTGAAAAATCCGAACTTTGCGGATATTTCGCGCCGCGTTAACCAATCACGAGCTTGCTCTAGTAGTGACGCATTTACAAGCGGAGGCAGAAATCCCAACAACAATGGAGGAGTTGATGAAACTCACCGAGCTGGGTGCGCTTCTGGAGGATCTGATGGACCCAGACACGGCGCCGAACGAGTCTACGCCGCTTTTCAGCCTCCACAGCAAATAAAGCGCAGCTACCCTCTCAACAAAATCTATGTCAGCCATTTCACAACGAGACAGCGCGAATTCGCGTCTGTTGTGTCGTTGTCACACGCGAATTTCACTGCGAATGAAGCGAGTAAACTAAAAATGTTCAAGCGTCCACCTTCGCGTGAATCGCGTCTGGTGTGAACGCCACATTAGACAGTTTTGTCCTTAGCACTCTGTATCAGTGCAGCTAAGGGATTCACACTGAACACCCGTCCTTAGCTGCACTGATACAGAGCAGCTCTGGCACAAGCCAAGGACCATGGTAAGTATGTGTTCACAACCAAACCATGGTTTAATGAGAAAAAATATTATAGTAAATTGTAGTATACTATACATATTTTAGTATTTACAACACGTAGTGAATGCTGCTGTACACTGTAGTATTAACTATAGTCAACTGATAAACTGTGTTAAGTACTGTAGTATAATTTAGTCTTTACTACAGTAAACTGTTGTGTATTGTAGTAGAATATACCCTTAGTTGTAGAAAACTTAGTACAGTATTGGTAAAGTAATTTGTTTACATTTCTATAGTCATATCTGCTATAGAATGACCACAACAAATTAATTCATGTACTTTACTATAGTATGGTTCAAAAACACTGTAGTATTTACTAGTAGTAATTACTGAGCTGATCTAGTATCTTGCATCAGCAACCATTTCAATTAATGTGATAATTCTTTTGTGTAATTAATAGGGTGTGAAACCAGTGACATGGTGTTCATTTCCTATAAGCCGAAACAGTTTATGGTTGTTGACGGTGTAAGGTAATATCTATTGTTCTATGCAATTGTATAGCCTATATACATTTGTTATTGTTGCTTGGTAAAATTGTTCACACTGTTAAAGTCCTAATTGTGAAATTAAATTATCCAAAGGAGTACACTTTACAGGGCAGTGCGGGGGGAGCGGCCAGATCCAGATGTCCTCAAAGTTGTGGTGTATGAAGACTTCTTGCCAAGCATTGCTCCACTCATCACCACCATGGCGATAAATGCGGACATCCCACTGGTTGATTCCGCTTTTGGGGAAGTCCAGGAAGGCAGTCCTCTATCCTACCAGCATCCTTTACCAGTGAGCCAGGTTGTAGTACGCCACCCAGATGCCCCTCCACCAACACCTGTAGATGGCTATAGGCTCGAGCCTATCAGCTGTCAGTTTGTGTGCAGTCACCAACAACACCTCCATCTACAGTCACTTGTTACTGGGGATGAAACGGTATGGAAATTTCACATCACGATTATAGTGACCCAAATTATCACGGTTTTGTTCAAATGAGATGAAAGTGTTCAAAAAGAACAGATATACACACTGAAAACATTTCAACAAGTTTTATATTTGATAATCAACAAACAACAAATAAATAAAGCAGCTCTATGCACTTTTTTAAGCTAGATTCTATGGGATTTCCTTCCTTATAATGGCCGTCGTCAATAGCAACGCATAACTCATAAATAATAATAATTTGGTGTAAATATAATCTCTAATATTATCTCTGTAAATATATTCTCAAGCAATATTCTCATCAGTGTTCTATCAGATATGATGCATTTAAATCAGCATATTTTGAGCCCAAACAGTATACTAGTGAAATAATGCATATTCATATTTTCATATGATTTGACAGTTTATTTGATTAAATATCAAAAGGTGTACATCATACCTGACACCTAGATGAACACTTTACAGTCAGTTTTATGACTAAGTCATTCTCTTCAAATGCTATGGAAGTTAGAAACGCGTATAACGTTACCAATGTTGTATGTAACTTTAGAGACGGTCCCTAAATTCGGCAACTTTATGCCAGTCATATCAGATGGGCTGTGGTTCTGCTGTGTTTGTTTGAAACTATTTTCGCTGCTGAAATAGAACAAAAACTGTCGACCAATGTATGATGAATGAATCTCCTGCGTACATCGCACACACATCTCCGCTTTGAGTGCAGATTTCAGCGAGTGAGAGAGCGCATTGCATTCATAAACTCAATAGAAAGACGTGTGATTGGTTATAATGTGCAACGCGATTATAACAGATGGCTTTTGAGAAGACTATAATAAGTTAAAATGCCAAAGTGGCTATAGAGTGCAGCCGAAATAACGTTACACCCGCAAATGGCGGTTGTTAATGTCAAGCCCTGATTATTATCCCTTAAATGTCACCCTAGTCTTGACTGAATTTGTTTGTTCGCTTCACGTTATTATTTCCCAGAGATTTTCCCAGGTCAAGATTTACCGCGGGTTTTGTCGTGATAATCACACGCGGTTTTAATGATAATTAAATTTTAACCGATTTTACTAACCGTCACTAAATCTTATCGTGGTTTATAGTGAAACCGGTAATCGTTCATCCCTACTTGTTACTACAGTAGACATGGCAAGAAAAATAGAGATTGCGACCAGGGGGAAGAGCAACATTGTGGAGTGGCACCGTGTCCGGAGGCCAAGAATAACTTCTTCCCGATTCAGGGAAATTTGCCATGTCAGAGGTCAGAGTTCTGATGAAAACTTGGCTCAAAGAATTAAAAATGGAGTGGCTCAAACGGCTGCAATGAGGAGGGGACTGGCACTGGAACCGGTTGCCATCCAGGAGTACTGCAGAGTAAAAAACGCAAATTACTGGCCTTGTGGGTTCATCATCCACCCAGATGCCTCCTGGTTAGGGTCATCGTCTGATGGTCTGGTGTTTGACCCGACTGAGAGCCCACCCTTCGGACTGGTGGAAATTAAGTGTCTCAACGCAAAGAGCTATGTGGAGTGTAGCTACTTGAAAATGCAGAGTGGCACATTGAAATTAAAGCAGACTCACAGCTACTAATGAATGGCAGGTGCAAGGCCAGCTGCTTCTTACAGGGTTGGAGTGGTGTGATTTTGATTTTATTGCAGAGGAGGATATTCTCATACAACACATCTACAGAGACTGCAAGGTGGCTAAAACGATCAGGAAGAAGGGAGCTGTCTTTTCTCCCTTTGCCCACAGTGTCATCATTTGAATACCTTCCTTTTAAATGTAAACCCCCTTTTTTCTTTGACAATACTCCATATTTATCGGTCCCCCAAAACAAATTCTGTTTTTATCACTGAGATGCATGACTTTCTTACAACACTCTGCTCTACTTCTGCCAACATTTTAATATTAGAAGATTTTAATATTCATGTAGATACCCCCTCCTGCCACCTGACAATTGAGTTTCTGCAATTATTGGACTGCCTCAATCTCCAACGGCATGTGGATGTCCCCACTCATTCTAGGGGGCACACTCTGGACTTGGTCATTTCCAACTCTCCTCATATCAGAAACCTCTTGGTGTATGATCTGGGTGTGTCTGATCACCAGGCCATCTCAATGGAGCTGCCACGCCCCTCTTCCCATACCAAAGATACTCGTCAAATTTGCTTCAGGAACCTGAAAAAGATTAACCAAGACACTTTAACTATAGACCTCCAGCAACTCTCCTCTGCTGATCTCTCCTCAGTCACAGAGTCGGTTGACTTCTACAACCAATCTCTGAGCAGCATTCTCGATCTTCACGCTCCTGTCAGAACTACAATGGTCACCTTCTCGCGCCCAGCCCCCTGATACACAGACGAACTCCGGAAGATGAAGACGGTTGGGCGTGTAATTGAGAGGCGTCTCAAGCTGTCAGGACTCACTGTTCATAGGCTAGCTTATAGAGAGCATCAGAAGGCATACGCAAGGTCCTTGAGAGATGCTCAGTCACAGTTCTACTCTTGAATCACTTCCTCAAACCGCAAACACTCTTTTTCAGAAGCCACAGAAGAGAGGTGCAATAAGTTCATTACCTTTTTCAGGAGTAGACAACATCCACTTTCACCTTTCTAGCACCTCCGCTCTGCCTGTCCCGACTGTCGATCCACAGCCTGGGACTTTCCAACATCTCTGCTGCTTCTCCATCATCACACAGCGCGAGGTTGTGGACATCATCAGAAAGATGAAACCATCCACCTGTGCACTGGATCCTTTTCCCACAGCCTTGGTAACATCTAACCTCTGTGTCTTAAGTCCACTTATAACCAAGATCATTAATAATTCCCTCCAGGCTGGCCATGTTCCTTCATCAATCAAAACGGCTATCATCAGACCACTTCTTAAAAAACCCACTTTAGACCCAGATATTACTGACAACTACAGACCCATCTCCAACCTTCCATACCTCTCTAAGGTGCTGGAAAAAGATGTTGCTGCACAGCTTCAGGTCCATTTAAATCAAAAGAATCTTTCAGTCTGGTTTCCGCACAGGACACAGAACAGAGACAGCTTTGGTCAGGGTCACAAACAACCTATTGATGGCGGCAGATGCTGGTTCCCCATCCCTTCTCATCCTCCTGGACTTATTTGCAGCTTTCGATATGGTTGATCATAACATCCTCCTTCACCACATTCCACCAGCGGGCTCTCTGACTCTGTCCACAACTGGTTCTCATCTTATCTCACTGGGAGAACTGAATATGTTGCGTTGGGAGAAGCTACATCCCTGTCACACAACGTCACCTGTGGTGTCCCTCAAGGCTCAGTGCTCGGCCCCATCCTGATCATCCTCTACATGCTCCCCCTTGGCTGTGTCATCAGCCGGCATGGGATTTCTTTTCACTGCTATAATGATGACACTCAACTTTACCTTAGGACAAATTCTTCCCCCTCTGCTGACCTCACTCCATCCACTTTGATCACTTGCCTGGATGAGATAAAGGCGTGGATGAAGCAAAACTTTCTGCAGCTAAACAGCTCCAAGACTGAAACAATCCTAGTCGGCACTCCACTTCAGGTCCGGAAATCCGTTATCACCAGCATTGCTTTCTCTGATCAGGACATTCCACTTTCTACATCAGTCACCAACCTGGGGGTCAGAATGGAATTGCAACTTACTTTTGAAGCTCACATCAAACATCTGTGTAAGACCTCCTTCTTCCACCTCAGAAACATTTCCAAACTTCGTCCCATGCTAACACTGGCAGATGCGGAGAAGCTTGTCCACGCCTTTGTCTCCGGTTTATTATAACTCTGATTATATTCGTCTGAAAGAGAGGAATGTCATACACACCTAGGATGAGTTGAGGGTGAGTAAATCATGGGCTAATATTCATTTTGGGTGAACTATCGCTTTAAACGAATCACACAAGCTCTTGAGTCACAAGTTCAGAAACGAATCTAACATAAACGTCTGGTAATACCAACAGCAGCGTGTCGCAAATATATGAGCAAATATTAATAATATCTTAAGAATTATATATGCAATAAAACATTAAATCACATTATACAGACTTTTTGAGAGCACTTGTCAACCATCAGACATAAAACCTGCCAGAGTTGAATGATTTTCCACGTTAACCACGTATTGTACAGTGGAGCAATTTAGTGTTTTTCCTCAGTTGTAGCTGCCTTACATTTACATTAACATGTATGCATTTAGCAGACGCTTTTATCTAAAGCGACTTACAACTTGGGGGAACATGAAGCGATTGGTCATGAAGAGTCGAGAAGCGCAATAAGAGCCTGAAATACTGAGACCGTGTACATTGCTCAGTGTAGCACAGGCTACAAAATCCCCAATGAGCCTTAATAAACATATCACAATGGCAAGATTTATCCCACAACTGTTTAAATGTGGTCTTAAAACCCACCTTTTTAGCAGAGCTTTTGATTGATTTGGTACTTTAATTTTTCAGTTTTATTTATTCTTATTTAATTTAATTTAATTTAATTTAATTTAATTTTTATTGTTTTAAATCTGTAGCACTTTGATATTTTGTTTAATGTAAAGTACGTTACAAATAAAATGTATTATTATTATTATTATTATTATTATGGACCCACTTTATATTAGGTGGCCTTAACTACTATGTACTAACATTTTAATTAATCATTTGATACAATGCACTTATTGTGTACATTCATGTTTTTACATTGTACTTACATTTTTAAAAATACCTGCATGTAATTACATCTGTAATTAATTTATGTAGTTACATTTGTAATTACACAGTTGACACTTACCTTAGACCTAACCCTACCCTTAAACTTACCCATACCACCACACTTGTCCCTAACTCTACCCTTAAACTTACCCACACCACCACACCTGTCCCTAACCCTACCCTTAAACTTACCCATACCACCACACCTGTCCCTAACCCTACCCTTAAACTTACCCATACCACAACACCTGTCCCTAACTCTACCCTTAAACTGACCCATACCACCACACCTGTCCCTAACCCTACCCTTAAACTGACCCACACCACCACACCTGTCCCTAACTCTACCCTTAAACTTACCCATACAACCACACCTGTCCCTGACCCTACCCTTAAACTTACCCACACCACCACACCTGTCCCTAACTCTACCCTTAAACTTACCCACACCACCACACCTGTCCCTAACCCTACCATTAAACTTACCCATACCACCACACCTGTCCCTAACCCTACCCTTAAACTTACCCATACCACCACACCTGTCCCTAACTCTACCCTTAAACTTACCCATACCACCACACCTGTCCCTAACTCTACCCTTAAACTTACCCACACCACCACACCTGTCCCTAACCCTACCCTTAAACTTACCAATACCACCACACCTGTCCCTAACCCTACCCTTAAACTTACCCATACCACCACACCTGTCCCTAACTCTACCCTTAAACTTACCCATACCACCACACCTGTCCCTAACTCTACCCTTAAACTTACCCACACCACCACACCTGTCCCTAACCCTACCCTTAAACTTACCCATACCACCACACCTGTCCCTAACCCTACCCTTAAACTTACCCATACCACCACACCTGTCCCTAACTCTACCCTTAAACTGACCCACACCACCACACCTGTCTCTAACCCTACCCTTAAACTTACCCACACCACCACACCTGTCCCTAACCCTACCCTTAAACTTACCCATACCACCACACCTGTCCCTAACTCTACCCTTAAACTTACCCACACCACCACACCTGTCCCTAACCCTACCCTTAAACTTACCCATACCACCACACCTGTCCCTAACCCTACCCTTAAACTTACCCATACCACCACACCTGTCCCTAACTCTACCCTTAAACTTACCCATACCACCACACCTGTCCCTAACTCTACCCTTAAACTTACCCATACCACCACACCTGTCCCTAACTCTACCCTTAAACTTACCCACACCACCACACCTGTCCCTAACCCTACCCTTAAACTTACCCATACCACCACACCTGTCCCTAACCCTACCCTTAAACTTACCCATACCACCACACCTGTCCCTAACCCTACCCTTAAACTTACCCATACCACAACACCTGTCCCTAACTCTACCCTTAAACTGACCCATACCACCACACCTGTCCCTAACCCTACCCTTAAACTGACCCACACCACCACACCTGTCCCTAACTCTACCCTTAATCTTACCCATACAACCACACCTGTCCCTAACCCTACCCTTAAACTTACCCACACCACCACACCTGTCCCTAACTCTACCCTTAAACTTACCCACACCAACACACCTGTCCCTAACCCTACCCTTAAACTTACCCATACCACCACACCTGTCCCTAACCCTACCCTTAAACTTACCCATACCACCACACCTGTCCCTAACTCTACCCTTAAACTTACCCATACCACCACACCTGTCCCTAACTCTACCCTTAAACTTACCCACACCACCACACCTGTCCCTAACCCTACCCTTAAACTTACCCATACCACCACACCTGTCCCTAACCCTGCCCTTAAACTTACCCATACCACCACACCTGTCCCTAACTCTACCCTTAAACTGACCCACACCACCACACCTGTCTCTAACCCTACCCTTAAACTTACCCACACCACCACACCTGTCCCTAACCCTACCCTTAAACTTACCCATACCACCACACCTGTCCCTAACTCTACCCTTAAACTTACCCACACCACCACACCTGTCCCTAACCCTACCCTTAAACTTACCCATACCACCACACCTGTCCCTAACCCTACCCTTAAACTTACCCATACCACCACACCTGTCCCTAACTCTACCCTTAAACTTACCCATACCACCACACCTGTCCCTAACTCTACCCTTAAACTTACCCATACCACCACACCTGTCCCTAACTCTACCCTTAAACTTACCCACACCACCACACCTGTCCCTAACCCTACCCTTAAACTTACCCATACCACCACACCTGTCCCTAACCCTACCCTTAAACTTACCCATACCACCACACCTGTCCCTAACCCTACCCTTAAACTTACCCATACCACCACACCTGTCCCTAACTCTACCCTTAAACTTACCCACACCACCACACCTGTCCCTAACCCTACCCTTAAACTTACCCATACCACCACACCTGTCCCTAACCCTACCCTTAAACTTACCCATACCACCACACATGTCCCTAACCCTACCCTTAAACTTACCCATACCACCACACCTGTCCCTAACCCTACCCTTAAACTTACCCACACCACCACACCTGTCCCTAACCCTACCCTTAAACTTACCCACACCACCACACCTGTCCCTAACCCTACCCTTAAACTTACCCATACCACCAAGAACTTACAATACCAATCACAGAAATATCCTAAAAAATAAACGAATGGCGGTGTATTATTGTGCAGAATATAACATACTTGCCCATTAGATGACAGGGATGTTGTGGCTGACCTGAAACATACAAACAACTTTAGTAGAAATTGTCACTGTGTTATAGAGAATATAAAAGGCTTTCTTTATAGCTATTTTAAAAAGGAATGACCAAGCTGCCAAGTGTAAACATAAACCCCTAAACTCATTCATAGCCTTATCACTGTCTTTATCTGCTTTTCTATGTATAATGGCTGACCAGGCCATGAGATTTTATTGCATTATAGCTGTACTGCACTTTGTTTTCGTGAACCTTGAACATCATTTAGTTACAGTTGCGAAATCAAGTTAGCCAGCTTACATACTAACGTTTCACAGTTTCACAGAGCTGCCATTCACTGCAATTATAAAGCTTGCAAGAGGCAGGACATGGTTTATTATAACTCTGATTATATTCGTCTGAAAGAGAGGAATGTCATACAAACCTTGGATGACTTGAGGGTGAGTAAATCATGGGCTAATATTCATTTTGGGTGAACTATCGCTTTAAACGAATCACACGAGCTCTTGAGTCACAATTTCAGAAACGAGTCAAACATAAACGTCTGGTAATACCAACAGCAGCGTGTCACAAATATATTAGATATCTTATAATATCTTGAGAATTAAGAAGCATTAGAAGAATTCCCTATATGCAATAAAACATTAAATCACATTATACAGACTTTTTGAGAGCACTTGTCAACCATCAGACATAAAACCTGCCAGAGTTGAAGAAATTGAATGTTTTTCCACGTTAACCACGTATTGTACAATTGAGCAATTTAGTGTTTTTCCTCAGTTGTAGCTGCCTTACATTTACATTAACATGTATGCATTTAGCAGACGCTTTTATCCAAAGCGACTAACAACTTGGGGGAACATGAAGCGATTGGTCATGAAGAGTCGAGAAGCGCAATAAGAGCCTGAAATACTGAGACTGTGTACATTGCTCAGTGTAGCACAGGCTACAAAATCCCCAATGAGCCTTAATAAACATATCACAATGGCAAGATTTATCCCACAACTGTTTACAGAAGCGATGACGGAGCTGACATGTTAAAGCTGTGACTGCAGAGACTTCAATATTGTTTAAAATATAAAACAAATCTATAACTTCCAGGAATATGTGTCCAACTGTGAGATCCCCAATGAGCAGGGAATAGTAAGAGCTCCTCAGAGTTAAAGTTGCCCATGACACTGCCTGATTTATACACAATTATAACACAATCCTGACAGAGTTGACACAAAGTGAGGACACAACTTTGATAGCCATTTTCTAATGGAAAAAATAATTTAATATTTACTTGTATGGTTTGATTTCTCAAAGATCTCCACCTTTTAATGAAACTGTTTTTTTAATTTGTTGCATTTTAAACACTTTGTTTGGCAGTTTTACATTGTGACCTCATGCTGAGGACAGGTGAAGTTACATGTGTTTCCAAGTATAGAGTGTGCTTTTAAAATAATACTAAAGAAATTATTTAAAAGAATAAGCAATGAATGTCCTGAGTATACACATTTCCTTTAGATGTAACTTTGTAAGTATTTTTATTGTGTTGATATTCTTACTTTTTTACCATAAATAGGGCTTTTGTGTTTAGAACATGTTTTGTCCCTTATCTCAAGAATCAGTTTTTTATGAGTTATAAAGTCTTTCCAGGTGTGTTTTCACACAGATGCTATCCATAGTGTTCACGTGTTGTCACACGCTTATAGGAACGCCCACCTGGAGGGCAAAACAAGGCTGTCCTCCATTGCCCGCTAGTCATTTTTACCAGGTTTGTAGTCAGTATTAATGCGGTAAGACAGTGATATTAAAATACCAAATTCAATATACACCTTATAGATGTTGCATACTTTGTACAGGAAAGCAGACGAACGCAGAATATTAGTGCAGCACGAGGTTTCTGGTTAGGTGTATTCCCCATCGAAACCCATTATAAAGAAAACACGTTGCGTTCATATTCTTGCCTCATCTACTCGCCTGTATATAGTATGCATCATCAAAAAGGTGTAAACTGAATTTGATCTTTTAATATCACTGTTTTAGCACATTACAGCACTTTAAGGGTGGGTTGCACTAAGGATTCTTTAGCCTGTCTTCAGTTCCCCTTCGAGGGAACTCGAACTGCGTCATCGTGATGACACTTTGGGGAACGCCCCTCGCGTAAAGCGTCTGAAGAAACTGTAAAATCAGCCCAATCCGATTGGTGTTGCGTGATGACGTCGTATGTGACGGCATACCCGGAAGATACAAAGAGACGTCTGAACGAAACAGAGATAGCTTTTTTGCTCTTCAGCGTTAGCGCTCTGTGTTACCAGTCTGAGAGTATTTGGTGTTGTTATCTACTAACGTTGTTTTCACAAGCATTCAGGGCTCGCGAATTCCATGGCCGGTCCCGTGCTGTTGAGGCAGCACGGTTGATCTATCATGGACTCGCAGATGGGTCTGTCAGGGGAACTTGAGAGTGCTTTTGCATCTTCTCCTTCCCGGTGACAGCTCCATTGTTCTCCTTCCCCGCGTGGAAGCCCGCGCTGCGGCTTCTTCCCCCGGGGTGGAGGACCCGATGCGTGAGCTGTCTGATTCTGAGGAATTAGATGGGCTCCGTATCGAGGCTCGCCTTTCCTAATGCAGATTCAACCTCGAGTTGCCGAGGCGGCGCGCAGGTTTGGGTCTGTTATTAGAGTGATACAACGTGACACGGTGAGAAGGGATACTGTGGGTGCGAGGCATGCAGTCAGCTCCTGAGGGGGCGGGCTGTTTTCATTCAGAAATATCGCGACGCGTACTGCCGTGCGCCTTCGGGTGTTTCAGCCTCGCGCCCGTTTGGCTTTTTTTCTCGAGGGATGAAAGCCAGTTGTATTATAACGGCTTGAACCGCGTTGCTGAGGCAACGTGTGGTTTCGAGCCGTATATAATACAATTAAGCAGTATTGTCTGATATTTGTGGCTGCATTTTATTTTGAGGAATTAAATGAATTATGATCTGACTTTGAGGAGTTAGATATTCAGCCTATTATTCAGACCATGTTCACCGTATTTGTGAAATGTGATACTGTTTGGCTTTCTTCTCGAGGGATGAAAGCCAGTTGTATTATAACGGCTTGAACCGCGTTGCTGAGGCAACGTGTGGTTTACGAGCCGTATATAATATAATCGAACAGTATTCGCTTTCACCTTACTATGGCTGCATTTAATTCCGAGGAATTAAATTAAAATATTATCTGACTATAGGAGTTAGATGTATTTTTTACTCAGCCTATCATTCAGACCAGGTTGCACGGTTGGATGATTATGATGACATTTAATTCTGAGGAATTGAGTGTCATGTTATCTGACTTTGTTAAGTTAGATACTTAATCAGTCTGTCGCCCAAGCGTGTTTGACTTGTCTGGATATCCATCTAAGATTGGAGGTTGCGGCCCTGTCGAGCTGCTCCCCTAGATGAGGCCCTTGCTGGCCGGCCCCCTCTCCCGGGTAGGAGCGATCGAGGTCGCCTCCCCTGAGGAGCTTTTTGGGAATCGATGTTGTGCTCCCGCCGTCTAGTACGTTTCGGGCCACATCGTTTCTCAGCGCACGCGCGCTGCACCAGCCGCCTCTAGCAAGACCTGCGGCGGTCCAGCAAACGCGTACGCACACCGAAAATCTTCCTCGATTTCGCCCTGCCGGTTAGCCGCTTCAGGGGGTCGGGGAGGAGGCTCGGTTGACACCCGAGGCCGGCCTCGAGAGGCTGGTTCCCTTAGCAGATTATCTCGGCGCATGGTTATGCCTCCGAATATATCTGCATGGGCCCTGCGTACTGTAGAACGGGTTACAGGCCGCAGTTCAGTTCCCTCCCCCGAAGTCTAACGGGGTGGTCTGGATTGTGGTCGGCCCAGAGCAGGTGCGGGTAATGGAACAGGAAGTACACTCCCTGTCGGTTAAGGAGGCTTTGAACGTATTCCTCCGCCAGTCAGGGAGTCCGGGTCCTACAGCCGGTACTTCATAGTTCCTAAGAAGGATGGCCAGTTGCGTCCAACTTTAGATCGGAGGTACTTGGATCGTTCTCCGAGGAGATTCAGATTCGAGATGCTTGAGTGTCGTGGTTCAGATCCAGTCTGAGGACTGGTCTGTCACGGTGGATCTAAAGAGGACACATACTTCCATGTTCCATCCTTCTGTGTCGGGGGATTCCTGAGGTTCGCTTTCGGGGGCGAAGCGTATCTTTATCAGGTTCCTCCATTCGGGCATCACTGTACAGCAGTTTAAGACTGCTGGGACTTGCGGCAGCTGCGTCCAACAGAATTTCTCTTGGCCTGCTGCACGAGACCCCTACAGTGGTGGCTGGGAACCAGGGAGGTTTTCCTTGAGGGGAAGACCATTCTGTATGATCAGGGTAACGCGCAGATGCCTTCGTTCCCTCGTCATATGGAAGAGACCTTGGTTCCTGTCCCGGGGGCCAGTGCTGGGAGCATCATGTTGCCGGGAAACCGTTTCAACAGACGCATCCCTCACTGGTTGGGACACGGTCATGGAAGGCTGCTTTTTCATAGGTCTGTGGGAGACCCGGCATTCTTCCTGGCACATCTACTGCCTGGAAATGCTGGCGGTCTACGGAGCTCTGAGGAGCTTCCTCCCGGACCTCCGCGGCCACCATGTCCTGATGCGGAAGTGAACCAGGGGGCTTTCCTTGAGGGGAAATTCATTCTGTATGATCAGGGTAACGCGCAGATGCCTTCGTTCCCTCGTCATATGGAAGAGACCTGGGTTCCTGTCCCGGGGGCCAGTGCTGGGAGCATCATGTTGCCGGGAAACCGTTTCAACAGACGCATCCCTCACTGGTTGGGACACGGTCATGGAAGGCCGCTTTTTCGGAGGTCTGTGGGAGACCCGGCATTCTTCCTGGCACATCAACTGCCTGGGAATGTTGGCGGTCTACTAAGCTCTGAGGAGCTTCCTCCCGGACCTCCGCGGCCACCATGTCCTGATACGATCCGACAACATGTCGGCAGTATCGTATCTGAACCACCAGGGGGGCCTGAGGTCGCGCCCTCTTTGCAGACTGGCGCATCAGGTCCTTCTGTGGTCCCAGGGGAAGTTGTCATCCCTCAGGGCGATGTACATTCCCGGGGACCAAAATCAGGGAGCAGACATCCTGTCAAGGCAGGGGCTGAGGCCCGGGGAATGGCGGCTCCACCCCGAGGTGGTGGAGGCTATGTGCGAGTGGCTGGGCCCGGTGGAAGTGGATCTATTTGCGTCTCGAGAGACGTCCCACTGCCCGCTGTGGTTCTCCCTCACTCATCCGGCCCCTCTGGGGCTGGATGCCGTGGCACAGACGTGGCCGAGGCTGCGTCTGTACGCTTTTCCCCCGATTGCTCTGCTCCCGGGAGTTCTGGAACGTGTCCGCCAGGAGGGCGTCAGCCTTCTCTTAGTAGCACCCCGGTGGCCCACTCGGGTATGGTTCTCCGACATCATCGACCTGCTGGACGGTCCCCCATGGCAGGTCCCTCTGAGGAGGGATCTGCTGTCTCAGGCCGGGGGTACGATTTTCTACCCACGGCCAGAGGTATGGGATCTCTGGGTCTGGCCCCTGAGGGGGCTCAGTTCCTAGCAGAGGGCCTGTCGGCAGGTGTTGTGGAGACCCTACTCAGTTCCAGAGCTCCATCCACCAGGAGGTTGTACAGCCTAAAGTGGAATGTATTTTCCACTTGGTGTAGAGAGCGGCAGGTGAACCCAGTTAACTGCCCAGTGGCTTCAGTGCTGGAGTTCCTTCAAGACCGCTTCTCCGCCGGTCTTTCCCCGTCCACACTTAAGGTGTATGTGGCTGCCATTGGGGCTTTCCACGCACCTTTAGGTGATGCGACGTTGGGAAGGCACCATCTGGTTGTACGTTTCCTCCGTGGGGCTCGGAGGATGAGGCCTGCGGCTCATTCCAGGGTCCCAACCTGGGACCTGGCAGTGGTGCTCGAGGGGTTGGCTGAGGCCCCCTTTGAGCCGCTGGAGTCGGCTGAGGCGAGAATACTGACCTTCAAGGTGGCTTTTCTCCTTGCCATCACTTCTCTGAGGAGAGTGGGGGACCTCCAGGCCTTGGCAGTCACGCCGACTTGCCTGGAGTTTGCCCCTGGCATGGTTAAAGCCATCTTGCATCCCAGCCAGGGCTACGTGCCCAAGGTGCCATCTAACAGGGCAAGGTCAGTGGTTCTCCAGGCATTCCATCCTCCACCTCACGTGACGGCGGAAGAGAGCAGACTTCACCTCCTCTGCCCCGTGCGGGCATTGAGGATTTATCTGGAGAAGTCTGCTCAGTGGAGAAAGTCAGACCAGCTGTTGGTGTGTTTTGGTTCACCCAAGAAAGGGCTGCCTGCGTCAAAGCAGACGATTAGTAACTGGATTGTCCAGGCTATAGCCATGGCTTATCGGGTGCGCAACCTGCCTTCACCCTTAGCCGTGAGGGCCCATTCTACCAGGAGCATGGCCTCTTCGGTAGCCCTCCTTTCTGGGGCCTCTATGCTAGACATCTGCGAGGCAGCTGGGTGGGCCACTCCTCACACCTTCATTCGTTTTTATAGTCTGCATCTCCCTGAGACGCCTGGCGCGAGAGTGCTCGCCCTCTAGTTGTGCCTGGTTCCAGCTTCACACTAGGGTGGTTATGATTGGTGCGGGATAGTTGGTACTCGTTCCCCAAAGTGTCGTCACGATGACGCAGTTCGAGTTCCCTCGAAGGGGAACGTCTCGGGTTATGACTATAACCCTTGTTCCCCGAGAAGGGGAACGAGACACTGCGTCTCGTGTCCACCCAATCATCAGAGCGCTCGCTTCATCGCAAAGAACGCTATCTCTGTTTCGTTCAGACGTCTCTTTGTATCTTCCGGGTATGCCGTCACATACGACGTCATCACGCAACACCAATCGGATTGGGCTGATTTTACAGTTTCTTCAGACGCTTTACGCGAGGGGCGTTCCCCAAAGTGTCGTCACGATGACGCAGTGTCTCGTTCCCCTTCTCGGGGAACAAGGGTTATAGTCATAACCCGAGACGTTCACCTCCGTCTGCTGCTTGATCAGCTCTATAACGTTTTTTTTTTATATTTATATTTTATTTAAAGCTTTTCACATTTTTACAAAACCTCCCACCCCATGCCAGCAAATAAGTAGCAAGTAAATAAATAATATAAAACATAATAAAATAAATAAATAAAAGAAAATAATAAAAATACCCATATATACATATGTATAAGTGCATACACACAGAAACATACAATATCCACACATACAGATATACATTGTAAAACATCTACTTACACATACATTAAAATAAAATACTTAAAATAACATGCCAATACCAATGGTTATTTGGTAAACAATTACCCAATTATGGAAACAAGTTATTGCACCCTGCAGAGCACTATATAATCTACAGTACCACATCTAATACAAATCCAAAATGTTAAATTCGATGGTTCTCTTCCAGAAATTCTATAAAGGGCTTCCAAATCTGTAAAAATTTATTTGCTTTACCAGCAGTTTCATATCTGATCTTTTCCATATGTAGCACACTGCTAAACTCTGCCAGCCACAACTCAAATTTGGGTACAAACTCTTTGTTCCACGTCAACAAAATTGCCTTCTTCGCTATTGTCATCCCATATTGTATCATCCGGATTTGATTAAGGCTATAGGTCTCCAAAAAAGAGGACCAGCCTAATATTGCAACAAGGGGATCATGAGGAAAATCATTCTTAAGTACTTTAGAATAAAAACAAAAGACCTCAGACCAAAATGTTTATATTTTTGGGCAGAACCAGAATAAGTGAGCCAATGTGCCCTCACTGGACTTGCATTTAATACACAAAGGTGAGACAGAGGGATATATAGAGTGTAATTTTGTACGAGAGTAGTGTAATCTATGCACAGCTTTGTATTGTATCAGTTGTAAATTGGAGCTGATAGAGCAATCCCTAATACCCCGGAGAACCTCGGCCCAGGAGTCTTCTGAAATATCTATACCAAAGTCTTTTTCCCAAGACATCTTTAAATGTTGTGTAGGAACAACTCTTAGGTCATTTAAGCATTCAACAAATTTAGAAATAAGACCCTTCATGTCAAGTTCAAAGTTCATACAATAATAAAGATTTTCAGGGGGTTTATAGGTTTCAAAATTAGGTATATTGCTTTTAACATAGCTTTGCACTTGTAAATACCCAGTGTTGGGCACGTTACTTTAAAAAAGTAATTAGTTATAGTTACTAGTTACTTCTTACAAATAGTAACTGAGTTAGTAACTGAGTTACATCATTATAAAAGTAACTAATTACCAGGGAAAGTAATTACTGCGTTACTTTTTTTTTTCAAATGTTCAAATATGTCAAATAACTTGGATGCCCCCAATATTAGATATGTTACATGAATGAATTGGACACTAAATAGAATACATTATTATTATAAAACATTGTACATTAATGTACACTATTGTAGGCTAATTGCTGTGGGACAATGTGAGAGACACCTATCAAATTCAATGCATTATTGTAAATATTATCAGTAGGCCTACTATAGTGTAAATATTGTGTAAATATTATCAGTACTATACTTTCCTTTGGTAGTGGAGCTCGTTATCACCTGGGTTTTTAGCCACTATTTTTGTGGCATATGATGATGTGAGGCGCTTCAGAATCACTTGCCACCGGCGTGGAGAGACTCTTTCTTCCTGGGCATAAGTTGCACGTTACATAAATATTCATAACTTTCACCTCAACGAGGGAAAAGTAGCGCTTATACTTCCAGTTTGCGAAAGCTACCTTTGAAGTCGTTGGACCATCGCTGAACGTGCATATGCGTGTGCGTCATAGGTGTGTGTGTGTGTGTGAACCGAACCATAGACCGTGAAAAAAATAGGTGTGAACTCAACCTATCAACTTCAACCTTGTCTCCCACCCACCAATCATCAGTTATGTGTACCACCCCACCCACCCCCAACACGCATGGCTGGTGCGCGCGCACACGTACACACACACACACACACACACACACACACACACACACGTTGCAGGTCCGACTGACAGAGAGCCTGTTCGGATGAAAAGCGCTTCAGTGAGCTCAATTATAGTAACGCGACTAACGCCGCATTTTTTTCCTCAGTAACGCTAACGGCGTTGTAACGGGAGAAACAGTAATTCGTTTGATTACTCGTTACTGAAAAAAAGAATTCCGTTAGTAACGCCGTTTATCTGTAACGCCGTTATTCCCATCACTGTAAATACCTAAAAAAATGAGAGGGGAGTAATCCAAACTTTTGTCTAAGATGGACGAAAGACGCAAATACATTATTAATGTATAAATCACCTAAGGATACAATTCCTTTTTCTTTCCATAATAAAAAAGTTGTATCTGTCTGGGAGGGGGGGAATGCATGGTTATAGGCTATAGGAGTAAGAGAACATGTTTGAGGGAGTTTGAAGACCTTTCTAAGCTGATACCAAATCTTAATAGAATTTACAACAATGGGGTTATATTTCTTAAATTTTCTAATAGGTTTGTTTTCTGCAAAGAGTAAAGCGGGAAGGGAGGAATCCTGAATATCCCGCTCGATAATGAGCCATGCAGGAATGGTGGTATTCAATTCCCCGGGGTATGCACTACGCCAAAACATTAAGGCCCTTATATTGGCTGCCCAATAGTAGTGCTGAAAACAGGGAAGTCCTAGACCTCCTATCTATTTAGATTTACAGATATGTGCTTTAGATATACGATGGGCTTTATACCCCCAAATAAACGGCATGATCACAGAATCAAGTGTCTTAAAGAATAATTGGGTTAGGAAGATTGGGACCTATAACGTTTTACTGCATAATTAATCTGTGTTTAAAATGAAGTGATGCAACGACTCGATTTAAAATAAAACCCATAACAACAAATCCTTTAAACTTTGCTTAATTTAATCCTTATTGGTGCAGCTCACCCTATAGTGTTTTTCACGTTAAGTGTTTTAAAAACGTCCCGCTGTTTTCAGTGATTGAAATACTGCAGCAGGAGCTGTATATGGATCATAAGTGCCCAAAACGTGCATCTTGTTAACATATTTTTGTTTTAAGATGGAAATTTGACAGGCTTGTGCTGGAGTTCTATGGCGGTTTTGCCCTCCAAGGCGCCGTGACTGTCACGTGACTGAAAACTATGGATAGATGTAACTGTCTCCCCTGTTCTCTTCTATTAGCAGTTCCTAAAGCAGCTAAATGTGATATTTGTGCAGGGCTCGTGCCACTCAGCTCTACAGATCGAGGGGATTTGATAGCTCTCTGGGGATTTTAAACCATACAGTTAATTTAATCAGAAAACTACGTTTGTTTATTGGAAATTTGACAGCTTGAATTGAGATGCTCATAAAATGAACTTTTATTAACAATAGTATTGTGAAAAAACCTTTTGGAAATCATCACATTAAAAATAACATTAAAATTGGATAATGTTTAGAGGTTTTAAGTGCTGGAAAAAGCGGGAAGCAGTTGAAAGTCCTTGAAAAGTGCTTGAATTCCATGGGGCGTTCCAGCGATTCCACATTGCCTGCCTGCTGATCTGCGCAGTGATCTGCAACAGCTGTGTGTGCTTCCCTGGGCACTTCAATACTCTGCTGAGCTTCCTCTCACAGAAGAGCTTGCACGTGGCACGTCTTTTTAAAGATGTCTCGCCCATGCACTTCTGGGTGTGGTCGATCTGTGTCACCGTCTGATGGGCACAATCGCTGCTTGACGTGTTTGGGCTTACAGCACGCATGGGCTTACAGCATGGATGAGTCATGTTCTCACTGCAGGAAAATGACCATTGCGATGTTGCGGTCGAGACACAATGACCTCCGTAATGGAGGTAGTGTCCCCTCTGCCACACCCCAATCTATCTCCTCCACGAGAGGTGATACTCTGGCTGGTGGCCAGGGCGACCTGAGGGTTACAGTGTGGAATAAAGCCCCAACGATTATTCCTCGGTCTGCCGCCCCCCCCCCCCCCCCCCCCCACAGCCACAGTAGGGTACATCAACCGACAAAGTGGGCTACGCTCCCGCCATAGGTCGCAACTCACTCGCCATCTCCTCATATGGAGTCAGAAGTATCTGAGGTTGCATCGAGCCATTCACATCCTGGGAGAGCTGAATCGTCCAGACGGTTCAGCTGATTTGTGAACAGTTCGGCGACGCACAGGTAGATCTGTTTGCCTCCCACGACTCTCGGCACGGACGCACTAGCGCACAGCTGGCCGCGGGGCCTCCGCAAGTATGCATTTCCCCCAGTGAGCCTTCTTGCACAGACCCTGTGCAAGATCAGGGAGGACGAAGAGCAGGTCCTTTTGGTTGCACCTCATTGGCCCAACCGGACTTGGTTCTCCGAATTGGTGCTCCTCGTGACAGCTCTTCCCTGGCCAATTCCTCTCAGAAAGGACCTCCTTTCTCAGAGACAGGGCACCATCTGGCACCCGCTACCAATCTATGGAACCGGCATGTGTGGGTCCTGGATGGGATGCCGCAGGTTTGAGTACCCTACCAACACAGGTGGCGGCTACCATCACTTCCGCTAGGGCTTTGTCCACGAGACAAGCCTATGCGTTGAAGTGGAACCTCTTCATCACCTGGTGTTCTTCTCATGAGAAGACCCCAGAAAATGCCCAATTGGGTCTGTGCTCTCCTTCCTCCAAGAAGGATTGAAACAAAGGCTGTCCTTCCACCCTGAAGGTTTACATGACTGCGATTTTTTAATTTGTTGCATTTTAAACACTTTGTTTGGCAGTTTTACATTGTGACCTCATGCTGAGGTCAGGTGAAATGTGTTTCCAAGTATAGAGTGTGCTTTTAAAATAATACTAAAGAAATTATTTAAAAGAATAAGCAATGAATGTCCTGAGTATTCAAATTTCCTTTAGATGTAACTTTGTAAGTATTTTTATTGTGTTTATATTCTTACTTTTTTTTTTTTTTTTTAACCATAAAAAGGGCTTTTGTGTTTAGAACATGTTTTGTCCCTTATCTCAAGAATCAGTGATTTATGAGAAGAGTTATAAAGTCTTTCCATGTGTGTTTTCACACAGATGCTATAGATCAGTGCTTCCCAAACTGTGGGCCATAGCGGTATTGCAGGGGGGCCGTGGCTAGGCTAAATTAAAATAATTAAAATATTCTAATTTGTAGAAAACATGTTTTCTAATAAGCCAGGGACACACCTGTTATGTCGATAATGAATGGACTTTGGTTTGATCATGCTCAAACACGCAGAATCAGGGACAGTTGTGTTCAGTCTGTGTTTACAGTCGGTGTGAAAAATCATGCACTGTATCTAAAGATTCTAGTCTTAGAATTTAAGAACCAGCTGTTGCCAGTCGCCCTCACAAAGATTTTATTAAACATGTTTAATATTTGCGACTGGCGCAGGCGTTTATACTGACGAGATGCGTTCCCAGTCAAACTAATTCTTGTAATTTTATCAAACACAATCTTTTTGATGTTTCTTTTGTATTCATTCATAAGTTAACATTGCAAGTTAACTATTTTAGGCTATTCATTTTGTGCTGCAGATGTAAAAAAGTGAAACTGCATTCTGTAAAAATTGAGAATAAGCAGTGATTTCACTCATTTTAAAAATAGACATAAAGGGCGTTTTTACACTTTTAGTTCAGAATGGGGCATGTTTCGCATTAAAAATTGGTAATGTGAAAGCTGGGAGCGCACAAGGGTACCGAACCCGAGACTACCTGGAGGAGGTGCTCTGAGTTCGGTTGCATTAGAACTGTGCCGCGATTGCACACCCCCCTCTTGCACAACGCTACCTGGCAGTGTTCGGACTGAAACAGCGGCATCTGCGGATGCCCCGCGTGTTTCATTCGGCGCTCCAAATGATGACAAGATATAGATCGCCGCATCGCAAGGTGGGCTGGAGTCCTCTGGGGATAAAGATTCAGCTATGCTGCCATCTTCAGGCCTGTCAGCATTGCCCGAGTCTGATCCAGAGTTGACAGCCATGTTATCACGGGCAGCAGCGAGCATCGGGCTGGAGTGAAACCCTCCACCCTGTCCCAAGCACTTGCGGCTGGATGATTCTTTCTTTCCAGAGGTGCATGAGGAGGTCACGAGTCCCGTTGTCTTCCTGTGATCGTTCGGCGGCCTCCTCCACCATCTCGACCCTCGACGGGGCCGCGGCTAAAGGTTAAACTGGGGTCCCTCCTGTTGAACGCTCTGTTGCGATGCAACTGTCTGCAGAGTGCTTCAACATGGCGCGGCGCGGTCGAGGGGTGGCAATGCCCCTGTCATGTATACGGAGGTCACTACCTTGCTGGCGAAGGGTGCGATCGAAACTGTCCCTCCAGCCGAAAGGAAGTCCGGCTTCTACAGCCCTTATTTCATTGTACCCAAGAAAACCGGTGGGTTACGACCTATCCTGGACCTGCGCGTCTTGAACCAAACCCTTCACAGTCTACTATTCGAGATGTTGAGCCAGATGTATTTTCGAATGTGTTCATCCGTTGGATTCGTTTGCAGTGATAGACCTGAAGGACGTGTACTTTCATGTCTCTTTTCTTCATCAAAACAGACCGTTTCTAGGGTTTGCCTTTGAGGGGCAGACATACCAGTACACGGTTCTCACATTTATGTTAGCCCTGTCTCGCGTATGTCGCAACTTGCTTGCCATCTCATATGGAGTCAGAAGCATCTGAGGTTGCTTCGAGCCAATCACATCCTGGGAGAGCTGAATCGTGCCACCGAAAAGCTCTCTAGGTTTCAGACACTTAGTGCGTAATGGAGACTCTATCTCCAGAAGGATCAGCTGATTTGGGGACATGAACAGTTCGGCGACGCATAGGTAGATCTGTTTGCCTCCCACAACTCTTCCCAACTGGTGCTCCTCACGACAGCCCCTCCCCTGGCCAATTCCTCTGAGTAAGGACCTCCTTTCTGACACAAGTTTTATCACATACACAGCCTTAAGACTGTGTGGCTGCTAGTCATTTGTAGTTGTTGTGTTTCTTTTCTTCTGTTTTCTCTTTCTTGTAGTGATTCTGTTAACAGCAGGTGTTCATCACTAATGCTAAATCATCTCTTGATTAATCAGTTAATTATCAACATTATAACATTTTACTCTGTAGTGTGAATTATACAAACACAGTGTTGTGTTGTATACCAATTTCTAAGTCAAAATAACGGCAATGTATTTATGCATTTTAAAATGTAATTTTCTCATCATGTGAAAAAAAAGAGCGTGGTTACTAAAGGAAATCAATTTTATCTTTCAAAGGAAAAGTAACGTATCTCAGGAGTCAGAGAAGGTGATCAGCTAAAGATTGAAGAAAGAGACAGAGGAAAAACTGAATATCATCATGTCTAGCAGAGAGAGCAGAGGTGAGATATACACACAACAACACCTATGTCTATAAAAACAACTATATACATATACAAATATATAATACATATACTAATACATTATTGGAGTTGTGAGGTCTGGGGGATCACTTCTGACATTTGCCCCTCCTCTGATGTTTGCTAGACTGGTGAAACATGAGATGTAATTCAATTTGGTATATCTAATGGTCAATATTTGGTTTCATGCAGGGCTCCAGACAAAATAAAAAGCAATTGAAATTAGTATTATTAAACATTTAATTTCAGTCATCCTGTTATGTGTTCATCATCATCATTATTTTCATCCATCTTGTGGATGTCCTGGGGACTAAGGCTCACTTAAAGTCTTGTCCAACTTGGCAATTAGATACAGTCACAAAGAAATCCAGCATATAGTGCTAGTTCTGGGAGGTCACGTTAGTCAAGCTCGAATCAGCTGACTGTCAGCTGATCAAGTCTACCTATAGGAATAGGATGTCTATCACAGCATGTATATATAAGCTCCTTCAGTATTAACAGCTGCTGTCACGTTTCTCTAGAGCTCATTTACCCTCCTCCATCCCCAGCTCCTCCACTCATTCCTCTGATTCCCCTCGAATCAGACTAAATTCCCGAATTAGGTTGTACATTTTAATATTGACATTAATGCTATCTGCAATTCATCGCTGCTTCTGTCCTGTTTACCCTAAGGAGTTTATCGCTGCTCTCCTGCATGGATGCGCAGGGAGTTCTTGCCCAGAACAGAACCATACCGCCAATCTAAACTATATGCTAATTGTCTATCACTTTGATGATGGTGATCCTGACAGAATTGTTCTTTACACAGAATCTGAGCCACGGGCCATAATAATGTCAGCATCAATGGCCATTGAGGGAAGTTCAGCCTGCTCAACGCTTCCTATAACTGTTGAGATATCCATTGATTTTCCTTCCTCAGTAAAAATCTGAGAGGTAAATCTGGTGAAAGGCAGCTCTTCATGTAATCATGAAAATAATACTTATTTCTCTTTCCAGAGACTTTATGAAAATTCTTTCTGAAAATAATCGTGTTCACTTTTTTCAACCTTTTGGTTAAATCCCAGTAGAAGGATGAATTCCAGGAATAAAAATGTAATAACACTTTAAAAATGGTCCAAAATTACAACATTAGTATGATGTAATGTATAAATAAATTTGTATTAGTTTATCTGTTAAAGTGTCCATATAATACACAGTTTCTGCCAGTTTCGTGTTAATCTTGAGAATCTATAGAGTAGTGTTGATCCTTCATATCTCCCAAGAGTCTTTACTTTAACATATTTATAAAAGACAGATACACTGTAACAGCCAAGCTCGTGGAGGTGTGCAGTGGGCGGAGCTAAAACACACACACTCTATACGTTGGTGTTGTTCACATTATATGCACTTATGCGCCGATTGCCAACAAAACACACATTATTTTCATCATTATTTGAAAGAGCTTTATTGCCAAGTGTGGCTTTTCTTGGTGCTGAAGCTTCCAGTGCACATATACAATACAAACACAACAAGAACATAGTAATACAAATTCTGAAAATAGAATAAAAATATGAAAATAGCATAAAAAAAATATGCCCCCCCCACTTTTTCCAAAATGTCCCCCTTGAGCACCCACATGAAAATTCTAAATTACTGTGGCCGCTTGTGGTGAACTCTTGGGGAAATTCGACGTTTTGAATTCAAAATAGTGAGTACACCCTCGCAAATAGTTTTTATATAACACAAATAGGAGACACAGGATTCAAGAGATTGCCTGAGCAGTGCAGTTAGGTTCCTTAATTATTTTTGATTGATCAAGCTTAGATATTCGCGCTTTAAAGGGAGCTCTCTTTGCTTGCTTTCCCTATAATCCATTCACATATTGTCGTGCTTCTCTAGGACCAGAGGACCAGCGTCTACATATACTGTAAAGTTTCAGGAGTGACAAACGCATTCAATCACGGGAGTGAATCCGTGAAATTGTTTGGTGATGAAATTGCTATTATTGACAGTGAAAACCGTGCCTTTGTCAAGTCAAGTCAAGTCAAGTCAAGTCAAGTCAACTTTATTTATATAGCGCTTTTAACAATGTAGATTGTTTCAAAGCAGCTTTACAGTGTTAAACAGGAAAATAATGCAGCATAATTTTATTAAGCTGTATAGCCATTTGATGTCATCAGTTCATTTCAATTTCCATACGGTGACAGCGTGGGCTTTAGATCAATAATTAGATCAGTAATTTAGTTTATATTTTTAATTTAGTTTATTAATTAGATTTATTTCGATGTTTAGTTGAAAAATTGAGTGTCCCCAACTGAGCACGCCAAGCCAGAGGCAACAGTGGCAAGGAAACGTCTCAGGTTACAAATGTAACCTTTGTTCCCTGAGAACAGGGAACGAGACGCTGCGTCAGCTTCGACGCTACGGGGAACGCCTCCAGCATGACTGGTGCCTGAAATCACATTGAATCACGTCAATCCTATTGACCGGCGACAGCATATGATGTCATCAAGGTGCGACCAGGAAGTATATAAGGGAGCCTTGCCAACATGACAGTATCTACTCGTCTGAAGGGACTGTTTTCGGCAGGCAGGCCCTGCGGCATGGCAAAGCGACGCAGCGTCTCGTTCCCTGTTCTCAGGGAACAAAGGTTACATTTGTAACCTGAGACGTTCCCTTTCGAAAGGGAACTCGCGCTGCGTCAGCTTCGACGCTACAGGGAACGATATACCCACGCCGCCATGCCGACGGGAGTGCATGCCCACTGGCAGTGACAACTGTCAAGACAAGCAAATTCTGCTGAAATGCCTGAACCACTCCCCTTCTGGTCACGTTAGGCTGTCAGTGACAGCGCTCCCTACGGTCAAAGCCCAAGCTTATCGCCTGAGAAGGATACCTTCACACACATGAGTTCCCTCCCAGGCCCTGCTCGAAGGCCTGGAACCAACCCATTCGACTCAGAAGGGGTTCCTTTAAGGGAGCGTGGCAAGGGAACTATGAGGGAACCCATGCCAGCCACTACTCGGGAGATTCTCACCGAATGCCATCAGGGAGACCTGACCAGGTGACCCAGTCCATTATGGGACACGTAATATGGTCAACCCTGTCTGTACAGTACAGAGCCTCTGGTACTCGCCTCCGAAGAGACATCCCGCTAGGGTGCTGCAAAAAAGGCAGTGTCATCCACTAGCCGGACCTCAGAGACGGGTTATCCCGGAGAGCAGCGCTCAGCGAAGTGCTATAAAACCCTTGCTAGCGAGGGGAGTCAAGCCGCTCAATCCTCGGATCTACCAAGCACTTACTTTAAAACGTGCTTAGGGGGCCAAAGGGCCTTACAGGCTGATATACCAGGGAGGCCCCGAGGGGCCTGCAACCATAAATCAGCGCTAGGCAGCCGTAAGCTCATAGCAGACCCTTACTTGAGAGGCGCTCATAAGCGTGCCCGGTAGGAAACCATGCCGTAGGCAGACTATGAAGGTCCCGTCCTGCATGGACCGCATAGCCGCAGTGACGTCTCGTCATGCTAGGGTAAGAACATCGCCTTCAGGAATCTCGAACGGCCAGAGACCGGCACCTGATAGCGGGTGACCACTAGCTGTCAGCGTAAAGCCAGTTATGTGTTCCCGCCTGGGGAACTCGTTCCCCAGGGAGGCCGGGAGGGACCTCCACTTGGTAACATGTGTCGACTGCTCGCGCATCTAACAGGAGCGCTCGCCCTCAGGTAGGCCAAAAACGGGCCAAATACCTGATCGCAGTCTCGCTAGCCCTCGAGGTAGCTGGGAAGACCAGGGACTCGCTTCACCAGGGAGGCCATGCGGGCCTACCAACTGTAAAGAAATCGGGAATTCCTCTGTCACAGCTTAGCTGGACATGCTACTCATAGCACTTCATGCTCATCCACAGCGGCTGGGGACCGGGAGCTGGCTTCAGGGAGGTACCATGCCTACCACCTGATAGCAGAACGTGCTTTCCACTCATAGCACTTTATATCCACCACAGCGGCCGGGGAGCCGGCCTCTGCTCAGTGACTGGAACTGACCAGGAACCACGAGCCAGAGCGTGCCCTCAGAGGAGGCCATGTGGGCCTACTACTCCAAAGCGAATCCCCTCAGGGAAGCCCGTGCAGCTTGCCTGATAGCAGCCCATCCTACAATCCGTTACCGAAACTGGGGACCGGGGAACGATTCCAGGGAGGCGCAATGCCTCCACCTGGTAGCAGAACATGCCGTCCATAGCGCTTCGCTAACCGTCTCACTTCCGCGCCTGAGAAACGGGGGCTCGTTTCAGGGAGGCAACAATGCCTACCATCTGATAGCAGAGCACGCCGCGCATAGCTCTTCATTCCGCTAGTCGTCTCAGTGCCAGAGAATCGGGAGCTCGCTTTCAGGGAGGCAACAATGCCTACCATCTGATAGCAGAGCATGCCGCGCATAGCTCTTCATTCCGCTAGTCGTCTCAGCGCCAGAGAATCGGGAGCTCGCTTTCAGGGAGGCAACCATGCCTACCAACTGATAGCAGAACATGCTACTCGTAGCACTTCACGCTCATTACCACAGCGACTGGGAACCGGGAACTTGCCTTCAGGTAGGCCACAATGCCTAACAACCTGATAGCAGAACGTGCTACTCGTAGCACTTCACGCTCATTGCCACAGCGACCGGAAACCGGGAGCTTACCTCTCCTTTTTTTTTTTTTTTTTTTTTACAGTGGCTGGGAACCGGGAGTTTGCCTCCAGGGAGGTCACTCAGGGAGGCCGGATGAGGCCTACTACCTACTAGCACTCGTGCTAGCCATCCAGTGACTGGGGCCCAGGAACTCCATCCGCAGAGGAGGTCAAGTGGGCCTGCTTACCCCACAGCAGGTCCATAGGGAGGCCCAGTAGCGCCTACCACCTATTTAGCAGCTCGTACCAGCCGTCGAGGGACTTATCCTATGGTGCCCCCTCGGGGGAGACCAGGCGGTGCCTGCTGACCACAGCAGGCTCTCAGGGAGGCCAGACAGGGCCTAACTCCTGAGCGAAGGTAACCCAGACCGGGAGCCTACCCCTCAGGGAGGCCTGGCAGGACCTACCCCCCCGAATAGGGGGTCTGCAGGTTCCAAGGATCCTGCCGTGACTTTCTAAGAAGGCTGGCTGCTGCTTCCTGGGCTGACGGCAGCTGTCTGCTGCTGATGAAGGCCTGGAAATCCAGTTAGCAGCTGGGGACTCATCCCCAGGGCCAAATGACGGGTCACTGCTGACGTCGACACCATTGGAGAAGAGCCTCCGAGGCCCACTCATGGGCCACGGTGTCGGGACTTTCCTACAGGGAGGCCGGTTAACGCCTACTACCTGTCCTGAAGTCCTACTGCCCAGACCATCCAAGCTGGCCACTCACAGCCAGCTGGCTCCTATGCCCGCACCTGGGGCTGGCTCCATCCCAGAGGCAGCTAGGGACAACCTGCTTCACCGTGTCCTAGGGCCCCCAGGACGGCGCAGTCTCTCGGGCAGTGCCTACAAACATGGACCTAATCACATTGCCAACAGCAGTGTACTCTGCAGAAGTGCTTAAACAAAGACCCTCTAAAGCGAGGGGAGTACAACTTACGTCACCTGCATCGGGGGTGGCTGTCTTACTTTCCATGCAGCGGCCAACCTTGATTGCGAGGGCGTCAGCCATTGGCAATGCTCGGGCCTCAGGGGAGCATCCGACCAGAACCGTATTGACAGAAGGATTATCCGATGTTCAGCTCAACCCGGGCCCTAAAGGAGGTGGAGCAGAGACATAAAGCAAGGGAAAATATCACAGAAATGTGAAATCCGCCGGCCGAACCGTCCTCCATGAGGAGGCCGGGGGCCGCCAGCAGATGGCGGCCACCATGCTCCGAAAGGCGGAAACAGCAGATAAAGTCTAGTCGCAAACCGGCGAAAGACGCCTAATTCCGCCCCACGACCACTGGCGAAGTCGCTGTCTCCTGCAACACCTCGTCTGCATTACTTGTGACCCCAGAACGCAGAGAAGGGGGCGGGCCTTGGCCGGACGACTCTGTAACGAGAGGAGGCTGAAACAAGGATGCATAAACAATGCCATGTTCTTAAAACAGAAGACAGGCCAGGGGCGAACAACTTCCATTAGAAGGGAACGCCCCCATCCTTGACAAAGCCTAGGCCACGTGGTGCGACATAAGTCCGCAATAGATCTACTCAGGGCCCGGGAAAGAAATATTATCACCTCTAATATTAAACAATGAGGCCCCGAAAACCCCTTTTCCCAAAGCCCCGCAGAGCTGGGCGCAGATCTCACTACAGTTCGTGCATTAGCACATACCCGGTCTTCAGCTACTTTCCACTTTTACGCTAGGAAAACACAGCTCGCCTCCTACACAACAAGCCCTCGGGCAAGAGCGCGATACAGTTACCCACATAGTGGGGAAAAACATAGCACGGAGAGGCAGCAAACTCTACTAGCAGAAAGTGAGGTATTCACACACAACCATCATAATGTTGCAAAGAAGATCGCTCTTAGCTTACCGGCGCGAATCGACTACCGCCTCAGGGGGTCCCTCCCCCTGATCGAGGTCCCTCAGCAGGTCTGCCTGGTCAGCCTGCAACCCAGCTGTGGTGTGCAAAGCCGCGGCAGCGTGACCCACTGACATGTACGCTCTGCCATTCAGCGTTAGACCGGCAGGGTGGGAGCCACAGTGTCGCCGGCCGCCCAGAGATGAGATAAACATAACATCTCGTCCACGGGCGGCCCCGACACACACCCAGCCAGGCAGTCCCTCGACATCAGCGAAATTCGGCTCGCCGATGTCGACAGATGCGGGGCTGAGTATGGTTTCTTCCATTCCCTCACGATCTGCTGATGGAGATCCGGAAGGAATGGAAGACTCCCAGGAGTTGGGAGGTCATGGGCGGAGAAAAACCGATCATCCGAACTGTTTGGACGCTCAGCCTTTCTCCTTGCGCGCCGTAAAGGCAGCTGCAGTCTACCCGCAGCGCGTTCCATGACCTCCAGCAACTCCCCGTACATGGGACAGGATGGTTTGAAAAGCTTCAGCATTTTTAACTGACTCACCCATCCTCTGCTCGAGTGGAAGAGCAGCAGACGAGGAGGAGGAACATAAATCCAGCTCCTTCCTCCGAGGTCCGCCTCTCGCGATCGGGATCGTCCTCAAAAACATAACTGTCTCCAAGCGATGAGCCAGATCGATCTGGGAATCGCTTTTGGTGTTTAGACACCGCTCAGCCTCAGCTCGAGCGTGGCCGTTCCCAGATGCTGAAACCTCTCCCCTCGAGAAGAGGTCCCGCCGAGAGCGGAGCGTTTCCAGAGGACAACGCTCACAAATACTTCACAAGAGGTTCGCAAACCTCTCGTGCGTGCTCTTCTCCCAGGCAGTAAACGCAAAGTGTGTGTGTATCCAAAGCGCAAGATACACATTCAAAACACACCTGCAGAAGTGGCGTTCTCAGCACACTTCATTGTTATCCTTCTTGTAGACGTTTCACGTGAAGACAGGCAAAACAGTCCCTGAAGACGAAAAGATACTGTCATGTTGGCAAGGCTCCCTTATATACTTCCTGGTCGCACCTTGATGACATCATAGGCTGTCGCCGGTCAATAGGATTGACGTGATTCAATGTGATTTCAGGCACCAGTCACGCTGGAGGCGTTCCCCGTAGCGTCGAAGCTGACGCAGCGCGAGTTCCCTTTCGAAAGGGAACCAAAACCCCATTAGGTGACCTAATGGAGAAAAATAAACCTTGGGAGAAACCAGGCTCAGTCGGGGTGCCAGTTCTCCTCTGGCCAATTAACAAACAGCGTATTATTATTATTATTATTCTGGCAGATTTACAGGTCAGAGGTCATAATAGATCGGAATATTCGAAGGACTCAAGGCAACACGCTGGAGACGGGTTTATTGAGGATGACGTTGATTAAATAATTATTAAAGTGCAATATTCGAATGATCGGAGGGAACACGCTGGAGACGGGTTTATTGAGGATGACGTTGATTAAATAATTATTAAAGTGCAATATTCGAATGATCGGAGGGAACACGCTGGAGACGGGTTTATTGCGGATGACATATCGATTTAAGTATTATTTAATTGCAATATTCGAACAATCGGAGTCATCACGCTGGAGACGGGTTTATTGAGATGCCGTGTCGATGAGGCAGTTTCAGGGGGAGTCTAATCAAGGTCTCTCTGACACTTCGGGGTCCTGTGTTGGTCTTCTCTGGGCGCAGGTCCAGCATCTGATCTGGATACGGCCCGGATCCGGCTGACTGCAGTAAACTAAAGCGTAGATGACATTCTTCTGATGATGTAACGAGTACATCAGGTGTTATGGGAAGTGTTCCCGGTTCCGGCTGACCTAGTTAATGCAGCCTAACAATCATTTCATTGAAAAAGTGATTTATGTGTATGCCACAGTAAAGAGATGTGTTTTTAGTCTAGATTTAAACTGACAGAGTGTGTCTGCTTCCCGAACAATGCTAGGAAGACTGTTCCAGAGTTTAGGAGCTAAATAGGAAAAGGATCGACCGCCTGCAGTTGATTTGGATATTCTCGGTATGATCAACTGGCCAGAGTTTAGAGACCGCAGTAGACGTGATGGAGTATAATGTGTTAAGAGCTCGCTCAAGTATTGGGGAGCTAAACCATTTAGTGCTTTGTAAGTAGTAAGCAAGATTTTAAAATGTATGCGATGTTTAATAGGCAGCCAGTGCAGTGTTGACAGAACTGGGCTAATATGGTCACACTTCCTGGTTCTAGTAAGTACTCAAGCTGCTGCGTTTTGGACCAGCTGGAGTTTATTTATTAAGCGAGCAGGGCAACCACCCAGTAGAGCATTACAATAATCTAACCTTGAGGTCATGAACGCATGAACTAACTATTCAGCATTTTGCATTGAGAGCATGTGCCGTAATTTAGATATATTTTTAAGATGGTAGAATGCAGTTTTACAGATGCTAGAAACGTGGCTTTCAATCGAAAGATTGGTATCAAAGAGCACACCCAGGTTCTTCACTGACGACGAGGATTGACAGAACAGCCATCAAGTGTTAGACAGTATTCTAGGTTACTACTTGTGGAGCTTTTTTGTCGAATAATTAAAAATTCAGTTTTTTCTGAATTGAGTTGCAGGAAATTACCGGTCATCCAGTGTTTTATATCAGCTATGCATTCCGTTAATCTTGTGAATTGGTAAGTTTCTTCAGGGCGTGAAGAAATATAGAGCTGAGTATCGTCAGCATAACAATGAAAACTAACACCATGCTTCCTAATGATATCTCCCAGTGGTAGCATGTACAGGGTGAAGAGCAGCGGTCCTAGCACTGAGCCTTGTGGTACTCCATACTGAACTTGCGATCGGTGTGACATCTCTTCATTTACTGCTACAAACTGATAACGGTCGCATAGGTATGATTTAAACCATGATAAAGCAATTCCACTAATACCTACATCATTTTCGAGTCTATTCAAAAGAATGTTGTGGTCGATGGTATCAAATGCAGCGCTAAGATCGAGTAACACTAATAGAGAGATACAGCCACGATTGGATGATAAGAGTAAATCATTTGTAACTCTGATGAGAGCAGTCTCAGTGCTATGATACGCTCTAAATCCTGACTGGAAATCCTCACAGATACCATTTCTTTCTAAAAAGGAACATAATTGTGAAGACACTGCCTTTTCAAGTATTTTTGACAGAAAGGGTAGATTTGAGATTGGTCTATAATTGACTAATTCTGTAGGATCAAGTTGCGTTTTTTTAATAAGTGGTTTAATAATAGCCAACTTAAAAGTTTTCTGTACATATCCTCATGACAAAGATGAATTAATGATATTAAGAAGAGGATCTATGACCTCAGGTAGCATCTCTTTTAATAGCCTAGTCGGTACAGGGTCAAGCATACATGTTGTTGATTTTGATGATTTAACGAGTTTAGCCAATTCTTCTTCTCCTATAGCAGTGAATGATTGTAATTTTTCCTCAGTGACACTACAATGCTCTGTCTGATGTGATACTGTAGTAGACGGCTGCATGGTTAAAATTTTCTTCCTAATATTATCAATCTTACATGTAAAGAAGTTCATAAAGTCATTACTGCTGTGCTGTTTACAAACATCAGAAGTTGAAACTTTATTTTTGGTTAATTTAGCCACTGTATCGAATAAATACCTTGGGTTGTGTTTGTTTTCTTCCAAGAGAGTTGAGAAATAAGCAGATCTAGCAGTTTTTACAGCCTTTCTGTATGTGATCATGTGCTCTTTCCACGAATTACGAAATACCTCTAGTTTTGTTTTCTTCCAGCTGCGCTCCATTTTTCTGGCTGCTGTTTTAAGGGCCCGGGTGTGCTCGTTGTACCACGGCATTGGACTATTTTCTTTAATTTTCTTTAAGCGCAGAGGAGCAACTGTGTCTAAATTACTGGAAAAGAGAGAGTCAATAGTTTCTGTTGCAACATCGAGTTATTCTATACTATCTGGGATGCTGAGCAGATGATACTGATGAGGGAGATTATTTAAAAAGCAATCTTTAGTGGCCGCAGTGATTGTCCTGCCATATTTGAAGCGAGGGGGCGGCTTTGCAACCTTAGCTAAATTAAGTATACAAGATACTAAGTAATGATCTGAGATGTCATCGCTCTGCTGCAGAATTTCAACGGTATCAACATTTATTCCATGTGACAATATTAGGTCTAAAGTATGATTATGGCGATGAGTGGCTCCTGACACGTGTTGCCTAACTTCAATAGAGTTTAGTATGTCTTTAAATGCTAATCCCAATGCGTCTTTTTCGTTGTCTACATGGATATTAAAATCACCAACAATTAGTACTTTATCTACGGCCAGTACTAACTCTGATAGAAAATCAGCAAATTCTTTGATAAAGTCTGTATTATGCCCTGGTGGCCTGTATACAGTAGCTAACAGAAATGTTGAACGGGTTTTGTCATGTACACTACATAGCGTTATATAAAGCACCAAAACTTCGAAGGAATTATATTTGAAACTAGACTTCTGAGTAATACTGAAGATATTATTATAAATTACAGCAACCCCTCCCCCATTACCTTTCAGACGCGGCTCATGTTTATTACAATAATCTTGGGGGGTGGACTCATTTAAGGTAATGTAGTCGTCAGGTTTTAGCCAGGTTTCTGTCAAACACAGCACATCTAGATTATTATCTGTAATAATATCATTAACAATAAGCGCTTTTGGGGAAAGGGATCTAATATTCAGCAACCCAAGCTTTATCAATTGTTCATCTGTATTATATCTGTTGTTTATTTGTTGGACATCAATTAAATTTTTACTGTTGAATGGTTTTGATGTTTTTTTGTATTTACTAATTCGGGGAACAGACACAGTCTCTATATGATAATATCTCGGTGAAAGAGTCTCTATGTGCTGGGATTTATCTGACTCCGGTGACGTGAGACAGCTAGCAGACGGTCAGTTTAGCCAGTTTGTCTGCTTCCTGACCTGGGCCCTAGTGAGTCAAGGTTTAGCATAAAGTTGGCGTGTTCCTTTAAAGAGATAGTTTACTCTCATTTACTCACCCTCAGGTTGTTCCAAACCTTTATGGGTTTATTTCTTCTGCTGAACACACAAGAAAAAATATATTTTGAAGAATGTTGGTAACCAGACATTTGATGGTACACTCTAAAAACTTTTACTATGATTTACTCAATTTTTTAGGTAAAATATTTTTACACTAAAAATATTGAGTAAATTTTTAAGCTGTGAAATCAATTATATACACAGTATGAACTGAGTAAATGTAAGTAAAAAAGTAGATCTGAGTAACTGCATTTGGTACTTTAACAAAAAAAATTCAGTATGAATAATTTGGGGGAAACAATTAAAAAACAATATTTATGAGTAATATTAACTTTTAATTTCCTCTAAACCTTTGTAAAATACTCCACACAACCACAGGTGTACATGACATTGGCCTTTATTGTCGAAGAGTACAGCAATACAGCATATATTACTGTTTTATAATAATAATAATAATAATAATGCATTTTATTTAATGGCGCCTTTCATAACTCCCAAGGTCACCTGACAAGCAAAAATACAGATCAAAAACCCTCCGCATATACAGATAAAGTGCAGCCAAGACTCAATAAAACATATTATAAATAAGCCTGTATAAAAATAAAAAGACATGTCTTAAGACGCGTTTTAAAAGTCAACAAACAATCACTAGTGCGAAAATCAAGGGTAAGGGAGTTCCATAGGCAGGGGGCAGCATAACTAAAAGATTATTGACTGCATGATCATTTCACCGTATTATGTACTGCAGTGTTTCCCCTACCATTGTTTTAGGGGGGGCGGCCCGCCTCCCCAAAACGCCCGCCCCCCCTAAATGAATGACAAAAATGATTTGTCATTACGGTCGACAATAAGAATTGCCCGATGATCCAGTGCCAGTGTGAAAGACACTTGGGCCAATGCTGCATCTTCACGGAAGTTGATCATTTGCGCATTAAGCCTTGCCAATTTAAATATTCAAGCGCACACAGGCGATAAAGTGTCTCTCAGTTTGCTACTCGCGAAGCGCAGCAACAACACACAAGCACGGCCACGCGTCTCACAGCACGCGAATATTCACACAAAATGATATCAAAATGCCTGTCTTGTTGAGTATCATCGTAAACATAGTTGGTTATGTTGTTAACGTAAACATGAAATTTGCCAGTCACCGCCAGCATTTATGGTCATTTTCATAAGTTTCATGGCCCACAGAATATCTTGTATGAATATCTAAACATGCAGTACATCAAAAGAAAGAATGGACCCTCTATTTTATTCTGGCTTCATGCATTCTTTTTTTAATCAACACTTGAATGTCGCAAGTTTCATGAAAAAGCTACATTTTGAGCATAAAGCTGAAAAAAATCACGTTTCACGAGTCCATCAACACCCTAAAGCTTCATAGTTTGTCCTGGGTTGACATTTCATTCAATAACATTAGGCAGTTTTGATTTATATGCGGTTTAATGTTGATGATCGTGTTATTTTACATATGCATCTGCTTACACATGATATCGCACGTTGCTGCTTCTTCTTCGTCTGTGTTTTGATGAGGAGATTATTTACTCGTCCAGGAAATGCGCAATAGCGCCCCCAACCATATAACAGTGAAAACATGGAAAGCCGGAAAATATCGTCATTGGCTATATAAATATCGAGATAACAAAAGACAAAAAAATCACTCACTGCTCTTGACTGAATAACTTTTAATAAGGGTCAATCTATATTTATATGCAGTGACATATAATTTTATGCAGTGATATTTTACATTTGATTACTATTTTTGTACCTGACAATCTAGTTTAGACCTACATGAAAAGAACTGTTTATTTTATTTGTATATGTTTGTTCTGCTGTATTTATTTGTGCTTTTGCTCGTAATTTGATTATTTGTTCTTATTTTATTACTGACTGTCTTTAACAAATCTTTCTCTTGTCCAGCAGAAGTGAGTCAGTGACCGAAGATGACATCAGAGCAGCTTCAGGACAAACGGGACGAGAGCCCAAGCAGAAAACCCTTTTGCATATGGTGTTGTTGTTACAGAGGTCTGAAGATCGAAACATCTAGTTTATACACAGTTTTAATGTTATGAAGCAATATCTGACTTTATTTTTGAACATCATTAATGTTTTTCCTCACAGATCATCAAAATTCCTCAGAAACATTAGCATAAGCGTAAGATTCAGAGTCAGATCCATCAACCCATGTGTGGAAGTTTATGATCAAACATGAGCTGAGCATAAAGAGAAGCAAAGACACAACACTTAAAGAACAAATATTGAAACTGCTCATTCAATTAAACCTTTAGTTGAAACATAACATCTGGTATGATCTGTATTTGGTCTGTATCTGGTGAGAATTTAACAATATTTCTAGGATTTTTAAGTAGCACCTAAGTTTTGTTTCAAGATAAAGCTACGTTCATTGTGTAAATCAAATGTGACGGCTAGTTTAATCACTCTGGCCGTTTCTCAATATGCGCTCTTGTCTGTACTTGTGTTCTCGTGGACTTGTGAAACATCATCGGTTGCTGCCCAAGTACTGTTCCAATTCAAAGCTCACAAAGTTCCCATCTAGCCGAGAACAGTTCAAATCCCCGGATGTGTCCTTGAACCGCTGCTTTTATCGAGGATGCATCGAGAGGAGACCTGTGTGGACTTCAGACAGACTGGTATCCCAGAATGCATCTCGCACCAATGGACACGATGGTCAGTAATGGCAGAGGAAAAATCCCCAAAAGTCACACAGTCACAATAAAGCAGTGATTAGGCTACCACATCTTAACTATAAAAAACCAACTTACTTGCAACAAATACACTCACCTAAAGGATTATTAGGAACAGTACACTAATACTGTGTTTGACCCCCTTTGGCCTTCAGAACTGCCTTAATTCTACGTGGCATTGATTCAACAAGGTGCTGAAAGCATTCTTTAGAAATGTTGGCCCATATTGATAGGATAGCATCTTGCAGTTGATGGAGATTTGTGGGATGCACATCCAGGGCACGAAGCTCCCGTTCCACCACATCCCAAAGATGCTCTATTGGGTTGAGATCTGGTGACTGTGGCGGCCATTTTAGTCCAGTGAACTCATTGTCATGTTCAAGAAACCAGTTTGAAATGATTGGAGCTTTGTGACGGTGCATTATCCTGCTGGAAGTAGCCATCAGAGGATGGGGACATGGTGCTCATAAAGGGATGGACATGGTCAGAAACAATGCTCAGATAGGCCATGGCATTTAAACCACGCCCAATTGGCACTAAGGGGCCTAAAGTGTGCCAAGAAAACATCCCCCACACCATTACACCACCACCACCAGCCTGCACAGTGGTAACAAGGCATGATGGATCCATGTTCTCATTCTGTCTACGCCAAATTCTGACTCTACCATCTGAATGTCTCAACAGAAATCCAGACTCGTCAGACCAGGCAACATTTTTCCAGTCTTCAACTGTCCAATTTTGGTGAGCTGGTGAAATTGTAGCCTCTTTTTCCTATTTGTAGTGGAGATGAGTGGTACCCGGTGGGGTCTTCTGCTGTTGTAGCCCATCCGCCTCAAGGTTGTGCGTCTTGTGGCTTCACAAATGCTTTGCTGCATACCTCGGTTGTAAAGAGTGGTTATTTCAGTCAAAGTTGCTCTTCTATCAGCTCTGACCTCTAGCATCAACAAGGCATTTTGGCCCACAGGACTACCGCATACTGGATGTGTTTCCCTTTTCACACCATTCTTTGTAAACCCTAGAAATGGTTGTGCGTGAAAATCCCAGTAACTGAGCAGATTGTGAAATACTCAGACCGGCCCGTCTGGCACCAACAACCATGCCACGCTCAAAATTGCTTAAATCCCCTTTCTTTCCCATTCCGACATTCAGTGTGGAGTTCAGGAGATTGTCTTGACCAGGACAACACCCCTAAATGCATTGAAGCAACTGCCATGTGATTGGTTGATTAGATCATTGCATTAATGAGAAATTGAACAGGTGTTCCTAATAATCCTTTAGGTGAGTGTACATATGCAGAATATACATAGACCTACTTTCTGCTTAAAATACGCCTAAAATGCAAAATAACAAGACTTATTAAGGATAGTAAGTTATTTTCAAGCACGAACGTAACAATACATTTAAAGTAAAAAAAAAAAAAAAAAAAATTATATAGTATTAACTTGTGAAAATAAAAATATTAAATACAATTATAAAATGATTATTTATCATATTCATGTTGTTTTATTTTTGTAATGTGTTTTTGTTAAGACATGTTAAAATATTGTTTTGAACTGCTTGTTATTTACAATGGTTACTATTACCTGTTCTAATTTATTTATTTATTTTTATTTTTTTGCGGGTGCGTTGAATTGTCTTAAATCCAGACAAAAAATCCTAATAATCAAACTAAATCATAATCATTATTAATGCTACTAATAATATAGGGAGCCCACAACAACAACACAAACATTTCAAATTCTAGTACAAAAATGTATCATCCCTTTTTTTTAATTAATAGATAATAACAAATAAGATTTTAGTAATATTTTGACCACTCAAATAGGAAATGTCCCCGGTTTCCATTTCAGAAATCTGGTCACCTTACCTAAACCACATATTAATGTTTAATATATTATTTTTAAAATGTAAACGAAAAGAGGCAGGGTTGTATTTTATACGTATATATACAACCCCAAATCAGAAAAGGTTGGGACAGTATGGAAAACGCAAAAAAAAAAAAAAAAAGAAGTGATTTCTAAATTTACTTTGACTTGTATTTCATTGCAGACAATATGAACACAAAATATTTCATGTTTTGTCTGGTCAACTTCATGTCATTCAGACCTGCAACACATTTAAAAAAAAGTTGGGACAGGAGCAATTTAGGGCTAGTAATGAGGTAAAATGGTTAAATAATGATGTGATTTGAAACAGGTGATGTCAACAGGTGATTGTAATTATGATTTGGTACAAAAGCAGCATCCAAGAAACTTCTAATCCTTTAGGAGCAAAGATGGGCCGAGGATCGCCAGTTTGCCAACAAATACGTGAGAAAATTATTGAAATGTTTAAAAACAATGTTCCTCAAAGAAAGATAGGAAGAGATTTGGATATTTCACATTCAACAGTTACAGCTCAACCTGGCAAAGACTGAGTTCCTCATCTTTCCCGCCAGTCCCACTATGCAACATGACTTCACCATCCAGCTAGGTGCATCCCTGATCTCCCCTTCAAAATCAGTCAATTCAATTCAAATTTCAATTCAAATTTATTTGTATAGCGCTTTTCACAATACACATTGTTTCAAAGCAGCTTTACAGAAAGTGCATTTCATAGATGTACAGTAAAAATGTTAGAAAGACAATGTTAAAGAATAATGTTCGAAAAAGTTAATCAATCGTGTATTAATTTAGGCCATAACAACGCTGGCGTTGAGTCGTCTCTTCACAGGCGTCGAGTCGTCTCATCACAGGTGTCGGGGCATCCGAAGTCTCCATGAGAGGCTGGATACAAACTGGAGCTGATGAACTATTTACCTCGGGACTAGTGTCCCGAGATAACAACAGAAAAGCAGATGGGAAATGATTAGCGTAGCTGCTGTTCAGAATATTATATTAATGCTTTTGATCCGATTTAACTGTAGTATAAAAAGATAATTATAATGTGAATGCTTGGCTAAAGAGATGCGTCTTTAATCTAGTTTTAAACTGGGACAGCGAGTCTGAACCTCGAACAATATCAGGAAGACTATTCCAGAGTTTAGGAGCTAAATGTGAAAATGCCCTCCCTCCTTTAGTGGACTTAGATATCCTAGGAATGACCAGAAGCCTCGAGTTTAGTGATCTTAAAGAGCGCGATGGATTGTAGGGCGATAGAAGATCCGTTAGATACACTGGAGCTAAACAATTTAGGGCCTTATAGGTCAGTAGCAATACTTTGTAATTGATACAGAACTTCACAGGTAACCAGTGTAGAGATGATAAAATTGGTGTTATATGATCATATTTTCTTGACCTAGTAAGAACTCTAGCCGCTGCGTTTTGGACTAACTGTAGCTTGTTTATTGAGGATGCAGGACAACCAGCTAATAAAGCATTACAGTAATCTAATCTCGAGGTCATGAATGCATGAACTAACTTTTCTGCATCAGAGATAGATAGCATGTTACGTAGCTTAGCAATGTTTCTAAGATGGAAAAATGCCGTTCTTGTAACATATGAAATATGATTTTCGAATGTCAGGTTGCGGTCTAATATAACACCCAGGTCTTTTACTGTAGTGGATAAAGCGACAGGACATCCTTCCAAGGTAAAATTGTATTGCGAGAGGTTTTGTGGGCAGTATTTTGGACCAATACCCAGCCAACAATTATATGTGGGGCCCATGTGGGTTTGAAATGGGCTTAAAAATGGGCCCCATATAGGATTGTCCGCGGGTTCCATAATGGCCCCATGTTAATTGCCCACATAGATTTCATGTTGGATTGCACTTGCCACTAGGTGGGACCCAAGTGGGCAACACGCACAAGACCCACCTTGGTCCCAGCTTTAACCCAGACAACATTTATATGTGGGGCCCATGTGGGTTTGAAATGGGCTGTAAAATGGGCTTTGTATGGGATTGTCCGCGGGTTCCATAATGGCCCCATGTTAATTGCCCACATGGATTTCATGTTGGATTGCACTTGCCACTAGGTGGGACCCAAGTGGGCAACACGCACAAGACCCACCTTGGTCCCAGCTTTAACCCAGACAACATTTATATGTGGGGCCCATGTGGGTTTGAAATGGGCTGTAAAATGGGCTTTGTATGGGATTGTCCGCGGGTTCCATAATGGCCCCATGTTAATTGCCCACATAGATTCCATGTTGGATTGCACTTGCCACTAGGTGGGACCCAAGTGGGCAACACGCACAAGACCCACCTTGGTCCCAGCTGCCCAGACAACATTTATATGTGGGGCCCATGTGGGTTTGAAATGGGCTGTAAAATGGGCTCTGTATGGGATTGTCCGCGGGTTCCATAATGGCCCTACGTCAATTGCCCACATGGATTTCATATGGGATAGCTCTTGTAAACAGGTGGGCCCCAACTGGGCAACATGTACAAGACTCGTCTCGGTCCCAGCTTTAAGTTTATTTGTGGGTACTACAAGGTTACTACATGGGCTGAAATATGGGCTTTAAGTGGGTTTGTCCACGGGTTCCATGTTGGCCCCAGAAACTTACTCATGTAGGTTTTATGTAGGATTTCACAAGGCTTTAAGTGAGGCCCAACTAGGGATCATCTGGGTTACATCTAAAAGAGTAACAACACCACACAAATAAGTTTTAAAGCATTAGAGCGCACAGTTGGATTGTAATCTGTTATACCATAATAAAAGGCTTTGAACAATTTAAAATAAGATAAATGCCTTCCTCATTAAGACATACTACTATGTTAACCATACACAGCTTCTTTTTTATATACACATTTACATTACACGTCCTATAATCCATTTATAAGTGATAGAAGTTTGTTTCCGCAATGGAATAAAAAATAAAAAGGTAATTACAATTTTTTATCTCACAATTCTTAATCTCAAAATATATATTTTTTAATTGTGAGATAAAAAGTCCTAATTAACTTTTTATTTTTTTATTCCATTTGCAAAAGCAAGCTTCCATATAAGGCAAATCTGAATAACAAAACCTCACAAATAAAATAGCATACAATTACCATGGCAGAAAGCAGTAGAGAACACAGTGAGAATGAAATTGTTTCAAATTTCAGTTTTATTTAACTAACCATCATTATATGTCATGTTTGTCACAATGGTTGAGACAACTATTTTAGAACCAGCCTTGTTTTGGAAAGCTTTTAACCCACTTTAATAAGACATTTGGGAAGACAATAGTCAGAAAAATACAAGAACTACAACAGTTGGAAGCAGCAACTTATAACCTTAAATGAATAGTTCACCCAAAAATGAAAATGTGATGTTTATCTGCTTACCCCCTGGGCATCCAAGATGTAGGTGTCTTTGTTTCTTCAGTAGAACGCAAATTAAGATTTTTAACTCCAACCATTGCAATGTGCCAGTCGTATAATGAATGTCAATGTGAACATTTTAGAGTATGAGAGCTGAGAGTAAAAAAAAACATAGACATACGAATCCTTATTAAACCCTGCGGCTCATAACAATACATTGATGTCTTAAGACACTAAACAATCGGTTTGTGTGAGAAACCGAACAGTATTTATATCATTTTTTTTTTATCTCAAATACAACACTATGTGCAAAAGCAGCGAGCGCGCCATCACTTCCGGTGAGTGAGGTCAAATGTACACGATACGGCGTAGAGATACGAGCAAGAGATGACTTCCGCCGCTTGTATCCCATTGAGATACGCCGTATCGTGTACATTTGACCTCACTCACCGGAAGTGATGGCGCGCTCGCTGCTTTTGCACATAGTGTTGTATTTGAGATAAAAAAAAAAATGATATAAATACTGTTCGGTTTCTCACACAAACCGATTGTTTAGTGTCTTAAGACATCAATGTATTGTTATGAGCCGCAGGGTTTAATAAGGATTCGTATGTCTATGTTTTTTTTTACTCTCAGCTCTCATACTCTAAAATGTTCACATTGACATTCATTATACGACTGGCACATTGCAATGGTTGGAGTTAAAAATCTTAATTTGTGTTCTACTGAAGAACCAAAGACACCTACATCTTGGATGCCCAGGGGGTAAGCAGATAAACATCACATTTTCATTTTTGGGTGAACTATTCATTTAAACATTTTATAACTATAACGTTTTCAGTAAACCTTAAACTGCAGCCATCTTTTGGTGCATTCTTGATGCTCTCTGGCCTCCTCTGTCTCTTGCTCCAGTGAACCATTTTGACAGTGCCCTCTCAGCTTCTTGCTGGTTGACCTTTGATGTCAGGGGGTTGTTCTTAAGAGCCTCTGCAAAAACAAAATTAATTTTAAAGATAACAAAATACAAGCTAATTATTATTAAAAATAGGCATGGTCTGATCCGTTTGGCCACAGATCAGTATTGGCAGATAATTTGTATTAATCTATTGTTAGTTACTAAATTTGGCTGATCTAGCAAACTGATGACAATGAACTTTAGCACTGCAGTGATGTCATCAAGAGTGTGGAATTATCTAAAAAATTATATTTCACCATTTTCTGGGTATGTTGTAAAGAAATATCATGTGGAGGAACACTGGCTAATGGATTTAATGTAACAAACCTGATTTGTTGTGTCTGCTCTCTGTCTAAAGGTGATGATACAAAAGGCAACTCATTTGAGCAATGTTGCTTGGGCACTTTCCAATTGAGAATGGGCAACAAATTTCAATCTGGATACTTTAGATCAGTCGTGGGCCTGTTGACGGCAACATTGCTTAAAAAGTTGCCCGATGTATCATCACCTTAAAGGATTAGTTCACTTTTAGATAAACTTTTGCTGATAATTTACTCACCCCCATGTAATCCAAGATGTCCATGTCTTTCTTTGTTCAGTCGAAAATAAATTAAGTTTTTTGATGAAAACTTTCCAGGATTTTTCTCCATATAATGGACTTCAATGGGCTCCAAACGGTTCAAGGTCCAATTATGACAGTTTCAGTACAGCTTCAAAGGGCTCTAAGTGATACCAGATGATGAATAAGGGTCTCATCTAGCAAAACGATCAGTTTCTGCGAGAAACCGAGCAGTATTTATGCTATTATTTTACCTCTTATCAGACGAACGTGATCATCTCTGAGCTCCGCCATAACTTCCGCTAAGTGAGCTCAAAATACAAGCGTGGTCATAGATGTATACGTAGATGCCTCATTAGCGTTTGCACGGATCAGTAGAATGAGGAATCTATGATCAATATATCTATGAGCAGGCTCGTATTTTGAGCTCACTTAGCGGAAGTTATGGCTGAGCTCAGAGATGATCACGTTCGTCTGTTAAGAGGTAAAATAATAGCATAAAAACTGCTTGGTTTCTCGCAGAAGCTGATTGTTTAGCTAGATAAGACCCTTATTCATCGTCTGGTGTTGTTTAAAGCCCTTTGAAGCTGTACTGAAACTGTCATTTGGACCTTGAAACGTTTGGGGCCCATTGAAGTCCATTATATGGAAAAAAATCCTGGAAAGTTTTCATCAAAAACTATTTAATTTCGACTGCAGAAAGAAAGACATGGACATCTTGGGTGACATGAGTAAATTATCAGCAAAAGTTTATCTAAAAGTGAACTAATCCTTTAAGGCAGGGCTCAGGCAGCTCCTCCACACACTCACAGCAGAAAGTTACAGGGAACCCTAACTTGTGTGTTTATCTGCGCCTCCTGAGGAAACATGTGACCCCGTCTGTGAAACCCCGGCTAAAGTCGCATAATCTAATTAGGAGATATTGAGCGTCAAAGTAGTCATAGCCATAAAAATTACCACAACAGGCAATTTGTGTTTATTGCTGTAAATGATAAATTATACCAAGGGCTTTGAGATGCAGTACTCAATTTCTCATTTATAATATTATAAATACTGAAATTAATTATTTTATTGACGCTACGTTTTATTATTTTGCACCAAAAAATACCGGACGTGGGCTTCTAAAATATTGATTTAATGTTTACTTTCGACGCAGAAACAACTGCTGATTCTTATTCGGTTCAGAAACGTATTTTTTACAATTACAAAGTGCAAACAGACCATAATATCAATCCGCACGACCAAGGATCAGATCAGTGTCGGGAAAGGCAAGAAAACGGTGACTTAAGTCGGGTTCCGATTTCTGTGTGGATTTCTTTGTGCCATCACCGATTTCAGGAACAGTTTATTTGTTTCCTAACTCCACCTTCTGCCTATACATCCATCTTATTTGAAAGACATTTAATGGCTGCTAAGTGTCTAAATAGTTTGGTTTTTGGATGCTGAGGCGCTGAGTTTATGAATTCGCTCTCTGACAGGGCGGCCGCGGCAAGTGAAGCGCAAGGAACAGAACAGCTGATAGTTTAATTAATAATGATTAATATAGGCCTACTGTTTTTTGTAGGCTAAATAAAGAACCCGTATTATATATTAATATAAAAAAGTTGCGTGTGTCCTTCGGAAGCAAAGCTCTTGCGTCTGATGTTTTGGTTTCGGTTTGTAAACCTATACGAATAGAACATGCATGAATATGAGAACATTTAGGGCCCTATCTTGCACCCAGCGCAATTGACTTTGTACACCGACGCATGTGTCATTCCTATTTTGCACCCGCGCAAAGCGCGCTTTTCCCTCCACAGAAGCACGTCGCTAAACCAGTGAATGAACTTGCGCTCCCTGGGCGGTTCAGCGCAAAAAAGGAGGCGTGTTCCGGCGCAAACAATCCCTGGTGCTATTTTGCTGTTCCATTAAACAATTGCGCCACTGACCAGAAAAAACCTAGTCTAAAGTCAGTGGCGCGTTGCGCGTTGTTCATTATGCTATTTTAAGGGCGCATGCTTGACCATAATGTATAGCGTGCACAACGCGCATACACTTTGCTCATGTAACCTACACAGATGCAACAGTTATTTTTGCAAATCATAAATTGTTACACTAAAAAAATATTAACACATGAGATGACGGAAATCATTGTGGTGTGCCACGAAGATGTGAAAAAATAGGCATAAATCTAGCTTACAAATGATTCAGGCTAATTGTAATAATTAAGGATCAGACCTGTTTGCCCAATAGTGGCAAGACATATATGTATATAAGGACATCTGACAAATTGGTTTGTCCGTCAAGAACCAGGAAAAAAAATCGACTGAAAAACTGAAAAAACTGAAAGACTGAAAAAAAAGACTGTGAAATCACCTTTACCATAATGTACAACATTACAACTTCATTTCTCTGTCTTTCACTGCTCTTACAAGAACATCAGTCTCCTCGGCTGTGAACCGCTCCTGGCGTGCGCCTGGTAAATACGCCATAATAATAGCAATCCATAATGGAACTTGCGCACCTGCTTTTAAAGGGAATGTTGGATGACGCTCTGATTGGTTTATTCACGTTACACCCAAACCACACCTATGAATAATGAAGCTACTTCAGACCAACCCATTTTAGATTTGCGCCGGGCGCAAGAGCCATTTATCCCGCCGGGAAAATAGCAACAGCGCCGAGACCCGCCCACAAAGTTACTTGCGCTTCGCGCTTTGACACTTGCGTTTCAGATCGTTAAAATAGGGCCCAAAGTGCAGAACGTGCTTTATGTAGGCTAAAAGAGTTAAGCACAATGAGCCATGAAAAAATCCTAATGAATCATAATCTAATCGAATTGTGAGACAAGTGAAGATTCACAGTTATGACTAACTATCTGCACAAAGTTTGAGACTGACCTGTTAACTTGTTAGGGCATTAGGCCTAGTCCTGGATTTACTCTAAATGTTACACAGTGAGATTTTCTATGGATGTTTTATATATTAATGTATATATATGGCCTATTTATGACATTTTCTACTGAGATTTAATTTTACTAATAAAGTTATAGCCTACAAATCATTAGAGTGAACTGACTTGGTAAATCAAGCTCTTGTGGTGCCCCCATTCGTTTCAATGTTTCACGCTTTTTGAACATGCACATCATAATAAATAGACTTGTTTTACAAAACTTAGAATTTTCCCATAAATTTGTCCTATATCACTGAAAATGGGAGAATCTTAGCTTTAATGTGGTATATGGCACATTATCAGAATAATAATGGTTAAAATGTTTTACAATTTCAAAAATAAGCTTGATTTTAAAATTGGAATTTCTCAAAATCATGATTTTCTGAGGCCGAAATTCAGCTGACTTTTGACATGATCTTACTCAGTCAATATTAAAGATATCAAGGTTATATTTTCACAGAATGTTCTTTACATTATGTAGGATGATTTTATGTATAAAACAGCGAATGACAAAAAAATGACTTTAGCTGGGTTTTCACAGACAGGGTCACACATGTTCAGTTCATGACATGTTACGTGATAATTTTATTTAATATCAAAAGTAACCTGCCTGTCTGCGCGTTGTCAGTGTCTTTGCTCCGCAATGTATTTTTCACTGCATGAGAACGTGTGGCGGAAGAGGCATGGCTCGTCGGACCCAGCAACAGTAACTAAAGGGGGTGGGTCTTTGCAAACGGTTAACTAATGGAACCTTATTGTAAAGTGTTACCATCAATATTAACAACTTAAGCCAGAGGTCTTCAACCCTGTTCCTGGGGACCCACTGTCCCACAGAGTTTAGCTCCAACCCTAATTAAAGAGCTAATCAAGCTCCTCAGCATCACTTGTTGAAAATACACAGGCAGGTGTGCTGAAGCAGGTTGGAAATAAACTTTGCAGGACAGTGGGTCCCCAGGAGCAGGGTTGAAGACCTCTGACTTAAGCTATACCAAGTTAAACGGATAGCTCACCCAAAAATTAAAACTACCCCATGATGTACTCTCTCTTAAGTCATATTAAAAAACATCCTGGTTTAACCAAGCTTTATAATAGCAGTGAATGCGGGGCCAAAGGGGGAGATTTGTTCATTTTGAACAAATCTTTAATACACTGTCAGAAAAAAGGTACAGTGGAGGTAGAAATGGGTTGACTTGAGATCAACGAGCTGTCTCAGAGAGTGATTTGTTTTTTTTGTGTTGTCAAAATTAACGAATCATTCATGACTGACCCATCACACTTACACATTTTTCTTAAGTTGAATATGGAAGGCGGTTAGGCGGAAGCTAGATATTTTACTTTATAATTAAAATGGATATTTGAATTGCTGTTAACTGCTGTTAAATATGGATATTTTTCTTACACAAATGCATTGCTTTGCTTCAGAGGGCCTTTATTAACCGGACTTCAAAACATGGCCACTCATTCACTGCTATTATAAAGCGTGGAAGAGTCAGGACATTTTTTTATTTACCTGGGAGTGTTTGTCTGAAAGAAGAATGTCATATACGCCTAGGCTGACTTGAGGGTGAGTAAATCATGGGCTAATTTAAATTTTTGGGTGAACTATCCCATTAATTTACTTACCATACATAACGTTGAAAAGACGCAAATCTTTAAACTTTTTTTTCCCATGACGGCCAAACAAATTGTACTCCAATGCCAGCTCATTTGTTAAGATAAATTTCATCATTCTTCTTGTTGCATCATTGACACTTGTGCCACCCACATCGGCCACCATGGTAACCTAAGAAGGAGAGCCAAAAGTAGAAAACAAAGGTTTACATAAACTGCAAAAACAATAAGCTACTTCTTTATTTCAGACTTACAAAAGGGTATAGCAATAAAAAGAAAGAAAGATGAGACCGCAACAATTCACCAATAAAAAAAAAAGTTGTAGGCTTAGGCTAACAGTGTTTTTGACCTTAGATGAGTCCCAGGAAGAGAAAATTGCTAAATAAATAATGTAAACTTACAACAGCAGACATGACACCACGATCCCCCAGCTTCTGCTCAAGAGCCTCAAGGTCAGTCTGTGTTTTCAGGGGTAACACCACGCCTTCAGGAACCTCACCCACCGATCCATCTTGCTTTTTCAGCAAGGCATTCAAAATTTTGCCATGAACACGTTGTGTCTCCTTCACTTCTTCTAAAACTGTTAGAAGTTTAGTGAACATGGCTTCACAAGTGGGGCTGGTGATTCCTCGGGCTGTGGGGCTGGTGATTCCTCGGGCTGTGGGGCTGGTGATTCCTCGGGCTGTGGGGCTGGTGATTCCTCGGGCTGTGGGGCTGGTAACTGTAGCTGTGGGGCTGGTGCCTCGTTGAGCAGTGGGGTTTTGAAAGTAGTTGCCGACTTCCTTCACTCCTGGCCAAAGGAGTTGATTTGGTGGAGTGGGTGGAAGCTCCTCCGAAGAATCTGAATGCTCACTTGATTCCAGTTGGGTGCTCAGTTGACTCTGGAGAAGTTTTGCACTTGGCCTAGAGAAGTTAACACAAGCATATACGGCACAACTTAGCTGCCTTCATATTATTTCTAGAGGGCATGGAATTTGACCTTCATTGCTCCACAAACACCTACCTTCTTTTTCTTGAGGTATTTTCTGTGTCCGTCAAGTCTGATGAATATTCAGCTTGGTGTAGTTTAACCCTGGCTTCGGTATAAGAGGCTGTAAAACACAATGATGCACAATAACAGGAGGGAGGCAGATTTTGAAATTTACATAAGCATTTAGTTCCACAAAAGCAACAATTTTTCCAGAATATATGCATACATATACCTATAAATCAGACTTCACATCTTATCTGCAAAGTGCTATTTTGCAGGTTTTGTTTCATACCTAGCAAGAGCACATCTGACTTGATCAATAGAATGTGTCAAGTCTGGTGTGATCCTGCTTGTTAGGAGTGAAAACCTATAGTTATATCAGCCTTATGTATTACTTTGGAAAACAAAAATGTAAATAAATGAACACAAAAAAATAACTCATATAAGTAAGTATGGAAGTATTTATTCTACTATATTTATTAAAGGAGGAAAGTCAGTTACCTGCATTTCCTATTACACGCACATTACACACTATCCAGTTGCTGGCTGGTGGTGTGTGCTCTTTCACTGCCTTTGTTACACTGACCAGAGAGGCTGGTGGCCACCAGCATACTTTTCTGTCAGTGTCCTTGAACCACCCAACTGGAATTATGTCCATTTTCTTGCAGCCATCAGGGTCAACTTCATCCACAAACTCCACAACACTGAATGAGGACACCCTGCAAAGTTCAATGAGTCATGTGCTGTGTAGCTGAGGCAAAGCCACAAACATATTCCGAAGAGGCAATAAAAGCAGTGGTTTAGTGAAGTCTGTTACTGGAGCACTGGAAAGCTGACCAGACAGTTTTGATAGCAAACAGATTCCTAGAAATGTAGAATCGACGGGTAGTTGAAAAAACTTGTCCCTGTCTCAAAAAGTTCATACACCACATGTGTTCCTCCAGTGGAATGCACAATGTTCCGCACAATCCCAACTCTTCCCTCAAGTTCAAAACAATTGGTTCCAGTGGAGTTTGAGACTATTGTGTCTTTATATTTATACATCTTGTATTGAACATACTGATGCATGGGAAATTCTGTCAGCATTGGTCCAGATTCATGAGGTTGTGTCAGTTTAACATCTTCAGGGATTTCTTCAGACCTGTGAGCAAATAATTGCCTTTCATAAATACGCCTGACAATTTGTTGCACAGGATTCTGTGGTCTTCTCACCATTTTTTTCAACTGTCCCAAATAATTCTCAAATGGAAAACATGAAACTGAATCCAGAGGGCCATACTTTTTAGCATCATCTGCTAAATGTAAAAGACTGTGTGTATTGTTAACCAGAAATGATGTCCCATATATCTTCTCAAAGTTGGTAACAAAACATCTTAATAATTTTTGGGCATACCCACAGTATTCTCTACACATAGGAGACAAAAGTATTCTCATAGCAGATGATAAAACAAGAAAGTTTTTGTACTGTTGATGGGGCAATCTTTGAAAAAGCACAACAGGCCCTGTATATAATAAAAACTGCCTGAATTCGGTAGCCTTCCATTGGCTGTACACAGTCAAAGAACGTGGCTTTCTGGAGAAGCTCCGAGTTAAGCTTTGTCTACACTTTTTCAAGTGATCAGAGATAGCGGATAGAATGGAAGATGAAACCCGACACTGCAATGGTCCCTTGAACCACAGAGCAATTAATTTACGGACAATGCCCAAGCAAACTAAATGCATATAGTCCAAAGGAAAACTGGAAACCATGCCAATGCCTTGGCCCTGGAGAGGTGATTTAGAATGATGGTGCTCTTCATCAGACATTTGATCGAACTGAATATCTGTCCTTAGGCTGGAATCCATGTCAGGAAACACAACTTTACCATCAAGATAAATGCCATATTGCGTGCAACGCTCACAAGAACTGTAGCCACCGTGACCTTTGACACATTTTAAAAAGGCTCTTGCTGGAGTGTCACAGATAAAAGCATCTGGCAGTGGTACATTGTAGTGTTTACCATTAAAAGTTACACCTGTTACCAACTGTTGTGACAACTTTTAAATCTTCTATAAAATCATGCATGTAGTCATTTACGGATTCAGGTTTACATGGGCCTGCATAGACACCTATTATAAACACATTTGCTTTTGGTAATTCAACTATTTGACCTAATATAGGCCACAGCTGCATATTAGAGCTCCTAGAAAGAGGTAATCCGTCAACATTCACACGAACAGTCAATGTATCTGTTGTCAGTTCACTCTCGCTTGTAATTTTCAATTCTGAAATGATTGCACTTGTAAGGCCAAAATGGTAGTAGCTACCCTGACCCATCTCTTTCACATCACATTCTTTCACTGTATTGAGGAGAGTTCTGGGATCCTTTGGTAAATCCAAACCTAGCTCCAAAAGTATACCTAATAGTTCTGAAAGTGCAGAATGAGACACATTTCGGTTAGCTGCCCATTCAGCCAGTTTCCTTTTACCATCATAATGGGGTTCCTCTTCAGGATTATCAGAGCAAAAATCTTCATCAGAATCACTAGCCATGTAAAAGTCATCAACTTCAGTATCAACATCAAAATCCAGATTTACAGCTTCATCAGCATTGTCCCTCACATCTTCCTCAATATTTTGCACTGCCTGGTCCACAGCCTGATCTGTCTGCTCCATAGCCTCCATTGCAAGACTCAATAAATGCTGCTGCACTCTGACTTTGATTCTCCTCCTCCTCGTCCGTGAATTTCCATTAAGGTAATCCATTTTGCTACAACACACAGATACCAGGGGCAGAAATGGATATATAAAGTCTTCTCCAAAACTATTGGAACAGAAAAGTCCAGTCATCATATACTAATTCTATTTTGTTTTGAGATCAAAATATGCATAATGGAAGAGAGTTTAGTATTTTCAGCCTTTAACCCCTTACGGTTCAAAGATCGCAGACGGCCCCATATTATTGTTGTTCGACATTCACTGCACTTTAAAACATCACACTTTATCTGGACAAACTGAGTATAATTACAAAGATTAAAGACTCCAGCTTTGATTATTTTGAATATTGAATATTATATTATAAGTATTGAATATTTTCCTCTTTTCCTTTTTTAATTTTCCTCTTTTCCTTTTTTGCCCACTTGACACCCCAGACATTTCAAATAAAATGTGATGCATCGTGATTTACATGTTCTGATTTTAATATCCTTAGCGAAACTCTATATTTGCATATGGTAAAATAATTACATTAAATTACTTACATGGTATATTGAAGAACACCTGCCAGCTATTCAGGATCTGAAAAAAAAAAAATCCAGATAAGTATGTACATATAATAATGCTTGTAGTAGAAAAGGCTGTTTGTTTGATTAGAGGTTACTGTTGCCACCTTCAGTGCGGGACAATATGGGAAACCAATTTATGCCCCTCAAAAAAATAGATAATGAATAATAAATAAATAAATAAAAACCATGACAGACTTGAAGGACACAAATAAAGATTATTTCAACACATGACAACTTGATGGCTCAACAATAAAACATGAGAACAAATGTGAAGTGAACTTGATATTATTTTACATTTGATTATTTTATTTATTTCTAAAGAATTATATCATGATATGTCAGTGTGTCTTAAGTAGTCATTCTGTCTGGAACCATTGATCACTTTTTAGACAATTCTGCATGGGTGAATTTTTAATCTTTAATCAACCTACTTAAATTAGGACTATACACAATTATATGTCCCATTTTTAACTATAAATTACTTCTGTTTAATGCCATAACATGACAGGATTATTATGTAGCCTATGATCATAAAAATATTAAACATTATGTATAAAATTACACATTCTAATCTTAATACCAACCAAACAAAATAACATTATAGTTATAATGATTTTTTTTTTGTTGTGGTTGCAAACTGTGCAGTTTGCCTTAATGGACAGACGGACATCCTAGTAAACACAGAACGTTCCCAAATTATTCCCGTTTGGTTATTTGTGTGGGGAACAAATAAGAACGTTCTGGGAATGTTCTCTATTGGTTGTGTTTTTGTAACCAAAAGAGAACGTTCCCTGCAGGTTATTTTGGGGGTTTATTTTATAACCTAAAGAGAACCTTCCCAGAACGTTCCCTGCAGGTTATTTTTTGATTTCATTTTTTTATAATATATACGCAGGTTTATTTGTATATTTCGTTACTGCGCGCCTCTGATCTGCGCGCGCTTCTCCAGCACGCGCTTTCTTCTGTCTTCCACAGAAATACGCGCCCTCGCGTAATTTAAAAATTAATGGTCATTTCGTTTTTACCGACTTACTAACATTAGTTTATCGATCTTTATTGAATAATGGGTTATAATGAATAAATACACCAGTGTAAATAGTGTGATATCAGAGAGATTTGACACGTAAGACAACATGATGTTAACCGAGAAGTTTTTGACCAAGAAGTAGCTACGTTCCGTTAATTCAGTGGTAAGAAAATAATGCAATGTTATCCCAGTTAAAGTAATCTTTATTCATTAATAATGTCTGTGAATAAAATTAATATTTTAAAACCACATCATTGTGTTGAAGTCATTGTTATTTGGCACTTAAACATAAAACCTGGTTGTGGTAACGTTAGGTCAGTGATAAATTACGAAATATACATATTAATGCATAATATATTCAATCTTATTTAATCCTCCATATGAAGGTTTATGTGCTTGAATTATTTCTATTGATTAAATAAGTTCAAAACAAGACCTGGTTTGTGACGTCCATTTATCCGTTTTCCATGCCGCTTATACCATATGGGACGCGGGCATTGCTGGACGATTACTGAGTACAGCAGGGTAAATGATATCGGTGTAAAGAGGTTAGGGGAACGTTCTGGGAAGGTTAGGGGAATGTTCTGGGAAGGTTAGGGGAACGTTCTATTTACGTAAAGAAAACTTTTCTGGCTAACCAATAGAGAACGTTAGGATGCCTCTTCTGGGAACGTCCTGAGAACCAAAAAATGTTATCTGGGATGAGATCAAAGGGTTAAAAAATGCGCGGGTTATCTCGACAGCTTTGGAAACAAAGACATTAAAATGCAATCACGCTTAATGGGATTATTCTACTACTTATTATGAAATGTATTTCTTTTTATTGAAAATTAGTATCATCCACACTGCAAAATATAGGCTAAGTTACGTGTTTATTCAGCTATGTGTTTTTAACGTTAGGCCTTGGGATGATGCGAGACTCATTTTACCTTTCAATATGATCCCGTATTTTACAGAATGGGTGGCCTATTAGAAGTGGATATCTTTGATTAAACAGCGTGTACAGTAGAATATATATTTTTTTAAAAAGGGGCATCAAATTAAATTTCAAAAATCTTAGAAGAGTGATAAAAAATAAAGGGATATTCTACTGATAAACAAACGTTTTGTGTTTAAACTTACAACAATTTTTCTCCGCGATCTGGATTTTTTTTATTTTACATTTCATGAATTAGGCCTACACATGTCGGGACGTCAGTTAATTAGCAAATTGAACTCCCCCTTACATCTTAAGAAACTTATTTATGAAATACTTGAATTACTATTGAATACTTGAATACTGTTCGGTTATGGAATTATATACACTTAGTTAAAAAACACTTTTACATCATCTAATCAGATAATCAAACATATAAGTTACTCACCGTCCGCGGTGGTAGGCAGCTCGCTGCAGCACTCCAGACTCCAGAAAAAGACCGCCAAGTGGTCGCAAAATGGCGCAATAGCCTTTGACCTTTTGAATTTAAAAAAAAAAAAATTACATTAAATTATAATTTTTTTTTAAAATACATTTCTTTTACGAAATGTAAAATATAATGCCTTTATCAAACAGCAGAATTATAGACTATTAAAAGGTTGTATATTTTTACTTTTTATTGAATGCTACAGAACAAATTAATTATCAGCATTGTAAATCCTGCAAAGTATTTTATATAATTTTTTTTTTTAAAGATACGTACATTTATAAAACTATACTTTATATTTTATTACCTTTGCATCAAATTACAAAAGTAAAAAAAAAAGAGTTAATGCAGCTATGAGGGTGTTTCTACAGCGGCTGTGGGAGTGATGGTCAAATGGACATCTTTCTCTCTTCTGACTGCCGTTATCAATATCTCTATTTTTTTCCTTCTTATTGAAAGTTGTGAAAACACCATTATGGAGTTGTAAAAAAAATGTATGTTATTTTTTAGGAAGTAACACAACCCACATGGAAAGAACCTGTATGAGGATATATGCACATATGCTGCATATATACAGCATATATGCACATATATGATAATATATATGCTGCATATATGCTTATATATGCCACATATAGGCAAAATGGAGGTGCATATATGTGCATATACAGGCCATATAGGTATCTTGTATTGCTTCTTTATATACATAAGCCCTATACATACAATATATGTCTCTAGCTCATGGCAGGATCTGGTCATTTTGTAGCTCATATCTCACTTTGGCAACTGTCATACACGATACCTAGTTCATATTTTCTATTTTCAAGGCAAGAACTAAGAATTATGCAAGAACTTATGTATGTGCGAACACGTGAAATTGGTATCACATGTAATTGGCATGTTATGGGATTTAACTATGGCAATTAAGTGAGAGGAGATGGAAAGCTATGATGTCTACACATTTTCCTGAAACATTTACACAGTCAATTCTTTCTTGTATGAAGAAAGTGGAAAAGAATGAAATGTATTACAAAATGGTATGTCTTTTTTTATTTTGTCAATCAAGCCTTTTTTCCCAATTTCAAGTCACTTCCAGATTCACATTACAGCTCATACACATCCACACATTCACTGTTACATCCACCAAATGCAATGCAAAATGCAATGTTTTGCAATGTATTCTCTTAATGCAGTTTCTAGATGAATATGGCTGAAAGGTCATTACTATTAGTCTAAATAGCAACAACAACAAAAAGTACATAGATCATCATCATCTCACATCTATCTGAGCATTTCACGGTGGTTAATGAATTTGAAGACACACATATAGGTTAACATACAGGTGCACATATATATGTGCATATATGTACCTATATAGATATATGTATGCACGTATATATGTACATAGGTACACATATGTGCATATATGTACATATAATATAGGAAAACGGCCAATTTTATATATGTCACATATATTAAAAACCTATATTAAAACATATATGTTTATATAGGTTATTTCCATGTGGGAATATTGTAATTCATTACTTTTAACTAATGTTTACTCTATGAAGTACCAGTTCAGTTTTGCAAACCAGTTCAGTTCAGTTTCAGTTTGGCTTGAATAATTCCAAAGGTTCCGTCTTTCATGACGTCATAACAGTATCAATTTTAAAAGGACGAATATACTCTTTTATTATTCCAACTGATAAAGACCACAATGTAATTATCACTCATAATAGTGTAGAGTCTGGACTAAATCACGATGAGTCAATTCTGCTGCTTCAGAAAGCTTTTAGCCTTGTGACATTTGCATATAAATGAATGTCCTAACTCCTGGCGCCAAGAAGTCTACGGTGAATGCCTCCGTTGTCACTTTTGTAGTTGAACGACGCAAAGCAGTAACACCGTTAGGGTCCTGTGGGTAGTTCAAAGAGATTTCAATCTCTCTCCATATCTCTAAGCATCATAGTGTATTTACCACCCTTTGGAGTAAACTGTACCAATTCTGACACCATCATAAATTAGGCAAATGGAGTCGTCAAATAGACAAAGAAAGTTTTCTCCTGCCTAAAGTTCACATATATGATTGGTCATTTCAGAAAAGAGGGGCGTAATGTGCCTTAAAGGACAATGACACAAGCGCATCTTTGCTCAGTCAACTTGCTCAGTCGATTCACAACTTTTGATGAGACGACCGTCCTTTCCCCCTTTTCCGGCAAGACTTCGCTTTCAAGTTAACTCTTCACATTTCCCACAGATCGGAGACACAATCTCTGGAAAAGAACGCTTCACCTCAAAGAACGCTCTGAGAAGCCTCATGTTTGTGAAATTATCATTCCTTGATCTTTCTTTCTTTCTTTCTCTTTTTCATTCTTTACTTTTCGTTATTCTGTATATCTATTCTTGTTCAGTCATATGTACTCGTAGTATCATCTATTAAAACCATTGTATCCACGTTTGATTGTCATTGTTGCCGCAAACCACACTTCAATGTTCAGATTTTGCTACAAGCTTTCATATAGTATCGTTGAGTACTTTAATATTCTAATAGTTAAGAAAGTTATTCTTTGCGGCCAGAAGGATAATCTTCCTGAAGATTTGATAGAAAGAATAACACTTTGTGAGATTTTATAAGAAGATCGTCGGACGAACGGATCAGTCAATTTGAAATTAATTCTTTAAAGGTTATTCTGTACTGTAGCATATATTTTCGTAGTTAATTGCAATCCATCATAACCTATTTAATATATATATATATAGGTTAGGTATTTCCCTTTTGAGTAATTTAGAGATTCATAAATAATTTGATCATAACACTTAACGATTAATTATGAATAATCAAATATAAATACATTTAATTCCATATTGAGCTAACTTAATTTATTAACATATGTAGCAAGTTGTTACAATAGTGTAAATGATACTTGATATTGCATTGTTTATTGTAAATTCCTTTGATTTGGCCAAGCAGGCCCCATATGCGTTTCTCCATGAGGAACCCATATAGAGAAGACCTAAGTGGGTCCTACCTTGGGCCCATGTTGGCAGCCTATATGGGACTGATTGTGTTAGCCCTTGTTTGACCCATATGGTTTGGCCAAGTGGGCCCCATATGTGCTTCCCATAAGGAACCTATATAGAGATGACCTAAGTGGGTCCTACCTTGGGCCCATGTTGGCAGCCTATATGGGACTGATTGTGTTAGCCCTTGTTTGACCCATATGGTTTGGCCAAGTGGGCCCCATATGTGCTTCCCATAAGGAACCCATATAGAGAAGACCTAAGTGGGTCCTACCTTGGGCCCATGTTGGCAGCATATATGGGACTTATTGTGTTAGCCCTTGTTTGACCCATATGGTTTGGCCAAGTGGGCCCCATGTGTGTTTCCCCTTAAGGAACCCATATAGAGATGACCTAAGTGGGTCCTACCTTGGGCCCATGTTGGCAGTCTATATGGGACTGATTGTGTTAGCCCTTGTTTGACCCATATGGTTTGGTCAAGTGGGCCCCATATGTGCTTCCCATAAGGAACCCATATAGAGAAGACCTAAGTGGGTCCTACCTTGGGCCCATGTTGGCAGCCTATATGGGACTGATTGTGTTAGCCCTTGTTTGACACATATGGTTTGGCCAAGTGGGCCCCATATGAGTTGCCCATTTTGAGCCCATATAGAGATGACCTAAGTGGGTCCTACCTTGGGCCCATGTTGGCAGCCTATATGGGACTGATTGTGTTAGCCCTTGTTTGACCCATATGGTTTGGCCAAGTGGGCCCCATATGAGTTGCCCATTTTGAGCCCATATAGAGATGACCTAAGTGAGTCCTACCTTGGGCCCATGTTGGCAGTCTATATGGGACTGATTGTGTTAGCCCTTGTTTGACCAATATGGTTTGGTCAAGTGGGCCCCATATGTGCTTCCCATAAGGAACCCATATAGAGAAGACCTAAGTGGGTCCTACCTTGGGCCCATGTTGGCAGCCTATATGGGACTGATTGTGTTAGCCCTTGTTTGACCCATATGGTTTGGCCAAGTGGGCCCCATATGTGCTTCCCATAAGGAACCCATATAGAGAAGACCTAAGTGGGTCCTACCTTGGGCCCATGTTGGCAGCCTATATGGGATTGATTGTGTTAGCCCTGGTTTGACCCATATGGTTTGGACAAGTGGGCCCCATATGTGCTTCCCCATAAGGAACCCATATAGAGAAGACCTAAGTGGGTCCTACCTTGGGCCCATGTTGGCAGCCTATATGGGATTGATTGTGTTAGCCCTGGTTTGACCCATATGGTTTGGCCAAGTGGGCCCCATGTGTGTTTCCCCATAAGGAACCCATATAGAGAAGACCTAAGTGGGTCCTACCTTGGGCCCATGTTGGCAGCCTATATGGGACTGATTGTGTTAGCCCTTGTTTGACCCATATGGTTTGGCCAAGTGGGCCCCATATGTGCTTCCCATAAGGAACCCATATAGAGATGACCTAAGTGGGTCCTACCTTGGGCCCATGTTGGCAGCCTATATGGGACTGATTGTGTTAGCCCTTGTTTGACCCATATGGTTTGGCCAAGTGGGCCCCATATGTGCTTCCCATAAGGAACCCATATAGAGAAGACCTAAGTGGGTCCTACCTTGGGCCCATGTTGGCAGCCTATTTGGGACTGATTGTGTTAGCCCTTGTTTGACCCATATGGTTTGGCCAAGTGGGCCCCATATGAGTTGCCCATTTTGAGCCCATATAGAGATGACCTAAGTGGGTCCTACCTTGGGCCCATGTTGGCAGCCTATATGGGACTGATTGTGTTAGCCCTTGTTTGACCCATATGGTTTGGCCAAGTGGGCCCCATATGAGTTGCCCATTTTGAGCCCATATAGAGATGACCTAAGTGGGTCCTACCTTGGGCCCATGTTGGCAGCCTATATGGGACTGATTGTGTTAGCCCTTGTTTGACCCATATGGTTTGGCCAAGTGGGCCCCATATGTGCTTCCCATAAGGAACCCATATAGAGAAGACCTAAGTGGGTCCTACCTTGGGCCCATGTTGGCAGCCTATATGGGACTGATTGTGTTAGCCCTTGTTTGACCCATATGGTTTGGCCAAGTGGGCCCCATATGTGCTTCCCATAAGGAACCCATATAGAGAAGACCTAAGTGGGTCCTACCTTGGGCCCATGTTGGCAGCCTATATGGGATTGATTGTGTTAGCCCTGGTTTGACCCATATGGTTTGGCCAAGTGGGCCCCATATGTGCTTCCCCATAAGGAACCCATATAGAGAAGACCTAAGTGGGTCCTACCTTGGGCCCATGTTGGCAGCCTATATGGGACTGATTGTGTTAGCCCTTGTTTGACCCATATGGTTTGGCCAAGTGGGCCCCATTTGAGTTGCCCATTTTGAGCCCATGCACCCATTTCCCATTAGTGACCCAGCTAGGACCCACATAGGTAGCCCAACTTTTTTTGCCCATGTGGGACCTACTTAACTGACCCAGATGGGTCCCAGATAAGATGCCCATTTTGGAACCATGCCCACTTCGTACCCATTTAGCCCAAGCATAAACCATGTGGGGCCCACATATACATGTTGGCTGGGTAAGTAACACCTCCGTTTTATCTGAATTTAATAGCAGAAAATTACACGTCATCCAGTGTTTAATATCATCAACACACGCTGTCAGTTTAGATAATTTAGCGTTTTCATCCGGTCGTGATGAAATATATAATTGAGTGTCATCAGCATAACAGTGGAAATTAATTCCATGTTTTCTTATAATATTACCAAGTGGCAGCATATATATTGAGAATAGCAGAGGGCCTAACACGGATCCTTGCGGCACCCCATAGTCTACTGACGTTATCTTTGATTTTTCCCCATTTAGACAGACAAAATGGTAGCGGTCTGATAAGTACGATCTAAACCAGTTTAATGCCTGTCCCTGAACACCAGTATAATTTTGAAGTCGATCTAAGAGTATTTTATGATCTATAGTATCGAACGCAGCACTAAGATCGAGTAGAACTAGTATTGAGATACAGCCTTGGTCAGAAGCTAGAAGTAAATCATTTGTGATTTTAACGAGTGCAGTTTCTGTGCTGTGATGCGGCCTGAATCCTGATTGAAATTTTTCATAGATATCATTTTCTTGCAAGAAAGCGCACAATTGAGCGGACACAACTTTTTCTAGTATTTTAGACATAAATGGAAGATTTGAAATTGGTCTGTAATTTGCTAGGGTATTATGATCTAATTGTGGCTTCTTAATGAGAGGTTTTATGACTGCCAACTTGAATATTCTTGGAACATGACCTAAAGATAAAGACGAGTTAATAATATTGAGAAGAGGCTCTTCCACTACAGGTAACAACTCTTTCCACTGCATGAAAAGTGGGATTTTCGTCAGTATGTGACACTGTAGATTGCCGTGAAACTTCAGGTTTACGACTGTGCACGGCAATTTGCAGGCAACACCGAAAACTGCCGTAAATTGTCGTAAATTGACGTGGGCCTTGCTTGGCAGTTTTCCCCCCCTCCCCTTAATTCTAGGGGAGGCTTTATCATGTAAATGAACATGCTGTGAGCTACACAAATGCAAATCAGAGTAGCAGCAGGGGGAGTTTTATCTAGGTTCTGAATTTTTTTGACTAAAACAAGTTTAAAGTTTAAGTTAAAATGTTAACTTAAATTTAAGTTAAATGTACTCGTTTTAGTACACATTACTAAATTTTTAGGGCAACCAGTTTGCTCCAATTTTTTAAGTAGATTCAACTTGTCCGGGCTCACAGTGTAGATTAATTACTCTGTATGTCATTAGCAATAACCAATGTTATGTAAAAAAAAAAAAAAAAAAATACAGGACAGCAGTTCATGTCTTCAACCTTTAGAGAGGTTATGTGATGCAACAAGACAATGAACCAAAGCACACAAATAAATCAAGTAAAGCATACAGTTTACATACCAACATTAATTTTTCCACCCTGCACTGTGAATGATTTTTTAAATGGCTATTAATCATAAATGTGAAAAGTACAAGTTTGTGTGTTTATAGTTAAGTCAGATTGTGTTTTTCTGTAATTGTCATTTAAATTGAGCTCACACCACATTTTATGAATTATCAATGCAGATTTTCAAGAGGTGGTTTCCTGGACAGGGTTTAAATTATGCCAAGAGTAGGCCTTAATCTAGTTAATCGTGAGTTAAAAAATTGTTGCCTGGAACAAAGATTAAGCACAGATTACTAACACCTGGACTATGAGTCCTGAACTAAAATAAACTGGATTCATTTACAGTTTTATCTAATTGCTTACACACAATTTCTGAAAATATGGCTCCATTTCTTGTAACTCTACACACAAAACATCAGACATCTCTTGCAAAAGCAACACTTTGTGCAAAACTATTTTAACTATTTCCAAAAATGTTGTTTTTGCATATATCTAACTACACACAAATATGCACAACTGAGGAATTTACAGTTGAACTGAAATCAACTGAACTGAATCAACACTGAAGTCACTTGAGCTGAATATTGACACTATATTGGCTTGTTAGAGCCGGTTTACAGCAGAATTTGTTTTGAACTTGTTACTGAAGCTGCTATGAAACAATATATTTTGTTGTATGCATATTCTTTCTTTCTCAAACCTTAGTTTTGATTTCTAAGTGATCAATTTATGTATAAGTGTTTTCACACATGATCATTGGCTGTATGGGTCCTCAGTAAATGAATGTGGCATTTAAATGGCAAAAGTTATTCTTGTCTCTATAACTTATGGCTTCCTAAAGACACGTTTATGGGTAAATAAAATATTAATAATATAAATAAAATGAATATCAAAACATATTTTAAATATAATGAAGTCATTTTATTATAGCACTCATCAGATGTTCCTGGAAACAAAACAGAGACAGAACAGTATAAACAAACTATACAACAAACTAAACACCAAATTACAAAAACATTATTATGTGAAAGTGAATAAAGTGGTGTGTGTTTTCAGTTATAAATATGTGCTGTGTAAATTAGCCTATACTTTTAGAAATTATATATAGCCTAACTTTAAAAAACAAACAATAACCCATATAGATAAATTATAATAATTGTATAATATTAAGCATTTACTTAATATACATTGTAACATTAGGCTACTTTACTCTAGCACAGTAGTCAGTTAAGCAATTAATTAATATCTTATATTAATATGTATGTAGCCTAGGCTACAAAGGTAAGTCTGCTTTAAAAAAAAAAATATTACACTTCGACATGTACAGAATGTGCGCGTTAAGAAACACGTTCAAATGTGTCTTCTTAACATGTTAAAACTGTGCGTGAAGCGGAAAACAGGGCGTGTTGAAGGTTGAAACGATTATAAGTCACGCGTTTCGTATAAAGAGATTTGGCCCCGGGCGCGTTCCATATCAGAGCCCTAGTCCAATGGGGTGCGAGGTCGAGGTCATGGCCATGACGCGTAGAAGACGAGCTTTAAACTATTTTTTTATGTTTTTTGCTGCTTTCCTTTTTCGTGATCAACAATGACAGGACACCGTCTTCAACTCAATCTCTGCATGGACGCGACGAACTTTTTGGACTCATTTTCAGGAGGCTGTCTTCGTCTTCATAACTCTGAGGCAAACTGCAGTCGCTATGAACCACAGCATGGGTAATGTAACGTTACGATATAAAGAATATGCTTTTATTCAGCTGTATAAGGAAATGGATGTGTTAATAGATCCGAGCTTAAAACTGCACATTTTGTTTACACAGACTATCCTCGCCTCATAACGAAGCCGTGAGCTCTTATCTGCTTGGAGCGATTTCCGCGAGTCCAGATTTAACCGCTGATCATGACGAAATTGTGTGTAAGTAACTTCTAATGTGTTTCTCATTCCTTGTTTAATTGTACCGTGACTGTTTTTATTAATACCAGTCTCATGTAATTGTTTTCCAGCTGCCTGTAAGACGTATTATGAATCGACACGCCGGAGCTTCAGATACAAACAACCTGAAACTGCGAAGTTTAGCTCGGAGTCGATCAAGAAGAAAAAGGGTAAGATTTATTATATTAGATCCGTTCTTTGTCAATGTGAGTATTTTTCAGGTTGCTTATTGTCTTTATGGATTGTATTACAGTTGCTGGAAGCGAGAGTGTGCTGGATGAGGTGGACATTTGGAAGTCCGCGACCATTGAACTCATGTCTGACGAGGAAGACGGCTTTGTTGACGGGGTGTCTGGATGGATTGTGCGGCCACCGCCCTCTCGCAGCCTGGAGCTCGACGAACTTTACATTACATTACGAGACATTACTGCTGCACTGTACATAGTTGTGTGTTTAACAATAAAGCTCTTTCTTTGAGTCAACCGCTGTGTTTTATAAATTAAGCCCTTTCTTTGAATGAACAGCTGAATGCTTATAAATGAAGCCCCTTGTTTGAATAAACGGCACGGTCCGTATAATTTGCCCATATATTCCTTGATGGTATGAATACTTCATAGCACAATAACATTAATATGAAACAAATTATTACAACATAAATTATATATTTATTATTATTATTGGGGTTTACATTTATAATGAGCCAGGGGGACCAATAATGATTGGTTTGCAGTGATCTGCCAACCAATCACGAGGGATTTTTCTTTTTTAAATGTAGTGGCTTCAGCCAATAGTGAGTGAGTAAATTCAAGTCTGGCCGTTGACTCTCTGGTTTCGCTGCTATTCATATGCAAATTAGAGGCGTCGCACCTCCGCGCGGTCTCTCAGCGGGGGGCTCTCCACCTACGTCATGGTTCGTTTACGACAATTTGTGGCACAGACGAACGCGACGTTCGCTGCCTCTAAATTGTCGAAAGCTGCCGAAAATTAGGGAGATTTCCAGGAGTATACAGGCGTTTATGGGGTCGAAAATCCCACTTTTCATGCAGTGTTCAGTAGTTTAGTGGGTATTGGATTTAATAAACATGTTGTTGGTTTAGATGCAATGATAAGTTTATTTAGCTGTTCCTGTCCTATAGTTGTAAAGCGGTGTAGTAGTTCTTGAGGGACGATAGTTGCGGTTGAATCATAAGACATCATTAAAGATTGTACATTTACAATTTTGTTTCTGATGCTTTCTATTTTCTCAGTGAAGAAATTCATAAAATCATTACTACTAAACTGTAACGGAATATTTTGCTCAGGCAATGTTTGTTTATTTGTTAGTCTAGCCACGGTGTTAAATAAAAACCTTGGTTTATTTTGATTATTTTCTATTATTTTGCGGAGATGCTCAGCCCTGGCTGCTTTTAGGTCAGAAACCTTGGAGTTACATTTGATGACCAGTTGTCCTTCAGAGATCACATTGCTAAGACAGCTCGCTCTTGCAGGTTTGCGCTCTACAACATCAGGAAGATCAGACCGTTCCTAACAGAACACACAACACAGCTTCTTGTCCAGGCCCTGGATATTTCTAGACTTGACTACTGCAATGCGCTTCTGGCTGGACTCCCCTCTTGTGCGATCCAAACACTTTGAATGATCCAGAATGCAGCGGCACGTCTGGTCTTCAACGAGCCCAAAAGGACCCATGTCACACCACTCTTCATCACTCTGCACTGGCTACCACTCGCTGCTCGCATCAAGTTTAAGGAGCTGACGCTTGCCTACAGAGCCACCACGCGCTCAGCTCCTGCATACTTTGACTCGATTCTACGTCGTCACACCCCCACCAGAAGCCTTCGTTCAGCTAAGGAGCGAAGGCTTGTGGTACCTTCACAGAGAGGCAAAAAATCCCTCTCCAGAACATTTTCATTCAACGTTCCCAGCTGGTGGAATGATCTGCCCACCGCCATCCGAAATGCGGATTCATTGACAACATTCAAACGTCAACTAAAAACTCATCTCTTCCGTGAGCACTTAACCTCCTAAAAAAAAAAAAAAAAAAAAATTTCCTTTCCTCTTTTCCTCCTCTTTCCCGCCCTACTCTAGCCTGTGCTACACTGAGAAATGTACACGGACCAAGTATTTCAGGCACTTGTTGCGCTCACTCGACTCTTCACGACCAATCGCTTATTGTAGCCCCAAGTTGTAAGTCGCTTTGGATAAAAGCGTCTGCTAAATGCATAAATGTAAATGTAAACAGTGCATAACATAATTAAAAGATTCAAGGAATCTGGAGGAATTTCAGTGTGTAAAGGACAAGGGCGCAAGCCTAAGCTGAACAACCGTGATCTCCGATCCCTCAGGCGGCACTGCATCAAGAATCCTCATTCATCTATAAGCCATATCACCACATGAGCTCAGGACTACTTTGGCAAACCTTTGTCAAGTACCACAATACGCAGTTAAATCAACAAATGCCAGTTAAAACTGTACTGTGCCAAAAGGAAGCCCTATGTTAACAGTGTCCAGAAGCGCCGTCGACTTCTCTGGGCTCGAGGCATCTGGGATGGACCATCACACAGTGGAAACGTGTACTGTGGTCAGATGAAGCAGTATTTCAGGTATTTTTTGGGAGGAATGGACGCCGTGTGCTCCGGACCAAAGAAGAAAAGGATCATCCAGACTGTTACCAGCAACAAGTCCAGAAGCCAGGGTCTGTCATGGTATGGGGTTGTGTCAGTGCCCTTAGCAAAGGTAACTTGCACTTCTGTGAAGGCACCATTAATGCTGAAAAGTACATAGAGATTTTGGAGCATAATATGTATCTTTGTCACAAAGCAGTGTCAAACTGCTTTGGCGATCCGAACAGCTGAATCGACTCACTGATTCATAAAACTTCAAACCGCTGAATCGACTCACTGATTCATAACGCTCCAAACCGCTGAATCGACTCACTGATTCATAACGCTTCAAACCGCTGAATCGACTCACTGATTCACAACGCTTCAAACTGCTGAATCGACTCATTGATTCATAACGCTCTGAACCGCTGAATCAACTCACTGATTCATAACGCTCCAAACCGCTGAATCAACTCACTGATTCATAACGCTCCAAACCGCTGAATCGACTCACTGATTCATAACGCTTCAAACCGCTGAATCGACTCACTGATTCATAACGCTTCAAACCGCTGAATCAACTCACTGATTCATAACGCTCTGAACCGCTGAATCGACTCACTGATTCATAACGCTCTGAACCGCTGAATCGACTCACTGATTCATAACGCTCTGAACCGCTGAATCGACTCACTGATTCATAACGCTCTGACCCGCTGAATCGACTCACTGATTCATAACGCTCTGAACCGCTGAATCGACTCACTGATTCATAACGCTCTGACCCGCTGAATCGACTCACTGATTCATAACGCTCTGACCCACTGAATCGACTCACTGATTCATAACACTCCAAACCACTGAATCGACTCACTGACTCATAACGCTCTGAACCGCTGAATCGACTCACTGATTCATAACGCTCTGAACCGCTTTAATCGACTCACTGACTCATAACGCTTCAAAGCTTCATGATGCTGTTCTGAAATTGGTCATCACAGCGGGAAACTGCTTTGCTCTTTTGCTGTTATTTTTGTTGGCCAATGGGAGTTTGCGCTTCATCATGGTTTCTCTGATATCTATGGTTTCTCCGCGGGGGTTTGCAGCTTTTCGATGACGTTCGCGTCGGGTAATTACGTCACTTCAAAGCGTTCCAATGGCAACAGGGGGAAATGGCGGCTCTTGTGTGAAGTAAATGAACATTTGTCAACTTTCTGCTAATATATATATGACTTTTTTGCAGTGAAAATGCGGGGATTATGAAATCATGCTAGCCCGCATATTCTACATGCGGAAATAGGCAATTTACACGGCGAAAGTGCGGCGTATTTGAAAAAATGCGGCCCCCGCATAAATATGCAGACTTTGGCTGATTATGCATTAAATCATGCGATCGCATAATCACGTTTTTCTGGAGGGACTGATATATAATCAATGTAGCTACGGGTTGCCTGAACGACATTTGTGTGGCTATTATGTTTAAGTTTTTTTTTTATGAAAAGAGTGGTGTTTTATGACATATTTAGTTTTATTGTAGCCTAAAATATATACGTTTCTCAATACCAAATAGCCTTCGTGAACTTCTGACTTGCATCCATGGTTCAACTCCGGAGAACGAACTCCCGAGGACGAGAGGACACTAGTCCGGTACTCTGCTAATGGAACAGCAGCGTTCTTGATAGTGTTACTCAGTGTATATATGTATATTTTAGGCTACAATAAAACAAAATATATGATAAAAACCACTCTGCCTCTTTTCATTTTTTTTTTCAAACAAAAAAAACATTAATATGTGTGTATTATATGATTATCACTGTAATACAATTAAATATGACATACAAACACAACCCAGTCTCTTTTTATTAAATGTCAGTTTATGTGATCAATAACAGCCATTAGAAAAGTATAAGTAAAAGGTATAAGAAGCTATACAAGAAATAAGCAAACAATTCAGTCAAACATACAAAGTCAGCCCTAGTCGGCTACAACGGTAAAGTTTAATAGCCTAAAAATATAAAGTTATGAAACTTCACTTTGCCCTCAGCCAAAACGATCTGGCAGGGAACAAATTATAGATTAATAAGACCAAAGATCGCCCGATAGATCTACACAAGACAAATCATATCTCATGTTTAACCACTACAGAGCCAGCGGCAAACGTCAGAAGGTCTAGCCGAGTTAAGGCTGCTCTCGCCGGGGTTGTTGCAACGAGCGTTGAGCGTCCGCTGATCAACTGGATCTCACAACTCCGAAAACGCCAGATAAAATATTCAAATATTTTGGTTGGTGCGAGATGCATTCTGGGATACCGGTCTGTCTGAAGTCCACACAAGTCTCCTCTCGATGCATCCTCGATAAAAGTGGCGGATCAAGGACACATTCATGGATTTGAACTGTACTCGGCTAGATGTGAACTTTGAATTGGAACAGTACTTGGGCATCGACTGATGACGTTTCACAATTGACGATTCCTTCCGTCCTCTGGAGTTTGTTTTCCCGAGTCGAACTTGGCAAGTCTGAACTACCAAGGACGCAAGTCAGAAGTTTGCGTACTTGGTATTGAGAAACGGCCCTCGTTCTCCTCTCCACCATCAGCTGGTGTTTGGTGGGCGTTCTGACACAATATGGCTGCCGTCACATCATCATTCAGGTGGTGCTGCACATTGGTGGTGGTGGTTGAGGAGATTCCCCCCTTCTATATGTAAAGCGCTTTGAGTACCCAGAAAAGCACTATATAAATGTAACACTATTATTATTATAAGTTGTAATGCAAGTAAATGTTCATAAATCAATTTCTCTCGAAGCAGAAGCAGTCCAGGAAAGCAGCGTTCAGTCTGGAGTCGGTTTTAATGTGAATGCTGAGGGAGGTGCAAGTGTAAAGGCTCCTCTATTGGCTGGAAACACCTTCACAGGAACAGTGTACTTTGGTGACTCAAATGCTGCAGGAAATGGTACATTTATATCACTATGACTGGACACACTACTAATTGTAATATCTAATGTGACACATTATTTAACACCATTGTAATGCTATGGAATAACATCTCACTTAATATTTTTCTGTATTTTTAGTTCATTTCTCTCATTCTCTAAGCATCTTTTCTTTCTCCTCACAGATAAACAAAAGACAGCAGAGAAACACACAAAAGAACAAGGTAGATAAAATACTATAAACACCCGATATGATAGAATTAACCCTGCAGGTGTTAAAATAAATACACAGATGAAAACAGAAGAGAGTTTATTCATTCATAGCTGTCGTTGACATGACAAGGACTGTAAAAGTATATACTCACTGGTATTTTTAATTGCTTTAAGCAAATCAAATTTATGCAATTTTTCCTAACCACCTTATTCCTAGTTCTCATGATTCCTTGCGTGAATAATAGGTGCAAATAAAGTTTGAGAAGACCAGCAAATCTGTCATTCACTTGTCAGAGTAAAAATTAGCCTGTCGCGAAATAATAGGTTGTGAGAATTGGGGATTGATTTGAGAGACTGATCTATACTTTGAGTGTAACTACATTTACATTTCTGCATTTGGCAGACGCTTTTATCCAAAGCGACTTACAGTGCCCTTATTACAGGGACAATCCCCCTGGAGCAACATGGAGTAAAGTGCCTTGCTCAAGGACACACTGGTGGTGACCGCTGGGATCGACCCAGCAACTTTCTGCATATCAGTTCCATGGTTTAACCCACTGGACCACCATCTCCACTAAACTAAACAAGCCAATGTACATTAGCATGCAAGATGTGCATCTGACACTCCGCCCCGCAGCGCGGGTATACATATGGAAGCGGATGAATCTCATATTTGGTTTTCGCTGAGGAGCCGAGTCGGTGACAGAGTGAGTGACTCGGCCGCCCAGCGGTGGTACTTCCTTCTGGGAACGAGGGTTACATATGTAACCGAGACGTTCCCTTTCAGTAGGTCACGTTCGACATTACGTCGCAACTGACCGACGAATTGGGGATCCCTAGGAAAGCGCCACTGTTGCTGGCCCTTCCAGCGCCCTGCATAAGCCTCCTATGTAGGGCTCTATGCAGAGAAGGTCAATCACTGCTGTTCCGCATGACAGACTCAGTGGGACTATTGGATAACAATGGGGAAGTGTGCCCTTTCTAGTGGAAAAGGGACGCTGCAGACACATCCTGCCTGGAGGAAGTTTCGAGCAAAATGAGAAAGAAGCTGTTTTTTTTTTTCAAAATTGGTGATTTTTGCTTTTTTGCAGAATCTGTTAGTTGAGATCACGAAGAAGCCTCTCCGTGTTTGAGATAGCAGTATTGGTATATTTAAAAGCTTACACTTTGAGGTTGAAATCGGCTTGTTTTTCTGAGATTCTAGCATGCAGCAGAGGCGTGTTTCTTTTGTTATTGCCCCCGCCCTCCAAGGGAAGCGTGGCTCAGTGTTGCCAAGTCCGCGGTTGGGCCACTTCAACACTGTTGCCGCGGGCTGTTTTTCATGTCCGCGGGTTGAAGCGACCCCAATTATGTGATATTTAGCCCCGGGATTGCAAATTTTAGTAGGCAACCATGCCAAAAAAACACATATTTTACCCCCAAATGCGGTAATTTTTACCAGAGAAGAATTTTTACCAAATTTTTACCAGAGAAGCCCCCCTGAAACGCGATTGGGTTAGTTTTGAGCTAGTTTTGAGCTGAGTAACAATTGTGTGGGTTTTGTTGTGAACAGTGTAAATTTCATTGACAAATAATTTGTGTCATAATTTTTGTCAACGACCTTTTTTCACTGATGAAAACGAGACGATAACTAAATAAAAACTAGTGTTGGATGACAAAAACTATAACGATAATCAACTGGCATTTTCGTCAATTCACAAATTCACAATTCGTCATGTAGAAAACCAGCAAATAACAAATAAAATTAGCATCAAGATGTACTTTTTGTTTACATAAACATTAAAATAATAACATTAAAAATGATGGCACGATTTTAAAGGAGTGTGTAAAAAAGCCCATGTTCAGTTCGTGTTCTCTTTATTATAAGGGCTGTACAGCTATTATGTTGGTTAGGTGTGGCTTAATCTGAGAGCGCGAGCTCAAATCACTTCAGTCCGGAAAATGGAAGCAGAGGTCCTGCAATTGTACCCGTAAAGCAGCAAAATAAGACAGATTAAGATCCTTTTTTGCAGCGCCTTCACTTTGTGAACTACAGGGGAGAATATTTGTAATCATGATTGGCAGTGAATGGTTCTTATTTATCCCGAACGTATCGCTGAGGTTTCCTTCTTGACGATTCTAGAATGTGCATTATTGAAGAACGTGAGTTTCATTTGAGTGTTCAATATATTATTACTGTCACTTAATCACTGTTTGCTTGATCTACTGCTGAAAAATTATATTTGATGTAATATGAGAAGTGTGGTTAGAAGATTACATGAGCTGTTAATTTAATAGTCAAGTATGACGCAGCATTTCTAACGTGCTGTTAGTGTTAGATGTACATTTAACTGTTTTCTGTTACTGATTAAGTTTATTTGTTTATTGTAGAACCACATTTGAGAGTCATACACATCAACAGGATAAATACTCTGTAGTAATACACATCTTAGATTTATATACACATGCAGTTTTGATCGTCGAGGATTCATCGTGCTTCAGGGGACCTGAGACTGTAGCGTAACGACCAGCTTCACATTGCAATCCGGACATCCAAACGTTGCTAAGAACTGAAAAGGCTTACACAGACTGTTACCATCATTGCTTTCACTGCCTAATCGCAAGACTAGCAAACATCTGTATCCTTGAAACCCGAATCTGTTTAAATAATTCATTGTTTATTAGTTTATTATTTTGCGCAGGCCTACGCTCTTTTTATGTACATTTTATTTGCATTTGTGTGATATTTGACAGTGAATATGTACGCATTGTATTTGATTGCTATTCAACATTCATGAGAGTAAATTAGTACAATTCAGTTTTCTCTTCATTACTCTCGTGGCCATTGGACATCAGATGTGGTAGTCGACCTTCTGAGACAGTTGGCATCGTAATAGTAATTAGTGCAATACAGTTCCTTTTAAACAGAGTGTCTTGCAACATGTTATCTACAATGCACAAGTTATATAGAGTTTTGACAAAAAAGGTTTTATAAAAAGATAAAACTCACATATTTCAGCCTCTAAATCATTTTTAGTCAAAAAATATAAATTACTGACATTTACAATGCACATTATCCTTTATTATTAATAGTATGCGGTCCAATTGCAACCATGCAGCTTTACAGGGGGTGTGGCTTATCTAAATGAGATGTAAATGAGCCCTATTGTCACACCCAGCAGGTGAGAACAGGTGAGACCTGCACAATCTTTAGAGGCAAATTTCTCCCTATTAAGCTTTTTTGAGTGCCTACTTTCAAATGGCCACAACTTCTCAAATATTATCAGATTTCCATGTGTTACACATCGCTGGAAAGCGTCTCAGGTTACAAATGTAACCATTGTTCCCTACGGGGAACGCATCCAGCGTGACAGATGCCTAAAATCACATTAAATCACGTCAATCCTATTGACCGGCGACAGCCTCTGATGTCATCTAGGCGCAACCAGGAAGTATAAAAGGGGCGCCTTGCCAACATGACAGTATCTCATCGTCTGAAGGGACTGTTTCGGCAGGCAGGCCCTGCGGCATGCCACAGCGACGCAGCGTCTCGTTCCCTGTTCTCAGGGAACAATGGTTACATTTGTAACCTGAGACGTTCCCTTTCGAAAGGGAACTCGCGCTGCGTCAGCTTTGACGCTACGGGGAACGATATACCCACGCCGCCATGGCGACAGGAGTGCATGCCCATTGGCAGTGACAACTGTCAAGACAAGCAAATTCTGCTGAAATGCCTGAACCACTCCCCTTCTGGTCGCATAGGCTGTCAGTGACAGCGCTCCCTACGGTCAAAGCCCAAGCTATATCCTGAGAAGGAAACCTTCACACACATGAGGTCCTTCCCAGGCCTTGCTCGAAGGCCTGGAACCAACCCGTTCGACTCAGAAGGGGTTCCTTTAAGGGAACGTGGCAAGGGAACAAGCGAGGGAAGTACCAGCGCTCAGCGAAGTGCTTTCAAACCCTTGCTAGCGAGGGGAGTCAAGCCGCTCGATCCTCGGATCTACCAAGCACTTACTTTAAAACGTGCTTAGGAGGCCAAAGGCCTTTCAGGCTGATCGTATCAGGGGGGCGCCTCGGGGCCTACCACCAATGGATCAGCGCCAGGCGGCCGTAAGCTCATAGCAGACCCTCGCTTGAGAGGAGCTCATAAGCCTGCCCGGTAGGTAACCATGTCGTAGGCAGACTATGAAGGTCCCCTCCTGTGGGGACCGCATAGCAGCAGCGACGTCTCGTCATGCTAGGGTAAAGACACCGCCTTCAGGTCTCCTGACCTGAAGGCGGTGTCTTTACCCTAGCATGACGAGCAGCGACGTCTCGGGACCTTCATAGTCTGCCTACGACATGGTTACCTACCGGGCAGGCTTATGAGCTCCTCTCAAGCGAGGGTCTGCTATGAGCTTACGGCCGCCTGGCGCTGATCCTGCTTACCCCACAGCAGGCCCTACTTAGCAGCTCGAACCAGCCGTCGAGGGACTAGTGCCTATAGTGTCCCCTCGGGGAAGACCAGGCAACGCCTGCTGACCACAGCAGGCTCTCAGGGAGGCCAAACAGGGCCTAACTCCTGAGCGAAGGTAACCCAGACCGGGAGCCTTCCCCTCAGGGAGGCCTGGCGGGACCTACCCCCCCCCCCCCCCCCCCCGAATAGGGGGTCTGCAGATTCCAAGGATCCTGCCGTGACTTCAAGAAGGCTGGCTGCTGCTACCTGGGCTGACTGCAGCTGTCTACTGCTGACGAAGGCCTGGAAGTCCAGTTCCCCAGGGCCAATGACGGGTCACTGCTGATGTCGACACCAGTGGAGAAGAGCCTCCGAGGCCCACTCGTGGGCCAGGGTGTCGGGACTTCTGCTTGAAGTCCTGCTGCCCAGACCGCCAGGCTGACCACTAACAACCAGCCGGCTCCTACGCCCACACCTGGGGCTGGCTCCATCCCAGAGGCAGCTAGGGACAACTGCTTCGCCGTGTCCTAGGGCCCCCAGGATGGCGCAGTCTCTCGGGCAGTGCCTACAAACATGGACCTAATCACATTGCCAACAGCAGTGTACTCAGCGAAAGTGCTTAAACAAAGACCCTCTAAAGCGAGGGGAGTACAACTTACGTCACCTGCATTGGGGCGGCTGTCTTACTTTCCATGCAGCGGCCAACCTTGATAGTGAGGGCGTCAGCCATTGGCAATGCTCAGGCCTCAGGGGAGCATCCGACCAGCACCATATAGACAGAAGGATTATCCGATGTTCAGCTCGACCCGGGCCCTAAAGGAGGTGGAGCAGAGACATAAAGCAAGGGAAAATATCACAGAAATGTGAAATCCGCCGGCCGAACCATCCTCCAGGAGGAGGCCGGGGGCCGCCAGCAGATGGCGGCCACCATGCTCCGAAAGGCAGAAACAGCAGATAAAGTCTAATCGCAAACCGGCGAAAGACGCTTAATTCCACCCCACGACCACTGGCGAAGTCGCTGTCTCCTGCAACACCTCATCTGCATTACTCGTGGCCCCAGAACGCAGAGAAGGGGGCGGGCCTTGGCCGGACGACTCTGTAACAAGAGGAGGCTGAAACAAGGATGCATAAACAATGGCATGTTCTTATATTCAGAAGACAGGCCAGGGGCGAACGACTTTCATTAAAAGGAACGCCCCCATCCTTGACAAAGCCTAGGCCAAGTGGTGCGACATAAGTCCACACTAGATCTGCTTAGGGCCCGGGAAAGAAATATTATCACCTCTAATATTATACAATGAAGCCCCAAAAACCCTTTTCCCAAAGCCCCGCAGAGCTGGGCGCAGATCTCACTACAGCTTGTGCATTAGCGCGTACCCGGTCTTCAGCTACTTCCCACTTTACGCTAGGAAAAACACAGCTCGCCCCCTACACTACAAGCCCTCGGGCAAGAGCGCTATTAGGGAAAATATAACACGGAGAGGCAGCACACTCTACTAGCAAAAAGTGAGGCATTCACACACAACCACATAATGTTGCAAAGAAGATCGTTCTCAGCTTACTCACGGGGAGCTGCAGGCCCTGAGAAGATCCAGCGGCGATCCAAATTTCCCCAGAAAACCTTTCAGGCGAGCGAAGGTATAGGAGTTCTGAAAAACATAGTTTTGAAAATGTTTCACCCTCAAAGAGGGGACTCACCAATCGCTCCCAGCGGTGCTTCAAGCCAGCCATAAAGCTAGTATCCGCCCGCCATCCTGAGGGGGGCGCTCTCCCAACCAAGCCAGGCGGGCCATCAGAACCTTACATTTCTGCTCATCATGGGCCCACCGGCCTGATGTAAAGGCGCCCGGGGAAAAACCGGAGTAAGGGAAAAGAGGCAGCGTTATCTGCGTCCCCTCGGGGGCGGAGTCCGCTGCCTGCGCTGGTCCCGGCTGCCAGCACCGGCTTCCTTCCTCTTATGCGCCGCGGTCCTCCTCCGCGGGGGCGCTCGAGAGGCGACACTGGCTCTCTGTTCCCGTCTCCAGTCCTCAGACTGAGACGGGCCAGGGACACCCGACTGCCTGGGCGCGGTCCCGGACCTCAGCGGGATGCATGACTTAAATGCCGCCGAGCGCGCCCTCGCCACTCTGAACTTACCCACCACCGCCTCTACGGAGGTGCCGAACAGTTCAGAGGGCGAGACCAGGGCATCGAGGAGAAAAGCTCTTTCTTTCCCCGCGATGTCCACTAGGTTCAGCCACAGATGTCTCTCCGTGGCCACCATCGCCGCCATCGAACGACCGATGGCGAAAGCAGTTTGCTTGGTGGCCCGGAGAGAAAGATCTGTGGTGCGGCGCAGCTCGGCCACCGCATCAGGGGTTATCCCATCCCCCTGATCGAGGTCCCTCAGCAGATCTGCCTGGTAGGCTTGTAACACTCCCATCGTGTGTAAAGCCGCCCCGGCATGACCCGCCGACATGTATGCCCTGCCGTTCAGACGCGATGTTGTCCTTAAAGGTTCTGACGGCAGGGTGGGAGCCCTCAGTGTCGATGGCCGCCCGGAAGCGAGATAGTTCGCAAACGTCTCGTCTACGGGCGGCATCGACACATATCCAGCTTCCGGTAATCCCTCGACGTCAGCAAAATTAGACCGCTGACGTCGGTGGATCCGGGCTGAATAGGGCTTCTTCCATCCTTTCGAGATCTCAAGATGGAGATCAGGAAAGAAAGGAAGACTCCCGGGAGCTGGTTGGTCATGGACGGAGAGATAACGGTCATCCAGCCTGCTCGGACGAACGTCATCCCTCCTAGCGCGCTGCCACGGCAGCTGCAGTCTACCCGCAGCGCGCTCCATAACCTCCAACAGCTCCCCATACATGGGACAGAATGGTTGAGAAGTCTCCGCCTCAAACACTTCACTTGACTCCTCAACCATCCTTTGCTCAAGCGGAAGAGCAGCAGATGAGGAGGAGCTCAGGTCCCGCTCCTCCTCCGAGGTCCGCCCCTCGCGATCTGGCTCGTTGTCTGCGAGCACTACACCTGTCTCCAGACGACGAGCCAGATCCAGCTGGGAGCCCCAGGACTGAAGCCGCCGCTCGGCCTCAGCGCGAGCGGGGAAGCTCCCAGCTGCTGAACTCTCTCCCCTCGAGAAGAGAGCCAAACGAGAGCGGAGCGTTCTCATGGAAAAACGCTCGCAGTTCGCACAGGAGGCTCCCTCGAGAACCTCCCGTGCGTGCTCTTCCCCCAGACAGTATACACAGAGTGAATGTGTGTCATCAGGTGTAAGGTACCTGGTACACAGCTCTGCGCACCTGCGGAAGTGACGCTGCTTCTTAGAGCACTTCATTCTCACAGGTTCTTGGTTGACGCTTTGGCGATAACAGGCAAAACAGTCACTGAAGACGAAGAGAAACTGTCATGTTGGCAAGGCGCCCCTTTTATACTTCCTGGTTGCGCCTAGATGACGTCAGAGGCTGTCGCCGGTCAATAGGATTGACGTGATTTAATGTGATTTCAGGCACCTGTCAGGCTGGAGGCGTTCCCCGTAGCGTCAAAGCTGACGCAGCGCGAGTCTACACTTGGAGATTACACTTTCAGAATCTGAGAATAACTCAAAATGCCCCAGAACCGACTTGTGTCCCTACTTTCCGTGACTGGTCACATATTGATGATTAAGGCAATACAACATACGGTGTCTCCGTCTAGTTAGGGACGAGAATAACACCGGCAGAGAGGGCAGAGAGGGCTCGGACTCACCTAGAGAGGGTGAAGTTAATGAGATACATGATTAATCGAGTGATGATTGAGCATTACTTTTATTTTATTTAGGATTATCAAGGGCTGCAGGGAGTCAGAATGTAACCTACTAACTTTTTATTGTTTTTCATTTTTCGCTTGAATTTTGCTCTTTGAAAGTTGACATTCATGACTTAGTTCATCTCTGGAGTAAAGATTTCTGCATGATATGATCATAATTTCTGGAAGTTTCCTCTTAGAAGACAGCTTACTATTTAAACTGTATAACAAGTCATGACAGTATGTTTTAAGATGTTGATAACCGGATGTTCAAACTAATTTTCTTTTCCTTTAAGCAGCACAGGTGGAACCAGATCAGGAAAAGACAAATAGTCAGTCCCAGTCTGCTGTTAACAATGATCAAGAAACATTAAGAGAAAACACAAGCAGCAAACCCATGGGGAAACACCACAGCGATGGAAAGGGCTCAAGTGTTGCACACATTATAAAGAAAAGCTGGAGCAGAAAAATAGCAGATGGAAGCAACGAAAACCTCCCCATGTTTAAACTCAAGCTGAAAGAAACATGGCGGAACAAAGATGGATTCTGCAGAAGAATCACATTTGGGAGAAACATCACAAAAGAGAACAAGACCATCATGATGATCGGAGCCACAGGTGCAGGAAAAACCACTCTGATCAACAGCATGATCAACTACATCCTGGGAGTGCAATGGGCAGACGACTTCCGGTTTGTGCTGATAGATGAAAGGAAGCAGAAATCCCAGGCAGAAAGTCAGACTTCAGAGATCACGGCATATCAGATCAATCACATGGATGGTTTCCAGGTCCCATATTCTCTGACCATTGTGGACACGCCAGGCTTCGGTGATACCAGAGGAATTTCACATGACCAGAAGATCACAAAGCAGATTCAGGAGTTCTTCTCTAATCCAGAAGGGATCGACCGCATTGATGCCGTGTGTTTTGTAGTACAGGCTTCACTTGCCCGTCTGACGCATACACAGAAGTACATCTTTGACTCCATTCTTTCCATATTTGGGAAGGATATTGCTGAAAACATCCTTATGATGGTCAACTTTGCAGATGGGAAAACTCCTCCTGTTCTCGAGGCCATCAGAGTCTCTGAGGTGCCCTGTGCTACCAATGAGTCTGGAGAGCCGCTTCACTTCAAGTTCAACAACTCTGCTGTGTTTGCTACCAATAATAAATCTGGAGAAGATGAGCAGTCAGACTGTGAAAACTTTCACCAAATGTTCTGGAAGTTGGAATTTTCCAGCATGAGGAAATTCTTCACATCCCTTAGAACAATGGAAACCAAGAGCTTGTCTCTGACACAGGAGGTCCTGGAAGAGCGACAGCAGCTAGAAGTGCTTGTGGAAGGTCTCCAGCCCCAAATCAATGCTGGCCTGACAAAATTGGATGAAATCAAGAAGACTAGAGCAGCTCTGGAGCAACACAAGGCAGAAATGGATGCAAACAAGGATTTTGAATACGAATTAGAAGTTACTGTCCCAAAACAGATTGAAAACAAAACTGGCTACTTCTCAACCAACTGCCAAACGTGTCACTTCACATGTCATGATGCATGCACTACTGCAAATGACAGTGAAAAACATGGGTGCAAGGCCATGAAAGATGGAAAGTGTACGGTCTGTCCAGGAAAGTGTGTTTGGAATGTGCACTTCAATCAGAAATACAAATGGGATTATGTCAAAGAAAAGAGAAAGGGAACCTATCAGGATTTAAAAAAGCGTTTTGAGGCTGCACATGGACAGGCCATGCCAAAAGAAAAGATCTTTGAAGAGCTTGAAAAGGAGCTTGAGATTGTCCAGGATATTGTAACCGGAATAATTGAAAGATCTCAAAAGTCTTTGGAGCGTCTGCAGGAAATCGCCCTCAAGCCCAATCCTCTGACCACGCCTGACTACATTGATCTGATGATTGAGTCTGAGAAACAAGAAGCCAAGCCTGGATTTCAAGATCGCATTCAGTCTCTAATGGATGTTAGGATGAAGGCAGAGTTCATCTGTAAGGTTTCCACAGGAGAAGTGCTTCCAGAGGATTGGAAACAGTACAAACTCGCTACAAGAAAAAAGTATAATTATCCAAGAGTCCTGTTCAGTAAAGCACTGAATAATGCATTCAAGTGAAACTTTAGCATTACTACGACTATAAATGAAAACTTTGTGTTAAGATACTCTGCATGCAGTTTTATTATACTCTATTTACACATGAGTTTAAACGGTCTTCACCTTCATTCTACACATGATGTACAGTGCCTGTATTATTACATAAACAGAAATGCGTACAGCTAAAACTGATGTATGTTGTATTGAATGAGCCGGATGAAATGAGCAGAATGCTGTTATGAGATGTTTATTGAGTCTAGTAACAGTAACAGTAGGACATTCCTCATACTCTAAAATCTGAAATGATGTGTGTTTCATGTGTCCTGGACTCTGATGTCCTGACTCTGTTCCTGTTGAAGTTTCGCTGTTGATCGATTAGTTGTTCCCAGCTGTAATACACGTGTTACTCTTGAGTGTGTTATCCTCAGTCATGGAGCAAAGGCACGCGCATTTCAATGAAAACAGACCAAAGGAAACAAGGGAACATGAGAACTGAGAGACTGCAACCAAACACATTCAACATTACGTCACGTATAGACGACAGAATGTCTAAGTGTAACCTCCATTTTGATTTTAAAAGGATTTATTTTAATTGGGAAAATTCATTAAAAATACAATTGTTTTCTTGTGTACTTTTAATCCGTTGTTTTCTTCACTGTCAAGTTATTTTTCCCTGTTCATAAACCTGTCTGATGTATTACACTTTAAATAAATAATGTATGTAACAATGGCTTTATTTGTTTCATTTGATAAATTAAAAACCTCACTGTTATTTTTCTACCAATCTCTCAGTGAATAGTCTCCTCTATTGGGATAGATGTAGAATGAGGACAGTTTGAGCTTTACTCTCTTGAGGATTTACACATTTCAATTATATGACATTTCCATCAAATTGAAGGGAGTGATCTGTAAATGATAGACTAAATCATGTTTCAGTAGTCTATTAGTCTAGTCGCCGCAAATTAATAGAAAAGTGTGGGGCTAAACCGCCACCAAAATGAATAGAAAAACCTCAAAACTCATGATATGCTAGCAAAAAATATCTGGTTCATTTAGACATTTACCGCCACCTACTGGCAGTTTTAGTTGATTATTTACCATTAATTCATATTATAGTACTTTTTCTGTTCTAAATGTATGTATATGTTTGCCGTCCAACAGTTGACCAATGCTGTGTGTGTATGTGTCCTGTCGCAAAATGCAGCGAAAACTCCTACACAACATTAATAGTGTGATTAAGGAGTGTACATGTATATAATGCAACTAAAATAGGAATACTCCACATGTCTTAATTCCATTTGTGTTTATTTCGAGTATGACTTTAACCAGATGAAGGTCATTATAAATCACTGTTTCCATGATAGTTTCTTCATCAGAGTATTGAGTACTCAGCTCAATGAAAGTGTACATACAAATGCTTTCTTCTGTTTTAGCTACTGTTCATCTACATTTCTGCTGTTTCTGAAGTTGTTTTGTAAACAGTTGTAAAAAGTACTTTACAAGTAAGTTATGGCTAATACGTGAGATGGTGGTCCAGTGGGTTAAACCATGGAACTGAAACGCAGAAGGTTGCTGGTTCGATCGTCACCAGCAGTGTGTCCTTGAGCAAGGCACTTTACTCCATATTGCTCCAGGGGGATTGTCCCTGTAATAAGGGCACTGTAAGTCGCTTTGAATAAAAGCGTCTGCCAAATGCATAAATGTAATACAAGAATGCTATGCAGCTTCGATTCAAAGAGATTCAGTCAGTCTGATAGTACAAGTTGTGCTTATCATAACCTCCGTATTTTGAAGATGAATAGACAGTTGCTGGTCATTGAGCTTAATATCAGGTCACAAACTGGAATCCTGAGTTTCCTCTTGCTTTGTTGTTTATTGATGGGTTTTCATCTGAAACTGGACATATTTAAATCATTTCTAGAAAACCTCGCTCTTGGAGCCAGTGCTGTCTCTGATCCATATCGGCAAAATTAATCGATTTTATATACATGTCCACAAGATGGCACCATTAGTAAATTTTTTGATGATGGTACACTGTACATGATCAACACATATTTGCAAAATAACAGGCCATCAACACATTTCACTTTAAATTACTCATATTGCTTGAAATCTCTATAATGAACACAGCGGCGCTACAAAATCAACTAGATGGTGTGGCGAACATGCACATTCTTATGGAGCAATGGCACTAGATTCATGTTAAGTGCGGCATAAAAACTATCTGCAAATTCAAGACAGAGCTGACAAAACACACTTCATATGCGAGCACACTACAGCCGTGAGTAAACTCAGGATGTTGCCTGTAAAGTTTAGTTTATTGATTTATAAAGCACATTTAAAAACAACAGATGCTGAGACCAAAGTGTCAAGGGTTTATAATGTAATAATTTTCTCAAAATGTAAAATACAATCTTGAGCTCATAATGTAATAACAATTTTTACATTATGAGAACATTATTACATTATAAATTCACCAAACACGTCATATTTTCATTATTGTAATAGCTTTTAAAACAAAACTAAAACTATTAGTATTACCTTAAAGTAGATTTAAAAAAAATGCGGCCCTATTTTTGAGAATTTTCTGAAAACGACATACCCAAATAAATGTAATTTACACCTAGGATGACTTGAAGGTGAGTAAATCATGGGATAAATTTCATTTTTGGGTGAACAAACCCTTCAATCAATAGTTTTGCAGTGGTCACCATATTAGTGGATGAGAGAGATTTAAGAGCAATAGCAAGGTTGGTATTTTTAGCTAATAATAACCAAACCAAGATTTGGTTTAGGTTCATAGAGGCAAAGAATCACCTGACTCAAAGTGGAGGCTGGTTGCTTTGTGTTGGGGATTCGTTGCCTCCATGTTGTGTGTCAGAATCGCTGAATAAAGACCTTGGTTTGCTCCTTACTGGTTTTGGTCTGTTGCTCAAGCAAAACTTCAGAAGATTTGGTATAGTGTTAACTTTAATGGAGTATTTTTATGGTAATATTTTTCCTCTTTATGTAGCTTCTCCCTGTTGTCATTTTGTGGCAAACGCATTTGTCCGCACAGGAGAACTTCTCACGAAAAATCTCCGCCTGATTCACAAAACGTGCGTACGCACATTAATTTGTTCTTAACCTCATTATAATGTTAGTGAATGTGGAGTATTCTAGATGAGTTGCCGCGTGCACGAGGTTAGTCGTTTGCTTAAAACACGCCCAAACATCTCCATATAAGGGCTTTCAGCCCAACCCATCTCCATATAAGGGCTTTCAGCCAAACCCATCTCCATATAAGGGTTTTCAGCCAAACCCATCTCCATATAAGGGCTTTCAGCCCAACCCATCTCCATATAAGGGCTTTCAGCCCAACCCATCTCCATATAAGGGCTTTCAGCCCAACCCATCTCAATATAAGGGCTTTCAGCCAACCCATCTCCATTTAAGGGCTTTCAGCCAACCCATCTCTATAAAGGGCTTTCAGCCCAAACGTCTCCATATAAGGGCTTTCAGCCCAACCCATCTCCATATAAGGCACACTGGATGTCATGCGCATGCGCGGGTTGTGAGCGCGTTGTTTGTGTTTGAGCTCCGTCAAATTGATTCATAATCCTTGATTTTCTTCTTAATACTCGCTTACAAACGAATACTTTCTATTATTTACAGCGTGTGAACATATCTCCGATACGATTCTCTATAAAAAACAATCGGATTGCTTTGATATCGCTACTTATATCCGAACTTCCGCTACTAGCCGTAGCTTGCTAGCCTTGCACGCGTGGTAACTTGTTTAACGTTACACCCGGTAAACACTGATAGCTACAATTCGCCATCGTAGCACTTCTGCTACAATGGCGAATAACTCGGATGTGTGTCTAATGTTACCTTTGAGTGCAGGTGAGGACACGTTCGAGCTGCATTCGGTGCAGTTGGAGTTGGAGTCGTTGGAGAAGCAGATTCGCGGCCTTCTAGACAGACAAGCTGTGCTGAGAGAGCGGCGAACGGCGCTTGAAACATCACGCGCCGATGCGCACAAGTCAGTGGATACTAACATTTTGACTCCGACCTCGTCTACTCCGCGTGTTTCTCTGCACAGGACCCAAGCACCCAGGACGCGATCATCATCCCTGGTTTCGTTCACTCCGGCACTGACACAGCACCATGGACCCTGGGTGTTTCCACAGCGCAAGACGCGAGCCAGGACCAGAGCGAGGACCTCTCCGCCCCTCCCGGTCTTCGAGATCTCCACCCGGAACCGCTTCTCCCCTCTTCGCGAGACGGAACGCGACGCTGTGGTCATCGGTACTTCCATCGTCCGGCATGTCCACGCTACCTCAGGTAAAGGCAAGGTTATCACTCACTGCTTTCCTGGTGCTCGTGTTCTCGATGTCGCTGCGCAGGTTCCCGAGATCCTGAACGGTGACGAGCGCATCGGAGCTGTCGTGCTGCATGCGGGAACGAACGGCACCAGGCTGCGACAGACGGAGGTTCTGAAGAGGGACTACAGGAGCCTGATCGAGACGGTGCGCAGAACATCGCCTGAAGCAACGATCGTCGTTTCTGGACCGCTTCCCACGTACCGACTAGGACATGAAAAGTTCAGTAGATTATTTGCTCTAAATGAATGGTTAATGTCATGGTGTAATGAACAGAAGCTGCTCTTTGTAAATAATTGGAATCTGTTTTGGGAGCGACCTAGGCTCTTCCGTCCTGATGGCCTTCACCCCAGCAGAATCGGAGCGGCTCTTCTGTCGGACAACATCTCCAGAGCGCTGCACACCGCCATCATATGACTAGTAAGTCAAAGTCCAAATCACAGTATTTGCTGTCCTAACTTAATTGACATAAGTACCAAAGTAGAACATTATATAGAAACTGTGTCTATTCCTCGTTTAGTGAGGTCAAACATTAAATCTACTGTAGGATCTAGGAAAAATCTAATTGTGATTAAACCAGAAAATCTCAATATTAGTGAACAAAACCAATTTTGTCCTAACTTAATTGACATAAGTACCAATGTAGAACATTATATAGAAACTGTGTCTATTCCTCGTTTAGTGAGGTCAAACATTAAATCTACTGTTGGATTTAGGAAAAATCTAATTGTGATTAAACCAGAAAATCGCAATATTAGTGAACAAAAACAATTTCTAAAACTAGGTCTTTAAAACATTAGATCGCTCACACCTAAGGCGGTTATTGTAAATGAAATGGTCACAGATAATAGTTTCGATGTACTTTGCCTTACTGAAACCTGGCTTAAGCCAAATGATTATTTCGGTCTTAATGAGTCTACTCCACCAGGATACTGTTATAAGCATGAGCCCCGTCTGATTGGTCGTGGCGGGGGTGTTGCAACAATCTATAGAGATATTCTAAATGTTACCCAGAAAACAGGTCACAGGTTTAATTCGTTTGAAGTACTAGTGCTAAATGTTACGCTCTTAGATGTAAGAAATAAATCCGTATTATCTCTAGCCCTGGCTACTGTATATAGACCTCCAGGGCCCTATGCTGATTTCCTAAAAGAGTTTGCAGACTTTCTCTCAGATCTATTGGTCAACGTCGATAAAGCATTAATTGTTGGAGATTTTAACATACACGTAGATAACACAAATGATGCGTTAGGGGCTGCGTTTACAAATCTATTAAATTCCTTTGGGGTCAAGCAAAACGTCACTGGTCCCACTCATCGTCTTAATCACACACTAGATTTAATTATATCACATGGAACCAACCCAACCGATATAGATATTATACCGCAAAGTGATGATGTCACTGACCATTACATGGTAACTTGCATACTACGTACTGCTGAAATCTGTCATGTTGCGCCACGTTATCGACCAGGCAGAACAATCATTCCAACCACTATAGATAGATTCTCAAATAGCTTACCTGATCAGTCTCAGCTGCTCAGTGAACCCAAGCAAACAGATGAACTAGAGGAAATGACTAGCAGTATGAGCACCATTTTCTCTAGTACATTAGAAATTGTAGCACCAATTAGATTAAAAAAGGTTAGAGAGAAAAATAAAGCACCATGGTACAACAGTGCTACACATGTTATTAAGAGAGAAACTCGTAACTTAGAGCGTAAATGGAAACAAACTAATTTAGAGGTCTTTAGAATCGCGTGGAAAGATAGTATGTCACGTTATAAAAAGGCCCTAAAAGCAGCCAGGGCTGAGCATCTCCGCAAACTAATAGAAAATAACCAAAATAATCCAAGGTTTTTATTTAACACTGTGGCTAGACTAACAAATAAACAAGCATCGCCTGAACAAAATATTCCGTTACAGTTTAGTAGTAATGATTTTATGAACTTCTTCGCTGACAAAATAGAAAGCATCAGAAACAAAATTGTAAATGTACAATCATTAATGATGTCTTATGATTCAACCGCAATTATCGCCCCTCAAGAACTACTACACCGCTTTACAACCATAGGACAGGAAGAGCTAAATAAACTTATCATTGCATCTAAACCAACAACATGTTTATTAGATCCAATACCCACTAAACTACTGAAAGAGTTGTTACCTGTAGTGGAAGAGCCTCTTCTCAATATTATTAACTCATCTTTATCTTTAGGTCATGTTCCAAGAATATTCAAGTTGGCAGTCATAAAACCTCTCATTAAGAAGCCACAATTAGATCATAATAACCTAGCAAATTACAGACCAATTTCAAATCTTCCATTCATGTCTAAAATACTAGAAAAAGTTGTGTCCACTCAATTGTGCTCTTTCTTGCAAGAAAATGATATCTATGAAAAATTGCAATCAGGACTCAGGCCGCATCACAGCACAGAAACCGCGCTCGTTAAAATCACAAATGATTTACTTCTAGCTTCTGACCAAGGCTGTATCTCAATACTAGTTCTACTCGATCTTAGTGCTGCGTTCGATACTATAGATCATAAAATACTCTTAGATCAACTTCAAAATTACACTGGTGTTCAGTGACAGGCATTAAACTGGTTTAGATCGTATTTATCAGACCGCTACCATTTTGTCTGTCTAAATGGGGAAAAATCAAAGATAACGTCAGTAGACTATGGGTTGCCGCAAGGATCCATGCTAGGCCCTCTGCTATTCTCTATATATATGCTGCCACTTGGTAATATTATAAGAAAACATGGAATTAATTTCCACTGTTATGCTGATGACACTCAATTATATATTTCATCACGACCAGATGAAAACGCTAAATTATCTAAACTGACAGCGTGTGTTGATGATATTAAACACTGGATGACGTGTAATTTTCTGCTATTGAATTCAGATAAAACGGAGGTGTTACTTATTGGTCCAAAAAACTGCCCACAAAACCTCTCGCAATACAACTTTAACTTGGAAGAATGTCCTGTCACTTTATCCACTACAGTAAAAGACCTGGGTGTTATATTAGACCGCAACTTGTCTTTCGAAAATCATATTTCATATGTTACAAGAACGGAATTTTTCCACCTTAGAAACATTGCTAAGCTACGTAACATGCTATCTATCTCTGATGCAGAAAAGTTAGTTCATGCATTCATGACCTCGAGACTAGATTACTGTAATGCTTTATTAGCTGGTTGTCCTGCATCATCAATAAACAAGCTACAGTTAGTCCAAAACGCAGCTGCTAGAGTTCTTACTAGGTCAAGAAAATATGATCATATAACACCAATTTTATCATCTCTACACTGGTTACCTATTAAGTTCCGTATCAATTACAAAGTATTGCTACTGACCTATAAAGCCCTAAATGGTTTAGCTCCAGTGTATTTAACGGATCTTTTATCGCCCTACAATCCATCGCGCTCTTTAAGATCACTAAACTCGAGGCTTCTGGTCATTCCTAGGATATCTAAGTCCACTAAAGGAGGGAGGGCTTTTTCACATTTAGCTCCTAAACTCTGGAATAGTCTTCCTGATATTGTTCGAGGTTCAGACTCGCTGTCCCAGTTTAAAACTAGATTAAAGACGCATCTCTTTAGCCAAGCATTCACATTATAAATACGTTTTATACTACAGTTAAATCGCACCAACAGCATTAATATTCTGAACAGCAGCTCTGCTAATTATTTCCCATCTGCTTTTCTGTTGTTATCTCGGGACACTAGTGCCGAGGTAACTAGTTTGTCAGCTCCAGTTTGTATCCAGCCTCTCATGGAGACTTCAGATGCCCCAACACCTGTGATGAGACGACTCGACGCCTGTGAAGAGACGACTCAACGCCAGCGTTGTTATGGCCTAAAATAATACATGATTGATTAACTTATCCTAACATTTTTCTTTAACATTCTCTTTCTAACATTTTTCAATGTACATTTATGAAATGCACTTTCTGTGAAGCTGCTTTGAAACAATGTGTATTGTGAAAAGCGCTATACAAATAAATTTGAATTGAATTGAATAAGGGCTTTCAGCCCAACCCATCTCCATATAAGGGCTTTCAGCCCAACCCATCTCCATATAAGGGCTTTCAGCCCAACCAATCTCAATATAAGGGCTTTCAGCCAACACATCTCCATATAAGGGCTTTCAGCCAAACCCATCTCCATATAAGGGCTTTCAGCCAAACCCATCTCCACATAAGGGCTTTCAGCCCAACCCATCTCCATATAAGGGCTTTCAGCCAAACCCATCTCCATATAAGGGCTTTCAGCCCAACCCATCCCCATATAAGGGCTTTCAGCCAACCCATCTCCATAAAGGGCTTTCAGCCAAACCCATCTCCATATAAGGGCTTTCAGCCAAACCCATCTCCATATAACGGCTTTCAGCCAAACCCATCTCCATATAGGGCTTTCAGCCCAACCCATCTCCATATAAGGGCTTTCAGCCCAACCCATCTCCATATAAGGGCTTTCAGCCCAACCCATCTCCATATAAGGGCTTTCAGCCAACCCATCTCCATATAAGGGCTTTCAGTCAAACCCATCTCCATATAAGAGCTTTCAGCCCAACCCATCTCCATATAAGGGCTTTCAGCCAAACCCATCTCCATATAAGGGCTTTCAGCCCAACCCATCTCCATATAAGGGCTTTCAGCCAAACCCATCTCCATATAGGGCTTTCAGCCCAACCCATCTCCATATAAGGGCTTTCAGCCAACCCATCTCCACATAAGGGCTTTCAGCCCAACCCATCTCCATATATGGGCTTTCAGCCAAACCCATCTCCATATAAGGGATTTCAGCCCAACCCATCTCAATATAAGGGCTTTCAGCCCAACCCATCTCCATATAAGGGCTTTCAGCCAACCCATCTCCATATAATGGCTTTCAGCCAAACCCATCTCCATATAAGAGCTTTCAGCCCAACCCATCTCCATATAAGAGCTTTCAGCCAACCCATCTCCATATAAGGGCTTTCAGCCAAACCCATCTCCACATAAGGGCTTTCAGCCCAATCCATCTCCATATAAAGGCTTTCAGCCCAACCCATCCCCATATAAGGGCTTTCAGCCAACCCATCTCCATATAAGGGCTTTCAGCCAACCCATCTCCATATAAGGGCTTTCAGCCAAACCCATCTCCATATAAGAGCTTTCAGCCCAACCCATCTCCATAAAGGGCTTTCAGCCAAACCCATCTCCATATAAGGGCTTTCAGCCAAACCCATCTCCATATAAGGGCTTTCAGCCAAACCCATCTCCATATAGGGCTTTCAGCCCAACCCATCTCCATATAAGGGCTTTCAGCCCAACCCATCTCCATATAAGGGCTTTCAGCCCAACCCATCTCCATATAAGGGCTTTCAGCCAACCCATCTCCATATAAGGGCTTTCAGTCAAACCCATCTCCATATAAGAGCTTTCAGCCCAACCCATCTCCATATAAGGGATTTCAGCCCAACCCATCTCCATATAAGGGCTTTCAGCCCAACCCATCTCCATATAAGGGCTTTCAGCCAAACCCATCTCCATATAGGGCTTTCAGCCCAACCCATCTCCATATAAGGGCTTTCAGCCAACCCATCTCCACATAAGGGCTTTCAGCCCAACCCATCTCCATATATGGGCTTTCAGCCAAACCCATCTCCATATAAGGGATTTCAGCCCAACCCATCTCAATATAAGGGCTTTCAGCCCAACCCATCTCCATATAAGGGCTTTCAGCCAACCCATCTCCATATAATGGCTTTCAGCCAAACCCATCTCCATATAAGAGCTTTCAGCCCAACCCATCTCCATATAAGAGCTTTCAGCCAACCCATCTCCATATAAGGGCTTTCAGCCAAACCCATCTCCACATAAGGGCTTTCAGCCCAATCCATCTCCATATAAAGGCTTTCAGCCCAACCCATCCCCATATAAGGGCTTTCAGCCAACCCATCTCCATATAAGGGCTTTCAGCCAACCCATCTCCATATAAGGGCTTTCAGCCAAACCCATCTCCATATAAGAGCTTTCAGCCCAACCCATCTCCATAAAGGACTTTCAGCCAAACCCATCACCATATAAGAGCTTTCAGCCAAACCCATCTCCATATAAGGGCTTTCAGCCAACCCATTTCCATATAAGGGCTTTCAGCCAACCCATCTCCATATAAGGGCTTTCAGCCAAACCCATCTCCATATAAGAGCTTTCAGCCCAACCCATCTCCATATAAGAGCTTTCAGCCAACCCATCTCCATATAAGGGCTTTCAGCCAAACCCATCTCCACATAAGGGCTTTCAGCCCAACCCATCTCCATATAAGGGCTTTCAGCCCAACCCATCCCCATATAAGGGCTTTCAGCCAAACCCATCTCCATATAAGAGCTTTCAGCCCAACCCATCTCCATATAAGAGCTTTCAGCCAACCCATCTCCATATAAGGGCTTTCAGCCAAACCCATCTCCATATAAGAGCTTTCAGCCCAACCCATCTCCATATAAGAGCTTTCAGCCAACCCATCTCCATATAAGGGCTTTCAGCCAAACCCATCTCCACATAAGGGCTTTCAGCCAAACCCATCTCCATATAAGGGTTTTCAGCCCAACCCATCCCCATATAAGGGCTTTCAGCCAAACCCATCTCCATATAAGGGCTTTCAGCCCAACCATCTCCATATAAGGGCTTTCAGCCAAACCCATCTCAATATAGGGCTTTCAGCCCAACCCATCTCCATATAAGGGCTTTCAGCCCAACCCATCTCCATATAAGGGCTTTCAGCCCAACCCATCTCCATATAAGGGCTTTCAGCCCAACCCATCTCAATATAAGGGCTTTCAGCCCAACCCATCTCCATATAAGGGCTTTCAGCCAACCAATCTCCATATAAGGGCTTTCAGCCAACCCATCTCCATAAAGGGCTTTCAGCCAAACCCATCTCCATATAAGAGCTTTCAGCCAAACCCATCTCCATATAAGGGCTTTCAGCCAACCAATCTCCATATAAGGGCTTTCAGCCAACCCATCTCCATAAAGGGCTTTCAGCCAAACCCATCTCCATATAAGAGCTTTCAGCCAAACCCATCTCCATATAAGGGCTTTCAGCCAACCCATCTCCATATAAGGGCTTTCAGCCAAACTCATCTCCATATAAGGGCTTTCAGCTCAACCCATCTCCATATAAAACCCATCTCCATATAAGGGCTTTCAGCCAAACCCATCTCCATATAAGAGCTTTCAGCCCAACCCATCTCCATATAAGAGCTTTCAGCCAACCCATCTCCATATAAGAGCTTTTAGCCCAACCCATCTCCATATAAGAGCTTTCAGCCAACCCATCTCCATATAAGGGCTTTCAGCCAAACCCATCTCCATATAAGGGCTTTCAGCCAAACTCATCTCCATATAGGGCTTTCAGCCCAACCCATCTCCATATAAGGGCTTTCAGCCCAACCCATCTCAATATAAGGGCTTTCAGCCCAACCCATCTCCATATAAGGGCTTTCAGCCAACCAATCTCCATATAAGGGCTTTCAGCCAACCCATCTCCATAAAGGGCTTTCAGCCAAACCCATCTCCATATAAGAGCTTTCAGCCAAACCCATCTCCATATAAGGGCTTTCAGCCAACCAATCTCCATATAAGGGCTTTCAGCCAACCCATCTCCATAAAGGGCTTTCAGCCAAACCCATCTCCATATAAGAGCTTTCAGCCAAACCCATCTCCATATAAGGGCTTTCAGCCAACCCATCTCCATATAAGGGCTTTCAGCCAAACTCATCTCCATATAAGGGCTTTCAGCTCAACCCATCTCCATATAAAACCCATCTCCATATAAGGGCTTTCAGCCAAACCCATCTCCATATAAGAGCTTTCAGCCCAACCCATCTCCATATAAGAGCTTTCAGCCAACCCATCTCCATATAAGAGCTTTTAGCCCAACCCATCTCCATATAAGAGCTTTCAGCCAACCCATCTCCATATAAGGGCTTTCAGCCAAACCCATCTCCATATAAGGGCTTTCAGCCAAACTCATCTCCATATAGGGCTTTCAGCCCAACCCATCTCCATATAAGGGCTTTCAGCCCAACCCATCTCCATATAAGGGCTTTCAGCCCAACCCCTCCTCAATATAGGGCTTTCAGCCCAACCCATCTCCATATAAGGGCTTTCAGCCAACCCATCTCCATATAAGGGCTTTCAGCCAAACCCATCTCCATATAAGAGCTTTCAGCCCAACCCATCTCCATATAAGAGCTTTCAGCCAACCCATCTCCATATAAGGGCTTTAAGCCAAACCCATCTCCATATAGGGCTTTCAGCCCAACCCATCTCCATATAAGGGCTTTCAGCCAAACCCATCTCCATATAGGGCTTTCAGCCCAACTCATCTCCATATAAGGGCTTTCAGCCCAACCCATCTCCATATAAGGGATTTCAGCCCAACCCATCTCAATATAAGGGCTTTCAGCCCAACCCATCTCCATATAAGGGCTTTCAGCCAACCCATCTCCATATAAGGGCTTTCAGCCAAACCCATCTCCATATAAGAGCTTTCAGCCCAACCCATCTCTATATAAGAGCTTTCAGCCAACCCATCTCCATATAAGGGCTTTCAGCCAAACTCATCTTCATATAAGGGATTTCAGCCCAACCCATCCCCATTTAAGGGCTTTCAGCCAACCCATCTCCATATAAGGGCTTTCAGCCAAACCCATCTCCATATAGGGCTTTCAGCCAAACCCATCTCCATATAAGGGCTTTCAGCCAAACCCATCTCCATATAGGGCTTTCGGCCCAACCCATCTCCATATAAGGGCTTTCAGCCCAACCCATCTCCATATAAGAGCTTTCAGCCAAACCCATCTCCATATAGGGCTTTCAGCCCAACCCATCTCCATATAAGGGCTTTCAGCCCAACCAATCTCCATATAAGGGCTTTCAGCCAAACCCATCTCCATATAGGGCTTTCGGCCCAACCCATCTCCATATAAGGGCTTTCAGCCCAACCCATCTCCATATAAGAGCTTTCAGCCAAACCCATCTCCATATAGGGCTTTCAGCCCAACCCATCTCCATATAAGGGCTTTCAGCCCAACCCAGTTCCATATAAGGGCTTTCAGCCAACCCATCTCCATAAAGGGCTTTCAGCCCAAACATCTCCATAAAGGGCTTTCAGCCAAACCCATCTCCATATAAGGGCTTTCAGCCAAACCCATCTCCATATAATGGCTTTCAGCCAAACCCATGTCCATATAGGGCTTTCAGCCCAACCCATCTCCATATAAGGGCTTTCAGCCCAACCCATCTCAATATAGGGCTTTCAGCCCAACCCATCTCCATATAAGGGCCTTCAGCCAACCCATCTCCATAAAGGGCTTTCAGCCAAACCCATCTCCATATAAGGGCTTTCAGCCCAACCCATCTCCATATAAGGGCTTTCAGCCAAACCCATCTCCATATAGGGTATTCGGCCCAACCCATCTCCATATAAGGGCTTTCAGCCCAACCCATCTCCATATAAGGGCTTTCAGCCAAACCCATCTCCATATAAGGGCTTTCAGCCAACACATCTCCATTTAAGGGCTTTCAGCCAACCCATCTCCATATAAGGGCTTTCAACCCAAACATCTCCATATAAGGGCTTTCAGCCCAACCCATCTCCATATAAGGGCTTTCAGCCAAACCCATCTCCATATAAGGGCTTTCAGCCCAACCCATCTCCATATAAGGGCTTTCAGCCCAACCCATCTCAATATAGGGCTTTCAGCCCAACCCATCTCCATATAAGGGCCTTCAGCCAACCCATCTCCATATAAGGGCTTTCAGCCAAACCCATCTCCATATAAGAGCTTTCAGCCCAACCCATCTCCATATAAGAGCTTTCAGCCAACCCATCTCCATATAAGGGCTTTCAGCCAAACCCATCTCCACATAAGGGCTTTCAGCCCAACCCATCCCCATATAAGGGCTTTCAGCCAACCCATCTCCATAAAGGGCTTTCAGCCAAAACCATCTCCATATAAGGGCTTTCAGCCCAACCCATCTCCATATAAGGGCTTTCAGCCAAACCCATCTCCATATAGGGCTTTCAGCCCAACCCATCTCCATATAAGGGCTTTCAGCCCAACCCATCTCCATATAAGGGCTTTCAGCCAAACCCATCTCCATATAGGGCTTTCAGCCCAACCCATCTCCATATAAGGGCTTTCAGCCCAACCCATCTCCATATAAGGGCTTTCAGCCAAACCCATCTCCATATAGGGCTTTCAGCCCAACCCATCTCCATATAAGGGCTTTCAGCCCAACCCATCTCCATATAAGGGCTTTCAGCCAAACCCATCTCACATAAGGGCTTTCAGCCAAACCCATCTCCACATAAGGGCTTTCAGCCCCACCCATCTCCACATAAGGGCTTTCAGCCCAACCCATCTCCATATAAGGTCTTTCCGCCAAACCCATCTCCACATAAGGGCTTTCAGCCAAACCCATCTCCATATAAGAGCTTTCAGCCCAACCCATCTCCATATAAGGGCTTTCAGCCAAACCCATCTCACATAAGGGCTTTCAGCCAAACCCATCTCCACATAAGGGCTTTCAGCCCCACCCATCTCCACATAAGGGCTTTCAGCCCAACCCATCTCCATATAAGGTATTTCCGCCCAACCCATCTCCATATAAGGGCTTTCAGCACACACTTTCAATTCAATTCAATTCAAATGTATTTGTATAGCGCTTTTCACAATACACATTGTTTCAAAGCAGCTTTACAGAAAGTGCATTTCATAAATGTACATTGAAAAATGTTAGAAAAAGTTAATCAATCATGTATTATTTTAGGCCATAACAACGCTGGCGTTGAGTCGTCTCTTCACAGGCATCAAGTCGTCTCATCACAGGTGTTGGGGCATCTGAAGTCTCCATGAGAGGCTGGATACAAACTGGAGCTGACGAACTAGTTACCTCGGGACTAGTGTTCCGAGATAACAAAAGCAGATGGGAAATAATTAGCATAGCTGCTGTTCAGAATATTAATGCTTTTGATCCGATTTAACTGTAATATAAAACGTATTTATAATGTGAATGCTTGGCTAAAGAGATGTGTCTTTAATCTAGTTTTAAACTTGGGCAGCGAGTCTGAACCTCGAACAATATCAGGAAGACTATTCCAGAGTTTAGGAGCTAAATGTGAAAATGCCCTCCCTCCTTTAGTGGACTTAGATATCCTAGGAATGACCAGAAGCCTCAAGTTTAGTGATCTTAAAGAGCGCGAAGGATTGTAGGGCGATAGAAGATCCATTAAATACACTGGAGCTAAACCATTTAGGGCTTAATAGGTCAGTAGCAATACTTTGTAATTGATACAGAACTTAATAGGTAACCAGTGTAGAGATGATAAAATTGGTGTTATATGCTCATATTTTCTTGACCTAGTAAGAACTCTAGCAGCTGCGTTTTGGACTAACTGTAGCTTGTTTATTGATGATGCAGGACAACCAGCTAATAAAGCATTACAGTAATCTAGTCTCGAGGTCATGAATGCATGAACTAACTTTTCTGCATCAGAAATAGATAGCATGTTACGTAGCTTAGCAATGTTTCTAAGGTGGAAAAATGCCGTTCTTGTAACATATGAAATATGATTTTCGAAAGACAAGTTGCGGTCTAATATAACACCCAGGTCTTTTACTGTAATGGATAAAGTGACAGGACATCCTTCCAAGTTAAAGTTGTATTGTGAGAGGTTTTGTGGGCAGTTTTTTGGACCAATAAGAAATACCTCCGTTTTATCTGAATTTAATTGCAGAAAATTACACGTCATCCAGTGTTTAATATCTTCAACACATGCTGTCAGCTATGACTTCCCCTATGTTAAATCATGTGTGATTTTGACAGTTAGTTTTTGACCTATGGCTTCCAGTATGTTAGATCATGTTTGATTTTGACAGTTGGTTTTTGACCTATGGTTTTGCCATCGTGTCCGCATTCCAGAGCATACACAAGGGTATATGAATGGGGCAGGGCGTCCTAGAAAAATCAGAAAAGAGAAACATGAGCTACATGAGCATGGATGGTTTAAACTCTCCTAAACACCCCGAGACGATGTTGAGCAACAGACTGCTGGAGAGTCTGACTATGGCTTCAAGAAAACCGTACGGTCATGCCCAGCTGACAAACTTTCTCCATGAAATTTCGGAATGGACTAAAGCTGAATTTACGATGTCCGGTAACCGTGTTTTCGGGTACAGATTTCATAAACCATCTCGTGTTGTTATGCTCTACACCGTCGACAGCGCAGGCACGTTTCAGCCTGGGGAAGACGTGTGTGTTATATTTCCTGAAAAAGACTGGACATTATTTTACAATTTGGTCTGGAAGGATCTGAATGGTTCCCGCGATGAGCCTTTGTACGTCGCAGAGTGGGACGGTGTCACCCCGAATGTCCGGTACCGCGTGGTAGGTGACCATGCTAAAAAGAATCCGAATGATTCTGTCTACATATTCTGCTGTAAAGACAAGACAAAGATCAACAACAATCAGACTGGGGTCATCCTACCTAAAGAGCATAACGATCTGTATGAAATGCAATTTTTGTTCAAGTGGTGCGATCTGGATCTGATGGAGGGTGTTTTTTCAATCATAAACAAGATGTTCAAATGGTGTGACATGCACGACAGCTACAGCAAAATTAAAGTCCAGCTGTTCCACCATTTGAACATCTTGTTTATGATTGAAAAAACACCCTCCATCAGATCCAGATCGCACCACTTGAACAAAAATTGCATTTTGTGGAAGTCATAGCTCAAAAACGAACTGTCAAAATCAAACACACACATATCATGATTTAACATACGGGAAGCCATAGGTCAAAAACGAACTGTCAAAATCAAACACACATATCATGATTTAACATACGGGAAGCCATAGGTCAAAAACGAACTGTCAAAATCAAACACACATATCATGATTTAACATACGGTAAGTCATAAAAAAAAAACATTGGCGATGATAGATAGGTCTAAGGTTAATCCCCTTACACACATACCGGAATAACACCTGCCATAAAGGTCAAAGGTTAATCCCCACACACACATACCGGAAGTCCCACCCCTAAAGGTCAAAGGTCAAAGCAATCAATCATTTTGACACATGCCGGATCATAACACTACTCATCCTTATAACAATGACCTCGCATGTGATTGGAGGAGCCCGACGAGCTTCTCGCCCTCGTCCAATCACGTGCGAGGTCATGGCCATGACGCGTACAAAACTTGAAGACGAGCTTTAAACAGAAGTGTTTTGGACTCTTTTTTTTATTTATACATTTCCTGTGTTTTTGCTGCTTTGCTTTTTCGTGATCAACAATGTCAGGACGCCGTCTCGCCTTCAGCTCCCCTTCAACTCCTCTGCATGGACGCGGGCAACTTTTTCAACTAATTTTCAGGAGGCTGTCTGGGGTCTTCACAACTCTGAGGCAAACTGCAGGCGCTATGAACCAGAGCGTGGGTAATGTAACGTTACGATTTAAAGAATATGCTTTTATTCAGCTGTATAAGGAAATGGATGCGTTAATAGATCCGAGCTTAAAACTGCACATTTTGTTTACACAGACTATCCTCGCCTCATAACGAAGCCGTGACCTCTTATCTGCTTGGAGCGATTTCCGCGAGTCCAGATTTAACCGCTGATCATGACGACATTGTGTGTAAGTAACTTCTAATGTTTTTCTCATTCCTTGTTTAATTTTACCTTGACTGTTTTTATTAATACCAGTCTCATGTAATTGTTTTCCAGCTGCCTGTAAGACGTATTATGAATCGACACGCCGGAGCTTCAGATACAAACAACCTGAACTTACATCGCAGGCGGAAACTGCGAAGTTTAGCTCGGAGTCGATCAAGAAGAAAAAGGGTAAGATTTATTATATTAGATCCTTTTTTTGTCAATGTGAGTATTTTTGAGGTTGCTTATTGTCTTTATGGATTGTATTACAGTTGCTGGAAGCGAGACAAAGTGTGCTGGCTGAGTATGAGGTGGACATTTGGAAGTCCGCGACCATTGACCTCATATCTGATGAGGAAGACGGCATTGTTGATGGGGTGTCTGGATGGATTGTGCGGCCACCGCCATATACGCCTGTGTTTCCCGAATGTGTTGGGCGCTTCTTTTTGACGTTTTTGGAGGACAACTGTTACATATTCATGTATTTGTGATTTGTTTGTTTTGTTACGATCTGTCTGTCCTCAAGGGGGCGAGTATGTGTCTTTGTTTTCATTAGGGACTGATTGCCGGCACCTGTGGAATCCTGTTTGTTTGGCATAAGAAGTCCAAGCAGCCAAACCTGTGAGGCGGGCGGGGTGTTCGGCGGCGGTTCTTTGTGCTCTCCTGTTGTGTCTAACCCCGGTTCATTTTCCTACCGTTATGTCTATATCATTTTGTTAATAAACCCCTGTTGTACGAGCCGTGTTGTCTATGTCTTCTCTTGTGTTATGGCTGCGGTAGAAAAACATACCATCGAGTTTTGCGTAACTTTTACTGGCCTGGTTTGAAGAAAGATGTGTCCCGCTATTGTCAAACTTGCCATACTTGTCAAATGGTTGGGAAGCCTAATCAAACTATTCCTCCTGCTCCATTGTTTCCGGTTCCTGTGGTGACTGAACCTTTTGAGCACATAATCATTGATTGTGTTGGGCCTCTTCCTCGGTCAAAGTCTGGTTGTAAATACTTGCTGACCATAATGTGCGCGACTACACGTTTTCCTGAGGCGGTACCTTTACGTACTATAACGGCGAGATCGATATCTAAAGCACTTGTTAAGTTCTTTACACTGTTCGGTTTACCGAAAATAGTCCAGAGCGATCAAGGTACTAATTTTACTTCTCGTACGTTTTCGCAAGTGCTTAACCGTCTCCACATTAAACATAATTTTTCATCTGCTTTTCATCCTGAAAGTCAGGGCGCTTTAGAAAGGTTTCACCAGACCTTGAAATCTATGCTTCGCTCTTACTGTTTCGAGCTGGAACGAGATTGGGAGGAGGGAATTCCGTGGCTACTTTTTGCTTCACGCGAGGTAGTGCAGGAGTCACTCGGGTTTAGTCCCGCTGATTTGGTCTTTGGCCATACTCCGCGTGGACCTTTGACAGTCCTGAAAGAAAGTTGGCTATCCGATCAAAAACGTAAATCTCTTCCTGAGTACGTTACTGATTTTCGTACCCGTCTTCATAGAGTCCGTGAGTTGGCTAGGCAAAATCTTGAAAAAGCACAAGGTAAAATGAAGGTCTGGTATGATAAGAAAGCCAGAGAACGAAGTTTCAGACCAGGTGACAAAGTGCTGGTTTTGTTACCTGTGCTGGGAGGGTCGCTGCATGCCCGGTATAGTGGTCCTTATGTAGTGGAAAAGAAACTTTCCGACCGTGATTATGTTATTCATCTCCCAGATCGCCGTAAAAGTTCCAAAGTTTTCCATATTAACATGATCAAGACCTATCATGAGAGGGAGTTGAGTATTGAGAAGTCTCTGAAATGTGTTCCTCCCAGTATTAAACCAGGACCAGCTGACATGACTACTGCTGTATGCTTGGCTGTACCGGAACCGTTGTATGAAGAGGTGGGACCTTCTAGGTGTGTAGTTGAGGGTCGGTTGAAAAATTCTGAAGCGTTACTAACCTTGTCTAGTCAACTGTCACATTTATCTCCTCAGCAACAAACTGACATGTTGGAACTAGTTAAGAACTTCCCGATGTTGTTTAGTGACATTCCTACACAAACGTCTGTTATAGAGCACGATATAGATGTGGGGCTTAACCCTCAGAGCCCGACGGCATCGCCCACAACGTCACACGGCACCTCCGATAAATATCTATATTATTTCATGAAACTTTTATCGATTTTCTTACCGTTTTTTCCAGCAGAAAGCTAACGAGCTAGCCATCACGGGGGTGTCTTTGGTGTCTTTATAGCCTTTACAGAAGGTTTTCTATCCAGCCTGGAACATGTGCATCTTTTTGGAGTTGTTCAGCAATAAATCAAAACGCTTACATCCAAGATATATCCACTTGATGTCCATAATTTATACATTTTCCGTCATTTTTGCCGCTAGCGCGATGCTAGCTGCCATTTTGGATGAGGGTTTGACCAATGACAGGCTGATCCGTCATCCACGTTGGTGTGCGTCATTACGCATGAACCACAGCTCTTTTATTGTGAAGAGAGAGACGCACGGCTAGTGTTGAGGAGAGAGAGAGAGAGAGAGACGCGCTGCAGTTTTTAGTAGTTTTGTGGAGAAAGTTTGAGGAAAAAGTTTGAGAAGAAAGTTTGAGGAGAAGTTCCTGATAGGAACTGTTTTGAGGCTTGGCACCAGTAAATATCCAAAATCCAAAGAGGCCAAAAGCGCCTGGACTTTTTTTTGTAAAAATGTAAATAGTTTTGGTTCTGTATAAGTTATCATGTTTATTCCTGAGTTCCAGGACTCTAAAGACTTGAAAAAACTGTTTTCCAGAGGAAATATGCTTAGCTTTTATTTATTTGTGTGTGTTTTCAATAAATATTTGAGTGATTCAATTTCCGTTTTATGTTTTCATTTGTCTTTATGGTCCCATAACTTATTTTACATTCAGGTGACATCAATGCAACACAAATATACTGACAGAGCAACTTGTCTTGAAAAAAAAGAGGTGTGTCAATTGTCTGTGCACAACAGGGTTGATGTTTTACAAGCTTTTTTAGTAAATAACACCAGGCGGAAAATTAATTGTAAAAATACCCTTAGGTCTTAAAGGGTTAACACTCGACCTATAAAACAACATCCATATCGTGTTAATCCAAATAAAAGAACTCTTTTGAATAAAGAAGTTCAGTATATGCTAGAGAATCAAATCGCAGAGCCTAGTATCAGTCCCTGGAGTTCACCCTGTTTGCTGGTGGGGAAGTCTGATGGTAGTTATCGATTCTGCACTGACTATCGGAGAGTAAATGCCGTAACTAAGGCTGATTGTTATCCATTGCCGAGGGTAGATGACTGTGTAGATCGTGTAGGTTCCGCTACATGCATCTCAAAACTGGACTTGTTAAAAGGATACTGGCAGGTACCTTTAACAGAACTTGCTAAGGAGATTTCAGCGTTCGTAACTCCTGATGCGTTCCTTAATTATAGGGTAATGGCTTTTGGAATGCGAAATGCGCCTAGCACATTCCAGAGACTCGTGAACACTGTTCTGGCCGGCGTATCTGGTTGTGAAGCCTATTTGGACGACCTAGTTTTATACAGTTCTTCTTGGGATGAGCATTTGAACTTGCTTAAGGAGGTTTTTTCCCGTTTGGCAGAGGCAAAGCTGACTGTCAATTTAAGTAAATGTGAATTCGGTAAAGCTAACCTAATTTATTTAGGTAAAGTGATTGGTGGGGGACAGGTTCGTCCAGTTGAGGCAAAGGTTACTGCCATTTGTGAGTTTCCATCACCTGTCGATCGAAAACAACTGCGACGTTTTCTAGGGATGGTCGGTTATTATCGAGCGGTCTGTAAAAATTTTGCAACCGTGGTTTCACCCCTTACCGATTTGCTAAGTCCTAAGGCGTTATTTCACTGGTCAGATTCGTGTCAGAGTGCTTTTGAGAATGTTAAGTCCTTGTTGATTTCAGCGCCTGTGTTGATGGCACCGGATCATTTAAGACCTTTTAGCCTCGCCGTGGATGCGAGTGACGTGGGTGTGGGAGCTGTTCTCCAGCAGAGGGGTTCCGATGAGGTAGAACACCCTGTCTGTTACTTTTCAAAGAAGTTCGTTGCTGCCCAAAGGAATTATTCTACTATTGAGAAGGAGGCTTTAGCTTTAGTACTCGCCATCTGTCATTTCGAGGTCTATTTGACTTGCTCTCATCCTATTGTTGTGTATTGTGATCACAATCCTCTTCTTTTTTTGAATTCAATGCACAACACTAACCAGCGTCTAATGCGCTGGAGCCTGACCTTACAACCATACGACCTCGATATCAAACACGTCCGAGGTAAGGATAATGTGGTGGCTGATGCCCTGTCCCGGGTGGGTTAGGGGCGTAAACTAGAAAGGTACTGTAATGGTGAAGGTTCATTTTTGGGGGGTGAAGGTGTTACATATTCATGTATTTGTGATTTGTTTGTTTTGTTACGATCTGTCTGTCCTCAAGGGGGCGAGTATGTGTCTTTGTTTTCATTAGGGACTGATTGCCGGCACCTGTGGAATCCTGTTTGTTTGGCATAAGAAGTCCAAGCAGCCAAACCTGTGAGGCGGGCGGGGTGTTCGGCGGCGGTTCTTTGTGCTCTCCTGTTGTGTCTAACCCCGGTTCATTTTCCTACCGTTATGTCTATATCATTTTGTTAATAAACCCCTGTTGTACGAGCCGTGTTGTCTATGTCTTCTCTTGTGTTATGGCTGCGGTGTACTGCTGCACTGTACATAGTTGTGTGTTTAACAATAAAGCTCTTTCTTTGAATAAACAGCTGTGTGTTTATAAATGAAGCTCTTTCTTTGAAGAAACGGCACGGTCCGGGCAAATTTTCCCATATATTCCTTGATGGTATGAATAGTGTAGTTCACAGCACAATAACATTAATATAAAACATAAATTATTACAACATAAATTATATATTTATTATTGTTATTATTGGGGTTTACATTTATAATGAGCCAGGGTGACCAATAATGATTGGTTTGCAGTGATCTGCCAACCAATCACGAGGGATTTTTCTTGTTTAAAAGTAGTGGCTTCAGCCAATAGTGAGTGAGTAAATTCAAGTCAGGCTATTCATATGCTAATTAGAGGCGTTGCACCTTCGCGCTGTCTCTCAGCGGGGGGCTCTCCACCTACATCATGGTTCGTTTACGACAATTTGTGGCACAGACGAACGCGACGTTCGCTGCCTCTAAATTGTCGAAAACTGCCGAAAATTAGGGAGATTTCCGGGAGTCTACAGGCGTTTACGGGGTCGAAAATCCCACTTTTCATGCAGTGTGTGTAGGGTCACGCTTCTTCCTCGATAGTTTGGGAGCTCAAACAGCTGGATTTCCAGGTTATCCATGATCATTTTGAGGGAAGAAAACACGCGTTTGTCCTCAAGGGAGGCGTACTCTCCTTCCTCAAACACCCGGCGCTTTCCAGAAAAATTTATGTCATAATACGCTACCCATGGTAGGCCAATGACTTTAATGGAGCAGATGGCATTGTTGAAGCCCTTTTCTACTAAGTTGTGGCTATTTGTATTGAATTCAGCTGTTCTGCCCCCGAAGGAGTCTTCGCTATAAACAATGATCGTGTTCATTTTGGTTGATGACTCGAGGAGAGAGAGGCTGGAAAAGACAAGTGTTTCTGAAGCAGCTTCCCTGAGAACAGTGCCTTACTTGGTGTGCGGAGCTGCCTTTTAAAGCCCAAATACGCCAAAGTGGCCGTTGTAAATGTAGGTGTGAAAGATAATAAACATGTAAAATCACGTCGGACACCTTGAGAATGAGAAGCACACTGACATCCTGCCCAGCCTGCCGCGCCCAGGCCACCTGACCAGCCTTTTTCACACAGACATCCTACCGTTGTACATGTGGGTATGAAAGACAAGAAACATGTAAAATCACGTCGGACACCTTGGGAATGAGAAGCCGTTGCCCCACACTTTTTTCAGTTAACATGGTGCAATCTATCAAGAACATACATTCTTGATACATTCATACATTCCAGTCCCCGACCAGAGTCCAGTGAAGGCTCCAGTTCCTGCCCAGCCTGCGCCGCCCAGGCCACCCGGCAGCACACACATCAGTGCCAGTACCTGTCCCAAGTGCAGAGAAGACTTCCGTCCCAGTCCAAAGTCCAGTGAAGGCTCCAGCCCCCGACCAGAGTCCAGTGAAGGCTTCAGCCCCCGACCAGAATGAAAACATCCTGCAAAGGTTTAAATCTGAAAGTGCACCATACATGAAGTTATTGTCTCTCAAAAGTAAGAGTTGACTCTGAGTCATTTAAACTAATCGTTTTTCAAACTAACCTTAAGCCGTTTTGTTGTGACATCATGACGAAACATTAGCATATTGCCCGCCCCCTTATTGTGCGTGCAGACACCAGGGAAACAACCAAACGACTGACCCTAAATAGATCCAGTAGGGCAGTGGTTCTCAAAGTGTGGTATGTGTGTGGTAAGCGTAGTGGTACTCAGGCTCCCTCTAATGGTACGCAGAGAAATCACCAAATTAAAGACTGGTGAAGGCTCCAGTCCCCGACCAGAGTCCAGTGAATGCTCCAGCCCCCGACCAGAGTCCAATGAAGGCTTCAGTCCCCGACCAGAGTCCAGTGAAGGCTCCAGCCCCCGACCAGAGTCCAGTGAAGGCTCCAGTCCCCGACCAGAGTCCAGTGAATGCTCCAGCCCCCGACCAGAGTCCAATGAAGGCTTCAGTCCCCGACCAGAGTCCAGTGAAGGCTCCAGCCCCCGACCAGAGTCCAGTGAAGGCTCCAGTCCCCGACCAGAGTCCAGTGAAGGCTCCAGCCCCCGACCAGAGTCCAGTGAAGGCTCCAGTTCCTGCCCAGCCTGCGCCGCCCAGGCCACCCGACCAGCCTGTTTCACACTGGCCACTAGCCCAGCCTGCGCTGCCCAGGCCACCCGACCAGCCTGTTTCACACTGGCCACCAGCCCAGCTTGCACCACCCAGGCCACCTGACCAGCCTGTTTCACACTGGCCCCCAGCCCAGCTTGCACCACCCAGGTCATCGGACCAGCCTTTTTCACACAGGCCACCTGACCAGCCTGCGCCACCCTGGCCACCTGACCCAGCCTGCACCACCCAGGCCATCGGACCAGCCTTTTTCACACATTCATCCTGCCCAGCCTTTTCACACAGGCCATCTGACCATCCTGCGCCACCCTGGCCACCTGCGCCGCCTTTTTCACACAGGCCATCACACTGGCCCCCAGCCCAGCTTGCACCGGCCAGGCCACTCGACCAGCCTGTTTCACACTGGCCACTAGCCCAGCCTGCGCTGCCCAGGCCACTCGACCAGCCTGTTTCACACTGGCCACTAGCCCAGCCTGCGCTGCCCAGGCCACTCGACCAGCCTGTTTCACACTGGCCACCAGCCCAGCTTGCACCACCCAGGCCACCTGACCAGCCTTTTTCACACTGGCCACCAGCCCAGCTTGCACCGCCCAGGCCATCTGACCAGCCTTTATCACCCAGGCCACTTGACCAGCCTGCGCCGCCCAGGCCACCTGACCAGACTTTTTCACAAAGGCCACCTGACCAGCCTGCGCTACCCATGCCACCTGACCAGACTTTTTCATCTAGGCCACCTGATCAGCCTTTTTCACACTGGCCACCAGCCCAGCCTGCACTGCTCAGGCCACCAAACCAGCCTTTTTCACACTGGCCCCCAGCCCAGCCTGCGCTGCTCAGGCCACCTGACCAGCCTTTTTCACAAAGGCATCCTGCCCAGCCTGCACCACCCAGGCCACCTTTCAAGCCTTTTTCACACAGGTATCCTGCCCAGCCTGCACCACCCTGGCCACCTGCGCCACCCAGTCCGCCTGACCAGCCTTTTTTCACACTGGCCATCTGACCAGCCTGCACCACCCTGTCCAGCCTGCGCCACCCAGGCCACCTGACCAGGCTTTTCACACAAGCCACCTGCCCAGCCTGCACCACACTAGCCACCTGCCCAGCCCATGCCACCCAGGTCACCTGCTCAGCCTTTTTCACACAGGCTACCTGACCAGCCTGCCTCACCCAGGCCATCTGCCTAGCCTGCGCCGCCAAGGCCACCTGACCAGACTTTTTCACACAGGCCACCTAACCAGCCTGCGCCGCCCAGGCCACCTGACCAGCCTTTTCACACAGGCCACCTGCCCAGCCTGCACCACACTAGCCACCTGCCCAGCCAACGCCACCCAGGTCACCTGCTCAGCCTTTTTGACACAGGCCACCTGACCAGCCTTTATCACCCAGGCCACCTGACCAGCCTGCGCTACCCAGGCCACCTGACCAGACTTTTTCACACAGGCCACCTGCCCAGCCTGCGCCACACTGGCCATCTGACTAACCTTTTTCACACAGACATCCTACCGTTGTACATGTGGGTATGAAAGACAAGAAACATGTAAAATCACGTCGGACACCTTGAGAATGAGAAGCCGTAGCCCAACACTTTTTTCAGTTAACATGGTTTAATCTCTCAATAATATAAATTACTTACCAATCATCATGTTTGCACAGTGTGTATTGTTGTCTTCACATCATGCCACTATTCCCCATTATCATCTGTTGTTTCACTGCATTGCATCACAACGGCTGACATTAACGCCATCTGCCAGTAAAACCACATTTGAGTTAAAGGGATAGTTCACCCAAAAATGAAAATTCTGTCATCATTTACTCACCCTCATGATGTTCCAAACCTGTATGAGTTTCTTTGTTCTGCTGAACACAAAAAAAGATATTTGGAAGAATGTTTGTAACAAAGCAGATAGAGCAACCATTGACTACCATAGAGCAAATATTAACTACCATAGTAGGGAAAAAATACTATGGTAGTCAATGGTTGCCAGTGATGGGAATAACGGCGTTACAGATAAACGGCGTTACTAACGGAATTATTTTTTTCAGTAACGAGTAATCAAACAAATTACTGTTTCTCCCGTTACAACGCCGTTAGCGTTACTGAGGAAAAAAAATAAGGCGTTAGTCGCGTTACTATAATTGAGCTCACTGAAGCGCTTTTCATCTGAACAGGCTCTCTGTCAGTCGGACCTGCAACGTGTGTGGGTGTGGGTGTGTGTGTGTGCGTGTGTGCGTGCGCGCGCACCAGCCATGCGTGTTGGGGGTGGGTGCGGTGTTACACATAACTGATGATGATTGGTGGGTGGGAGACAAGGTTGAAGTTGATAGGTTGAGTTCACACCTATTTTTTTCACGGTCTATGGTTCACACACACACACACACACACACACACACACACACACACACACACACACACACACACCTATGACGCACACGCATATGCACATTCAGCGATGGTCCAACGACTTCAAAGGTAGCTTTCGCAAACTGGAAGTATAAGCGCTACTTTTCCCTCGTTGAATATTTATGTAACGTTCAACTTATGCCCAGGAGGAAAGAGTCTCTCCACGCCGGTGGCAAGTGACTCTGAAGCGCCTCACATCATCATATGCCACAACATTAGTGGCTAAAAACCCAGGTGATAACGTGAGCTCCACTACCAAAGGAAAGTATAGTACTGATAATATTTACACAATATTTACACTATAGTAGGCCTACTGCATTTAATTTGATAGGTGTCTCACATTGTCCCACAGCATCATTACAATAGTGTACATTAATGTACAATGTTTTATAATAATAATTTATTCTATTTAGTGTCCAATTCATTCATTTAACATATCTAATGTTGGGGGCATCCAAGTTATTTGACATATTTGAACATTTGAAGAAAAGAAAAAAAAGTAACGCAGTAATTACTTTCCCTGGTAATTAGTTACTTTTATAATGATGTAACTCAGTTACTAACTCAGTTACTATTTGTAAGAAGTAACTAGTAACTATAACTAATTACTTTTTTAAAGTAACGTGCCCAACACTGATGGTTGCTCTATCTGCTTTGTTACAAACATTCTTCCAACTATCTTGCTTTGTGTTCAGAAGAACAAAGAAAGGTATACAGGTTTGGAACAACTTGAGGGTGAGTAAATGATGACAGAATTTTCATTTTTGGTGAACTAAGCCTTTAATCTTCTGCCTCAGCGTGCTAAAACGTGTTGTGGGACCCCTAGGCGTCAACATATGGCCAGGTTTAACTCCTGAAACCATCACATTACCCAAAAACAGTATCTATACATAGAGGCCACCCTGGCCAGCTGACCAGCCTTTTTCACACAGGCCACATGCGCCGCCTTTTTCACACAGGCCATCTGCCTAGTCTGCGCCACCAAGGCCACCTGCCCAGCCTTTTTCACACAGGCATCCTGCCCAGCCTGCGCCACCCAGACCACCTGACCAGCCAAACCTGCCTAGCCTGCGCCGCCAAGGCCATCTGCCCAGCCTTTTTCACACAGGTGGCCTGCCTAGCCTGCGCCACCCAGGCCACCTGACCAGACTTTTTCACCCAGGCCACCTGATCAGCCTTTTTCCCACAGGCCACCTGACAAGACTTTTTCACCCAGTCTCCCTGACCAGCCTTTTTCACACAGGCATCCTGCCCAGCCTGCACCACACTAGCCACCTGCCCAGCCCGCGCCACCCAGATCACCTGCCCAGCCTTTTTCTCCCTGGCCACCTGACAGGCCGTCTGCCTAGTCTGCATCACCTAGGCCACCTGCCCAGCCTTTTTCACACAGGCATCCTTCCTAGCCTGCGCCACCCAGGCCACCTGACCAACCTTTTTCACACAGACATCCTGACCATCCTGCGCCACCCAGGCCACCTGACCAGCCTTTTTCACACAGGCATCCTGACCATCCTGCGCCACCCAGGCCACCTGACCAGCCTTTTTCACATGGTGTGGATTGTTGTCTTCATATCATGCCATTCCCCATTATCATCTGTTGTTTCACTGCATTGCATCACAACAGCTGACATTAACCTCATCTTACAGTAAAACCACATTTGAGTTAATCTTCTGCCTCAGCGTGCTCAAACGTGTTGTGTGACCCCTAGGCGTCAACATATGTCATTTGTGTAAAGAATAGGCCTATGGCTATGTGCTATTACTTTTATTATTTGTATGTGCTATTACTTGCCAAACTAAGCGTTGTAGTATAAACAGCAGGAGAGTGTGATGTGTGAACTGAATTTGGTGACAGTAGGCTACAGTGCATTTCAGTGAAGTTAGCTGAATATTTTTCATAATAAAAAAATCCTAACAATTATGCAAAAGCAAATTTTATCAAACTAAGTGTTTTTATCAAACTAAGTGACCATTGATGTGTAAACTGAATTTGGAGACACAGTGTGTAAGTTAATGACTTGTAGTAGGTTATACGCTTTTCGGGTTTTGCACTTTGCAGACAGTCCCTTCAGACTTGTCTCTCAGCCGCCTGCTCATTTAGACCAATTTATATTATAAGGCTCGTTTTGAGGACAATTAGGTTGCAGCTTGTTGTCTACGTTAAAGAGACATTGTGTTTTAACAACGTTTCCCATACGGAAATGTAATATATGACATATATGTCCCTATATCGCAAATGACGCCGTCATATATGCTAAATATAAGACAATATATTGCAATCACATATATACATATCTCTAGATATATGTTGATATAAGTTTATAACGTATATACATTTTCCATATTAAATTAGTATATTGACATATATTAATACGATATATATGACTATTGTTTATATAATATTGTATGTTATGACCATATATGTCACCGATATGTTTAATTTATATATGCCCATTTATTTAAACAACATACATACATTTTATATGCCTATGGTTTCCTTATTAATTCATTCCTTCTTTTCCTTATTTGAACAGCTTGACCTTTTAACAAGTCTACACAATCCACATTTCATTAAAAAAGTTTTTTTATATACATATATACAACCCCAAATTAAGTTGGGACAGTATGGAAAATGCAAAAAAAAAGAAGAAGTGATTTCTAAATTTACTTTGACTTGTATTTCATTGCAGACAATATGAACACAAAATATTTCATGTTTTGTCTGGTCAACTTCATGTCATTCAGACCTGCAACACATTTAAAAAAAAGTTGGGACAGGAGCAATTTAGGGCTAGTAATGAGGTAAAATGGTTAAATAATAATGTGATTAGAAACAGGTGATGTCAACAGGTGATTGTAATTATGATTTGGTACAAAAGCAGCATCCAAGAAAGGTCTAATCCTTTAGGAGCAAAGATGGGCCGAGGATCGCCAGTTTGCCAACAAATACGTGAGAAAATTATTGAAATGTTTAAAAACAATGTTCCTCAAAGAAAGATAGGAAGAGATTTGGATATTTCACATTCAACAGTGCATAACTGTTGAATAAGGTGGTGCGCATGCGCGGGTTGTGAGCGCGTTGTTTGTGTTTGAGCTCCGTCAAATTGATTCATAATCCTTGATTTTCTTCTTAATACTCGCTTACAAACGAATACTTTCTATTATTTACAGCGTGTGAACATATCTCCGATACGATTCTCTATAAAAAACAATCAGATTGCTTTGATATCGCTACTTATATCCGAACTTCCGCTACTAGCCGTAGCCCGCTAGCCTTGCACGCGTGGTAACTTGTTTAACGTTACACCCGGTAAACAATGATAGCTACAATTCACCATCGTAGCACTTCTGCTACAATGGCGAATAACTCGGATGTGAGTCTAATGTTACCTTTGAGTGCAGGTGAGGACACGTTCGAGCTGCATTCGGTGCAGTTGGAGTTGGAGTCGTTGGAGAAGCAGATTCGCGGCCTTCTAGACAGACAAGCTGTGCTGAGAGAGCGGCGAACAGCGCTTGAAACATCGCACGCCAATGCTCTCAAGTCAGTGGATACTAACATTTTGACTCCGACCTCGTCTACTCCGCGTGTTTCTCTGCACAGGACCCAAGCACCCAGGACGCGATCATCATCCCTGGTTTCGTTCACTCCGGCACCGACACAGCACCATGGACCCTGGGTGTTTCCACAGCGGAAGACGCGAGCCAGGACCAGAGCGAGGACCTCTCCGCCCCTCCCGGTCTTCGAGATCTCCACCCGGAACCGCTTCTCCCCTCTTCGCGAGACGGAACGCGACGCTGTGGTCATCGGTACTTCCATCGTCCGGCATGTCCACGCTACCTCAGGTAATGGCAAGGTAATCACTCACTGCTTTCCTGGTGCTCGTGTTCTCGATGTCGCTGCGCAGGTTCCCGAGATCCTGAACGGTGACGAGCGCATCGGAGCTGTCGTGCTGCACGCGGGAACGAACGACACCAGGCTGCGGCAGACGGAGGTTCTGAAGAGGGACTACAGGAGCCTGATCGAGACGGTGCGCAGAACATCGCCTGAAGCAAAGATCGTCGTTTCTGGACCGCTTCCCAAGTACCGACTAGGACATGAAAAGTTCAGTAGATTATTTACTCTAAATGAATGGTTAATGTCATGGTGTAATGAACAGAAGCTGCTCTTTGTAAATAATTGGAATCTGTTTTGGGAGCGACCTAGGCTCTTCCGTCCTGATGGCCTTCACCCCAGCAGAATCGGAGCGGCTCTTCTGTCGGACAACATCTCGAGAGCGCTGCACACCATCATATGACTAGTAAGTCAAAGTCCAAATCACAGTATTTGCTGTCCTAACTTATTGACATAAGTACCAATGTAGAACATTATATAGAAACTGTGTCTATTCCTCGTTTAGTGAGGTCAAACATTAAATCTACTGTAGGATCTAGGAAAAATCGAATTGTGATTAAATAAGAAAATCTCAATATTAGTGAACAAAACCAATTTTGTCCTAACTTAATTGACATAAGTAGCAATGTAAAACGTTATATAGAAACTGTGTCTATTCCTCGTTTAGTGAGGTCAAACATTAAATCTACTGTAGGATGTAGGAAAAATCTAATTGTGATTAAACCAGAAAATCTCAATATTAGTGAACAAAAACAATTTCTAAAACTAGGTCTTCTAAACATTAGATCGCTCACACCTAAGGCGGTTATTGTAAATGAAATGGTCACAGATAATAGTTTCGATGTACTTTGCCTTACTGAAACCTGGCTTAAGCCAAATGATTATTTCGGTCTTAATGAGTCTACTCCACCAGGATACTGTTATAAGCATGAGCCCCGTCTGATTGGTCGTGGCGGCGGTGTTGCAACAATCTATAGAGATATTCTTAATGTTACCCAGAAAACAGGTCACAGGTTTAATTCGTTTCAATTACTAGTGCTAAATGTTACGCTCTTAGATGTAAGAAAGAAATCCGTATTATCTCTAGCCCTGGCTACTGTATATAGACCTCCAGGGCCCTATGTTGATTTCCTAAAAGAGTTTGCAGACTTTCTCTCAGATCTATTGGTCAACGTCGATAAAGCATTAATTGTTGGAGATTTTAACATACACGTAGATAACACAAATGATGTGTTAGGGGCTGCGTTTACAGATCTATTACATTCCTTTGGGGTCAAGCAAAACGTCACTGGTCCCACTCATCGTCTTAATCACACACTAGATTTAATTATATCACATGGAACCAACCCAACCGATATAGATATTATACCGCAAAGTGATGATGTCACTGACCATTACATGGTAACTTGCATACTGCGTACTGCTGAAATCTGTCATGTTGCGCCACGTTATCGGCCAGGCAGAACAATCCTTCCAACCACTATAGATAGATTCTCAAATACCTTACCTGATCTGTCTCAGCTGCTAAGTGAACCCAAACAAACAGATGAACTAGAGGAAATGACTAGCAGTATGAGCACCATTTTCTCTAGTACATTAGAAATTGTAGCACCAATTAGATTAAAAAAGGTTAGAGAGAAAACGTCTCGGTTACGTTTGTAACCCTCGTTCCCTGAAGGAGGGAACGGAGACGTACGTCGGAACTGACCGACGAATTGGGATCTGTTTCAGAGACCAATCTACTTCGAGTGTATTAAAAACGAGCCAATGGACATTGCCATGCGGTGCACGCATTCCACGCGCCGCCCCGCATTGCGGGTATAAATACGGAAGTGGAAGTACCGCATATTGTTTTCAACTGAGGAGCCGAGAAGAGTGGCTCGGGCCTTCAGCTGAAGCACAGCACCTGGCGACGGGACGTACGTCTCCGTTCCCTCCTTCAGGGAACGAGGGTTACATACGTAACCGAGACGTTCCCTTTCAGTCGAATTGGGATCCCTACCAAAACGCCAGGGATGCTGGCCCTTCCAGCGCCCTGCCTGAGCTCGCTGGACCACTCCTAAGTTGGAGTGGGAGTCAGGGCTCCCGGCAGGGAAGGACAGTCACTGCTGTTCCTGCAAGACCCACTCAGCGTGACTATTGGATAACGCTGGGAAGCGTGCCCGTCTCGGGAGATGGTACGCTGCGGAGCCACATCCTTCAATGGAAGGAGAGGTGGAAATACGCATCAGGACTAACCTAACCTAGGGTAGTGCAACTATGGAAAATCTCTGGGGTGGACCCAACCTGATCCCAGGGGGGGAAGAACACATCCCAGAGATGACAGAGCGGGCTCTGTCGAGGGAAAGACATGGGGCTAACCGAGCAGGGTAGCAAATACCGTGGAGAATACACATATGGGGTAGCCGTGAGGGGACCGCAACATATGGAACCCAGCCTACACACACGTTCCACAAGCATACGGGTGCAGGCCTAGCATCAGACGGCCGCCACGTCTGACACCGAAGGGGTGACGGAGGAACTCACAGGGTTAGCCGAATTTCGGGGAACACAACTGGAGCAAAATAGACGCACGTATCCGGCCCAGAGGGCGGGAGTGGCGTATGCAAGCCGACACTTAGAACGGGCACTTAGCGCTGCTGGCCACTGGGGGCGAGAATGCGGGAAGATACCGGCTCTACACAGAGGCTATAAAATCTAGCGAACGTGTTAGGTGTCGCCCAGCCCGCAGCTCTACATATATCTGTCAGCGAGGCGCCTTGAGCCAACGCCCAGGAAGAAGCAACACTCCTTGTTGAGTGTGCTCGCAACCCGAACGGGCAAGGTACGTCTTGGGACTGGTAAGCCAAGACAATGGCATCCACTATCCAGTGGGCCAACCTCTGCTTGGAGACAGCCTTCCCCTTCTGCTGGCCTCCGTAACAGATGAAGAGCTGCTGTGAGGATCTGAAGCTCTGAGTCCGGTCAACGTAAGCGCGAAGAGCGCGGACGGGACATAAAGCTAGGGCTGGGTCTGCCTCCTCCGAAGGCAGCGCTTGCAGGTTCACCACCTGGTCCCGAAAGGGAGTGGTAGGAACCTTGGGCACGTATCCAGGCCGGGGTCTCAGGACAACGTGAGAGTTGGCCGGCCCGAATTCTAGGCACGATTCGTCGACCGAGAGTGCATGCAGGTCCCTTACCCTCTTGATTGAAGCCAATGCAATCAGGAGAACTGTCTTCATGGACAGGATTTTTAGCTCAACAGACTGCAAAGGCTCAAATGGGGGACCCTGAAGTGCTCTGAGCACCAGGGCTAAGTCCCAAGAGGGTATCGAGGTAGAACGAGGAGGATTTAGTCTCCTCGCACCTCTGAGGAACCTGACGATTAAGTCGTGCTTACCTAAGGATTCACCATCTACTGCATCGTGATACGCCGCTATTGCCGCGACGTACACTTTGAGGGTGGAGGGAGACAGCCTTCGATCCAACCCATCCTGCAGGAAGGAAATCACAACGTTAATCGAACACTTTCGGGGGTCTTCCCGGTGGGAAGAGCACCACTCGATGAACAGGTTCCACTTCAGAGAGTAGAGGCGCCTCGTAGAGGGGGCTCTAGCTGAAGCGATGGTGTCTACCACTGCTTGTGGTAGGCCACCTAGAACCTCCGCGTCCCGTCCAGGGACCAGACATGGAGATTCAGAGGTCTGAACGCGGGTGCCATAGAGTGCCCCGCCCCTGAGAAAGCAGGTCCTTCCTCAGGGGGATCGGCTAGGGAGGGGCTGTCGCGAGGAGTGAGAGTTCTGGGAACCAGGTCCGGTTGGGCCAGTAGGGCGCAACTAACAAGACCTGCTCCTCGTCCTCCCTGACCTTGCACAGTGTCTGTGCGAGAAGGCTCACTGGGGGGTCCCGGGGCCAGCTGTGCGCCAGTGCATCTATGCCTAAGGTACCTCCGGTCAGGGAGTAGTACCACTGGCAATGGGTCGAGTCCGGAGAAGCGAACAGATCTACCTGTGCAACTCCGAAGTGGTCCGATATCAGCTGGACGCTCCGGGGGTGGAGTCGCCATTCGCCCGGAGGTGTCGACTGGCGAGAGAGCTCGTCGGCTGTCTGGTTCAGCGCACCTGGGATGTGAATGGCACGAAGTGACCTCACAAACTTCTGACTCCACAGGAGGAGATGGCGGGCGAGCCGGAGCATGCAACGGGAGCGTAGACCACCCTGACGGTTGATGTACGCAACGGCCGCAGTGCTGTCCGAACGGACCAGTACGTGCTTGCCCCGAAGCGGTTTCTTGAACCGGGCCAGGGCAAGACGTACCGCCAGTAACTCTAGGCAATTGATATGCCAACGCAGTTGGGACCCCGTCCACAGACCCGAAACTGTGTGCCCGTTGTACGTGGCCCCCCAGCCCGTGGATGAGGCATCCGTGAAGACCACAGCATGCCTCGACACCTGTTCTAGGGACACTCCGGCCCGGAGAAACGAGGGGTCTGACCACGGACTGAAGGTTTGGCGACAGTAACTAGGTAACTAGGACCCGGTACTGACCGCTCTGCCACGCCCATCTCGGGACTCTGAAATAATTTCAGTGGGACCGCTGTTCTGCCTTTGAACGTATTCAAGCAGTTCAACACTGACCGGACGCGCTCTGGAGTGAGGCGCGCTGTCCGGCTGACCGAATCCAGCTCCATACCGAGATAAGAGATCCTCTGCGCGGGGCAGAGTTTGCTCTTCTCTCGGTTGACCCGAAGTCCCAACAGGCTGAGGTGACTGAGCACCATGTCCCTGTGTTCGCACAACTGCTCTCGAGACTGGGCGAGTATGAGCCAGTCATCGAGATAGTTGAGTAAGCGAACGCCGCGTTCTCTGAGCGGAACAATGGCTGCCTCGACGACCTTCGTGAAGACGCGGGGCGACAGGGACAGCCCGAAGGGCAAGACTTTGTACTGATATGCCCTCCCCTCGAACGCAAAGTGCAGGAACGGTCTGTGTCGAGGAAGGATAGAGACATGAAAGTACGCGTCCTTCAGGTCGATCGCTGCGAACCAATCTCGGGGACGGATGCATTGGAAAATGCGTTTCTGCGTTAACATTTTGAACGGAAGCTTGTGCAGGGCCCGATTCAGAATGCGCGGGTCCAAGATTGGTCTTAACCCACCCCCTTTCTTGGGTACAATGAAGTAGGGGCTGTAGAACCCCGACCTCATATCGGCAGGAGGAACCGGCTCGACCGCGCCCTTCGCCAGCAGGACATCGATCTCGGACCGCAAGACATGGGCATCGCTGCTCCGCACGGAGGTGAAGAGGATGCCCCTGTACTTGGGAGGCCGGCGTGCGAATTGAATAGCCGAGTCTGATGGTACGGATGAGCCAGCGAGACGGCCTGGGGAGACCTAGCCAGGCCCCCAGAGACCGAACTAGCGGGACCAACGGCACCACAGACGTACCCGGGGTGAGGCAGCGAGGTGGAGTATTCAGACCCGACTCGGGAGGCCCGGAGGCGGCCCGGAGTGTTGCCTGAATACTCCAGGTGGGGCAGAGAGTGGGTGAGAAGGCCCGGGGGCGTCCTCGGTGCCCAATCTGCTGCCCCCTGGCGAGGGGTGAGAGGGGAGGAAAGGAGTGGCAAGGCCCGGGGGCGTCGCACACTGCCAACCTGTCCCTCTCTGGGCTCAGGGAGGGAAGAACTGCTCTGAGAATGTGGGTACCGCTGGACTCCGGGGAGCCAGCGGCAGGACCGAAACCAAAAAAATATTCTCCCCCCGGTCCTCCTCCGGGGGAGGGAGGGGTGCGGACACCGTCTCCCCGAGCAATTCCTCTCTCGCTGGGCTGCCCGTTTCAGGGTTGCTTGCCCTTGTGCTTGCTAGCAGGCTCGCGGGACCCTGGACGGGTTGGGCACCTCCCTTGCGCCCGGCCACCTGCTGCCTGGGTGGAGGCGGACGCAGGGTGGCGCCCTCGGCGACAAGCAGATGGAGGTGCTGCGGCCGACGACTGGGTGTAGGCAGCAGCTGGTCGTCGGGGCAGGTTTTTTTTTTTTTTAATTTATTATTATTTTTTTTTTTTAAATATTTTTTTGCCACCTCCGTCTGCTTCTGGGCCACCAAGAACTGCTGAGTTCTCGTTGGCGTCGCCGAAGAGGCCAGCCTGACAGACAGGGGCAATGAGGAACCGAACTTCGTCGGGCTCACGCATATCTGCCAGGTTTAGCCCCAGCTTCCTGGACCACTGGTGTGGACATCGCCTGACCCAGGGAGCGTGCAGTGACTTTCGTCACTCCGGAGAGCGAGGTCCATCACCGCACGCAGTTCCTGCATAACCCCTGGGTCGGGACTACCCTCATGCATGCAGGACAGAGGGTAGTGAGAGAGGGAAAAACTTATACAGGTTATGGCCCTTTTGGTGTTCCATATTTTGACACCAAATAGTTCCATGCTGTTCAATTTTTCCAATGCACATCCGGGCAGCCACCCCGGAAAGCATTGCTGTCAACTCTGAATCTGATTCAGCATGAGCACACACCATTATAGTGGGAAACTCAGCATTATCATTTCCAGCGCATAACAGCCCTCTCTCCGATGCAGCAATTGACATCTGTCCTCCGCCAGAGCGCCAAATGAAACGCTAGATCCCCTTTTTTTTTTTTTTTTTTTTAAAAAGGACCAGCAATCCCATCTGTAAGCTACCAGCAGGCATGTGAGACAATGAGCGTGGCCGTCAGGCTTGACGGCACATGGCGCGCTGAACAATCCAGCCCCTATGAAAGAGCAAGGTGAACAACGCGCCGACGTGGTCATGTTCTCGTGAGAGAACATGAACCACCCACAAACAAAGTCTCAGCACGCTCGTGATGCGATAGAGGAGTGGGGGCCCGAAGAGATGTACTCGGCGGGGAAGCCCCACTGTAATCCTCAGGTCACCAGCGCTTATTAGCCAAAGTAATCCTTTTCTGGAGCCCCAGAAAAGAAACTAGATCGGGGAATAAGTGAAGGGACTCAACCTCGTTTGAGGTTTCATAGTCTCGACCGCGCATCAGAGCGCCGAGTGACGCGCTGGGTTGCCGTGACAACCCCCGCTATCAGCCGGCGCGAGACGGCACACGGCGCGCTGAACGCTCAGCCTTTACGAGAAAGGTGAGACGAACAACGCGCCGACGTGACCATGCTCTCCTGAGAGAGCATGGATCACCCACGAAAGCAATCTCACATGTTTATATGCGAGAGAGATCGTGGCCGTCAAATGAGGACAGGAAACAACCGCATCCAGAAACACACGGTTTGAATGACATCTTGAAAAAGACGCAGGGTCAAACCGTGTTGCTCTTTTAGTGACAGAGAGAAGAGAAAACCGCTCCGAACGTGCCGAGGCACACAGGGGAATAGCCGCGGCTTACAGCGGTTTAAAGGTGCAAGCCCGCTGTAAGCACTCAGAGGGAAACGCCCAGCGAACCAACAGTTTCACTTCTGGTCGCGACCACCGCTGTATAGCACCGTCACACCGACACAGGAACAGGTAAGCTGATCTTCTCTCGTAATGTCTTGAAACTCGTTCGTAGAACACACTCTTCGCAGGAAGCATGAAAGCTCGGCTCCGAAGTTGAAAGCAATATGCGGTACTTCCACTTCCGTATTTATACCCGCAATGCGGGGCGGTGCGTGGAATGCGTGCACCGCATGCCAATGTCCATTGGCTCGTTTTTAATACACTCGAAGTAGATTGGTCTCTGAAACAGATCCCAATTCGTCGGTCAGTTCCGACGTACGTCGAACGTGACCGACTGAAAGGGAACTAAAGCACCATGGTACAACAATGCTACACATGTTATCAAGAGAGAAACTCGTAACTTAGAGCGTAAATGGAAACAAACTAATTTAGAGGTCTTTAGAATCGCGTGGAAAGATAGTATATCACGTTATAAAAAGGCCCTAAAAGCAGCCAGGGCTGAGCATCTTCGCAAACTAATAGAAAATAACCAAAATAATCCAAGGTTTTTATTTAACACTGTGGCTAGACTAACAAATAAACAAGCATCGCCTGAACAAAATATTCCGTTACAGTTTAGTAGTAATGATTTTATGAACTTCTTCGCTGACAAAATAGAAGGCATCAGAAACAAAATTGTAAATGTACAATCATTAATGATGTCTTATGATTCAACCGCAATTATCGCCCCTCAAGAACTACTACACCGCTTTACAACTATAGGACAGGAAGAGCTAAATAAACTTATCATTGCATCTAAACCAACAACATGTTTATTAGATCCAATACCCACTAAACTACTGAAAGAGTTGCTACCTGTAATTCTCAATATTATTAACTCGTCTTTATCTTTAGGTCATGTTCCAAGAATATTCAAGTTGGCAGTCATAAAACCTCTCATTAAGAAGCCACAATTAGATCATAATAACCTAGCAAATTACAGACCAATTTCAAATCTTCCATTCATGTCTAAAATACTAGAAAAAGTTGTGTCTGCTCAATTGTGCTCTTTCTTGCAAGAAAATGATATCTATGAAAAATTTCAATCAGGATTCAGGCCGCATCACAGCACAGAAACTGCGCTCGTTAAAATCACAAATGATTTACTTCTAGCTTCTGACCAAGGCTGTATCTCAATACTAGTTCTAATCGATCTTAGTGCTGCGTTCGATACTATAGATCATAAAATACTCTTAGATCGACTTCAAAATTACACTGGTGTTCAGGGACAGGCATTAAACTGGTTTAGATCGTATTTATCAGACCGCTACCATTTTGTCTGTCTAAAAAAATCAAAAAATCAAAATCTGAAAAATCAAAGATAACGTCAGTAGACTATGGGGTGCCGCAAGGATCCGTGCTAGGCCCTCTGCTATTCTCTATATATATGCTGCCACTTGGTAATATTATAAGAAAACATGGAATTAATTTCCACTGTTATGCTGATGACACTCAATTATATATTTCATCACGACCAGATGAAAACGCTAAATTATCTAAACTGACAGCGTGTGTTGATGATATTAAACACTGGATGACGTGTAATTTTCTGCTATTGAATTCAGATAAAACGGAGGTATTACTTATTGGTCCAAAAAACTGCCCACAAAACCTCTCACAATACAACTTTACCTTGGAAGGATGTCCTGTCACTTTATCCACTACAGTAAGAGACCTGGGTGTTATATTAGACCGCAACTTGTCTTTCGAAAATCATATTTCATATGTTACAAGAACGGCATTTTTCCACCTTAGAAACATTGCTAAGCTACGTAACATGCTATCTATCTCTGATGCAGAAAAGTTAGTTCATGCATTCATGACCTCGAGACTAGATTACTGTAATGCTTTATTAGCTGGTTGTCCTGCATCATCAATAAACAAGCTACAGTTAGTCCAAAACGCAGCTGCTAGAGTTCTTACTAGGTCAAGAAAATATGATCATATAACACCAATTTTATCATCTCTACACTGGTTACCTATTAAGTTCCGTATCAATTACAAAGTATTGCTACTGACCTATAAAGCCTTAAATGGTTTAGCTCCAGTGTTTTTAACGGATCTTTTATCGCCCTACAATCCATCGCGCTCTTTAAGATCACTAAACTCAAGGCTTCTGGTCATTCCTAGGATATCTAAGTCCACTAAAGGAGGGAGGGCTTTTTCACATTTAGCTCCTAAACTCTGGAATAGTCTTCCTGATATTGTCATTTATATATTCCATATACATTTATCAAAAATATATTTTATATATTTCATTTTAAATGTAAAATATATAATAAGACTATATAAAAACATATATTAGGGACATATATGTAACATGTATGCAAGCAATATGCTATGCATATATGTGTAGTTTGTATATTGAACATATATACAAAGAAATATATGTCATGTATATTAATAATTATATATGTGACATATATATAAAATACTGTATTATACATACTTAAAATATATGGGCTAGTTTTATATGTCAATATATGAAATTGTTCCATTTTCTAATAGGTTTTATATATGGGCAGATATATATGTACATATATGTTTTGGCCCTTGTCAAACTCGATCAAATCCTTACGCTTGCCCATTTTTCCTGCTTCTAACACATCAACTCTGAGGACAACATGTTCACTTGTTGCCTAATATATCCCACCCACGAACAGGAGCCGTGATGACGAGAGGTCATAATGTTATGCCTGATCAGTGTATATAATACCTAAAAAGGAATATAGTAGTATACTTTAAGTTCACTTAAAAAAATGTTTTTCTTTTTTTTTGTACAAAGATCTTGTGTAGTCTGATTTGTCTTACATAAAACCCCGCTTAATGAGATTTATTACCAGCAATTCATTCAATAATAATCACTCTTAAATGAAAAACAAAACCCCTTCAACACAACAGGACACATATAGAATTGCATTCAAATATGTATATTATATGTATAATAAGTGTCCCAAAATTGACTTTTGGTTAAAGAGGAAAAAAAAAAAACTGATAATCAATAACGCTCACAAAACGTACACACACTCTCACTGAAGGGTCTGAGTAACTTATTTTTATTATTCCTTGTTTTTACAATTATTCAGACATTACACATTCAAATTTAAATTTGGAGCAATTTGGGTCCAGGCACCAAATATGCAGATAACCTCCTATTAATTTTGATTATTCTCCATATTCATCTCCATCTCCATCTTCACCTCCATATCCTGCTCCATCTCCATCATCATCATTATCATCATCATCATCATCATCATCATCATCATCATCATCATCATCGTCACCTTCAAATGATAAGAATAACTGGTCAGAAAGCATGCTCTTTTGTCCTTGGCTTGCACAGAGCATTGAGAATATATATAGAGAGATTTAATGCATCTTGATTTAAGAATTTTTAGATATTTGGACTGGAAACGAGACAAAAATACTAAATAAGAAGAGCATTTTTTGCAGAATAAATGTGACATAAAGGTCAAGTTTTTGAAATTGAGATATATTTGAAATTTTCAAACAGTTTCTCAGCCAAATATTTCAAATATATCTCAATTTCAAAAAAATTGAGAAAATCTCCTTTAAAGTTGCCCAAATGAAGTCCTTAGCAATGCATATTACCACTAATAATACATCTTTTATACATATTTACGGCAGGACATTGCAAATTTGTATTTTTTTTAAATATATTATTTATTTATTTATTTAATTAAAAACGAAGCATGAACACATGTTACAGTGCCCCCCACAAACACAATCAAGCCTTCGAAAGAATGTGTTTTACCACCCCTTTAAGTTTGTAAGATGGGCCTGTGCAATATCCATATTTTATTATCACTTATCTTTCTCTCTTAGAAATGATTTCTTTCTCTTTCTCTGATTAACTTGTCGCTGTTCTATTGTGTATTTTAATATTGACTGTTGTATTAGTGTGTCTGTCTCTGTCTTATTGTGTTATATATAGTTTTTCTTTTCTTTCTTTTTATGTGTAACATCTACCTGCCAGAGGGTCTGCAAATGGAAATTAGCCTAAGGCTATAATCTGGCATATTTACATTTGTCTCAATGTTCCTTAATATGCATTGTTCCCCCTTCCTTTCTTCTTAAAAAATGAAAATGAAACCACAGGTGAAGAGCTGTCCACAGTGTTCGTTTCGGGAAACACAGACGTAACGACGGAACTTGCAATGTTAGCTGGCTAATGATGCTTTTGAGAAACACGACTGAAAAAAACAGTTAATGACAGACAAGCTGTGAAAAAATAAGTGTCAGTAAAACGTCTCAGGTGACGAATGTAACCATGGTTCCCTGAGAGGGAACGAGACGCTGCGTCAAGCGCTGTGGGAACGCCTCTGCATTTGCGTCATAAAGCACTCGTAAAATCAGTCCAATGGCATGACAGGACGTCGTAGGCGGGTGACATCATCGACCAGGAAATTATAAAGTACCCCTGAACCAAACAGTGTCAGCTTCTGAACAAGTCGGTCACGGGCATGCCGGGAGTATGGCAAAGCGACGCAGCGTCTCGTTCCCTCTCAGGGAACCATGGTTACATACGTAACCTGAGACGTTCCCTTTCAAGGGAACTCGCGCTGCGTCAATCGCTGCGGGAACTCAATACCCACGCCGCCATAACTCTCAAGTGCCTGTATATGTGAAGTCGTAGCGCACATTAAGCTACAACCACCCGAGCACCTGGAGTAGAGGCCACATCTAGGTTGTAAAACCTCACAAAAGTGTGCGGAGAGGACCACCCTGCCGCAACACACACCTCCTGTATGGAGACTCCTGACAGAACAGCCAAAGAGGCAGCCATACTCTGAGTAGAGTGGGCTCGGACCTTTAGTGGTGAAGGTTGGCTGGCCGACTCATATACGAGTGAAATAGCCTCGACTATCCACTTGCTTACACTGCATGAAAAGTGGGATTTTCGTCAGTATGTGGCACTGTAGATTGCCGTGAAACTTCAGGTTTACGACTGTGCACGGCAATTTGCAGGCAACACCGAAAACTGCCGTAAATTGTCGGAAATTGACGTGGGCCTTGCTTGGTAGTTGTCCCCCCATGACCCCCCCTCCCCTTAATTCTAGGGGAGGCTTTATCATGTAAATGAACATGCTGTGAGCTACACAAATGCAAATCAGAGTAGCAGCAGGGGGAGTTTTATCTAGGTTCTGAATTTTTTTGACTAAAACAAGTTTAAAGTTTAAGTTAAAATGTTAACTTAAATTTAAGTTAAATGTACTCGTTTTAGTTCACATTACTAAATTTTTAGGGCAACCAGTTTGCTCCAATTTTTTAAGTAGATTCAACTTGTCCGGGCTCACAGTGTAGATTAATTACTCTATATGTCATTAGCAATAACCAATGTTATGTAAAAAAAAAAATATTAATACAGGACAGCAGTGAAGACAGCAAGACAATGAACCAAAGCACACAAATAAATCAAGTAAAGCATACAGTTTACATACCAAAATAAATTTTTCCACCCTGCACTGTGAATGATTTTTTAAATGGCTATTAATCATAAATGTGAAAAGTACAAGTTTGTGTGTTTATAGTTAAGTCAGATTGTGTTTTTCTGTAATTGTCATTTAAATTGAGCTCACACCACATTTTATGAATTATCAATGCAGATTTTCAAGAGGTGGTTTCCTGGACAGGGTTTAAATTATGCCAAGAGTAGGCCTTAATCTAGTTAATCGTGAGTTAAAAAATTGTTGCCTGGAACAAAGATTAAGCACAGATTACTAACACCTGGACTATGAGTCCTGAACTAAAATAAACTGGATTCATTTACAGTTTTATCTAATTGCTTACACACAATTTCTGAAAATATGGCTCCATTTCTTGTAACTCTACACACAAAACATCAGACATCTCTTGCAAAAGCAACACTTTGTGCAAAACTATTTTAACAATTTCCAAAAAATGTTGTTTTTGCATATATCTAACTACACACAAATATGCACAACTGAGGAATTTACAGTTGAACTGAATCAACACTGAAGTCACTTGAGCTGAATATTGACACTATATTGGCCTGTTAGAGCCGGTTTACAGCAGAATTTGTTTTGAACTTGTTACTGAAGCTGCTATGAAAAAATATATTTTGTTGTATGCATATTCTTTCTTTCTCACACCTTAGTTTTGATTTCTAAGTGATCAATTTATGTATAAGTGTTTTCACACATGATCATTGGCTGTATGGGTCCTCAGTAAATGAATGTGGCATTTAAATGGCAAAAGTTATTCTTGTCTCTATAACTTATGGCTTCCTAAAGACACGTTTATGGGTAAATAAAATATTAATAATATAAATAAAATGAATATCAAAAGATATTTTAAATATAATGAAGTCATTTTATTATAGCACTCATCAGATGTTCCTGGAAACAAAACAGAGACAGAACAGTATAAACAAACTATACAACAAACTAAAGACCAAATTACAAAAACATTATTATGTGAAAGTGAATAAAGTTGTGTGTGTTTTCAGTTATAAATATGTGCTGTGTAAATTAGCCTATACTTTTAGAAATTATATATAGCCTAACTTTAAAAAACAAACAATAACCCATATAGATAAATTATAATAATTGTATAATATTAAGCATTTACTTAATATACATTGTAACATTAGGCTACTTTACTCTAGCACAGTAGTCAGTTAAGCAATTAATTAATATCTTATATTAATATGTATGTAGCCTAGGCTACATCTAAAGGTAAGTCTGCTTTAAAAATAAAAATATTACACTTCGACATGTACAGAATGTGCGAGTTAAGAAACACGTTGAAATGTGTCTTCTTAACATGTTAAAACTGTGCGTCGACTGTGTGTGTATGCCTGTTACACGACCAGAATGTGCGTGTCTACACATACAAAAGAAACACGTAAAAAATTGCTGCGTTGACGCGGAAAACAGTGCGTGTTGAAACGATCATAAGACATATATGTACATATATGTTTTTACTTTCTATGTGGATATATTTAATATTTGTATATTTCATATATGTACATATATTACATTTCTGTATGGGCAGTTAAAGGTACACCGATCAGGCATAACATTATAACCTAATATTGTGTTTGTCCCCCTTTTGCTGCCAAAAGAGCCCTGACCCATCAAGGCATGGACTCCACTAGACCCCTGATGGTGTGCTGTGGGATCTGGCACCAAGATGTTAGCAGCAGATCCTTTAAGTCCTGTAAGTTGCGAGGTGGGGCCTCCATGGATCGGACTTGTTTGTTCAGCACATCCCACAGATGCTTGTTGCCCATTTGTGCTTTGTGGTGGCGCATTATCTGCTGAAAGAGCCACAGCCACCAGGGAATACCGTTTCCATGAAAGGCTGGATATGGTCTCAACAATGCTTAGGTAGTGTTGAAGATTTTATTATTGAATTTAATGCAAAACAATCTGTATGTAAAAACACATTTATGTTTCAGCTGTGTCTCTCTGTGTGCTGACTTTGAGAACGTGCTTCAAAATGACATACAGAAGATGGCCTACAGAAAAAGAACTTGGAATGTGTTGATATATGAGCCAGGAAAACAACTGGAAAATATTTGAAGATTGAGCTATGGTATACTATATGTTAGGTAAACCAAAGGCGTGAGAGACTCGACTTTGTTGATTGGAATAAAGCCTTTCTGAAATCAAACAATCTTTGTGAAGTGATTTTTCGACATAAAACATTTTTAGACTTCACAACAGTAGGTCGTCTGTGTCAAAGTAAAAGGCGTGTCAAGGTTTCCCAGCAGAACATTGCCCAAAGCATCACTGCCTCCGCCGCCACGCCTTCTTCCCATAGTGCACCTGGTGCCATGTGTTCCCCAGGTAAGCCACGCACACACACCCAGCCATCCACGAGATGTAGAAGAACACGTAATCATCAGACCAGGCCTCCTTCTTCCATTGCTCCGTGGTCCAGTTCTGATGCTCACGGGCCACTGTTGGTGCTTTGGGCGGGGTCAGGGGTCAGCATGGGCACCCTGACTGGTCAGCGGCTGTGCCGCCCCATACGCAACAAACTGAGATGCTCTGTGTATTCTGACACCTTTCTATCAGAACCAGCATTAACTTCTTGGGCAGTTTGAGCTCCAGTAGCTCGTCTGTTTGATCGGACCACACGGGCCAGCCTGCGCTCCCCACGTGCATCAATGAGCCTTGGCCGCCCATGACCCTGTGGCCGATACACCACTGGTCCTTCCTTGGAGCACTTTTGATAGAGACTGACCACTGCAGACCGGGAACACCCCACAAGAGCTGCAGTTGTGGAGATGCTCTGACCTCTTGAACAAGCGATGACCTGCTCCACATCAGAGGAGAAAGACCAGTTCTATGAGGCACTGGATAAAACAATATCCAGAATCACCAGCACTGAAGGACTTTACCAATGATTGGCAATTTGGCAATTTTCTATTGCCATACTCTTTAACAAAGAACACAAACAGGGTCTCACATTTACATAACTTTTCATACATATTTGTAGGTGTGATGTTTTTTTAGACTAATCACAATTGAATCGTCTTTCTCCAGAGTGATTGTTTAAATTGTTCCTTTTTCAAAACCCTTTGTCAAACTGAGGAAAACTGCAGTTTCTTTCCCTAATGAGTTTGCAAATGTCGTTTCAGCTCTGTGTGATATGTGAAACTCTTCTCACACTGAACACACTTGTACGGCTGACCAGGCCGCCTTCTTCCATTGCTCCGTGGTCCAGTTCTGATGCTCACGGGCCACTGTTGGTGCTTTGGGCGGGGTCAGGGGTCAGCATGGGTACTGGTCAGCGGCTGTGCCGCCCCATACACAACAAACTGAGATGCTCTGTGTATTCTGATCCCTTTCTATCAGAACCAGAATTAACTTCTTGAGAAGTTTGAGCTCCAGTAGCTCGTCTGTTTGATCGGACCACACTCCCCACGTGTATCAATGAGCCTTGAGGGCATAAGAGTAGCATCAATGAGCCATGACCCTGTGGCCGGTTCTCCACTGGTCCTCCATGACCCTGTGGCCGGTTCTCCACTGGTCCTCCATGACCCTGTGGCCGGTTCTCCACTGGTCCTCCATGACCCTGTGGCCGGTTCTCCACTGGTCCTCCATGACCCTGTGGCCGGTTCTCCACTGGTCCTTCATGACCCTGTGGCCGGTTCTCCACTGGTCCTCCATGACCCTGTGGCCGGTTCTCCACTGGTCCTCCATGACCCTGTGGCCGGTTCTCCACTGGTCCTCCATGACCCTGTGGCCGGTTCTCCACTGGTCCTCCATGACCCTGTGGCCGGTTCACCACTGTTCCTTCCTTGGAGCACTTTTGATAGAGACTGACCACTGCAGACCGGGAACACCCCACAAGAGCTGCAGTTTTGGAGATGTACATATATGTTTTACTTTCTATGTGGATATATTTAATATTTGTATATTTCATATATGTACATATATTACATTTCTGTATGGGCAGTTAAAGGTACACCGATCGGGAACACCCCACAAGAGCTGCAGTTTTGGAGATGCTCTGACCCAGTCTCTAGCCGTCACGATCTGGCCCTTGTCAAACTCGATCAAATCCTTACGCTTGCCCATTTTTCCTGCTTCTAACACATCAACTCTGAGGACAACATGTTCACTTGTTGCCTAATATATCCCACCCACTAATAGGTGCTGTGATGACGAGAGGTCATAATGTTATGCCTGATCAGTGTATATAATACCTAAAAAGGAATATAGTAGTATACTTTAAGTTCACTTAAAAAAATGTTTTTCTTTTTTTTTGTACAAAGATCTTGTGTAGTCTGATTTGTCTTACATAAAACCCCGCTTAATGAGATTTATTACCAGCAATTCATTCAATAATAATCACTCTTAAATGAAAAACAAAACCCCTTCAACACAACAGGACACATATAGAATTGCATTCAAATATGTATTTTATATGTATAATAAGTGTCCCAAAATGGACTTTTGGTTAAAGAGGAAAAAAAAACAACTGATAATCAATAACGCTCACAAAACGTACACACACTCTCACTGAAGGGTCTGAGTAACTTATTTTTATTATTCCTTGTTTTTACAATTATTCAGACATTACACATTCAAATTTAAATTTGGAGCAATTTGGGTCCAGGCACCAAATATGCAGATAACCTCCTATTAATTTTGATTATTCTCCATATTCATCTCCATCTCCATCTTCACCTCCATATCCTGCTCCATCTCCATCTCCATCATCATCATTATCATCATCATCATCATCATCATCATCGTCACCTTCAAATGATAAGAATAACTGGTCAGAAAGCATGCTCTTTTGTCCTTGGCTTGCACAGAGCATTGAAAATATATATAGAGAGATTTATATATTTTCTTACACTAATACTTTTGACATGTTTCATTTCTTTCTTACCTCCTATTATATTCTGCAACACATGGTCTGCGAGGTCCTCAGCTCCTTTTGGTTAAAAATAAATAAATAAATATTTAATCTATCTATCAGTAATTTCATAGAGCATTTTTTAATTCTATAAAGTTAGCACAGGCAGACTTTTCTCTTGGCAACAACTTTTGTATTTCTACACCTGTTAACCTGCATTAATGTTTAGGTAATGTCCAAGCTTGGTGTCATGAATAAGGCACAAAGGTACAAGAAGCTCCACTTATGAATTGCATTAGGGAGAACACATGTATTACCTTCCCTGACCGATTGCTTAAACTGCCGAACCAGCCGCTTCTTGCCCATCTGCGTCAGGGCGTGTCGTGTGATCATCAGAGCTTCTCCAGGACCATGATGCTTTATCATCAAATGTGCCATGTCATTTATACTGGCATGTCTCAGTTGATGAGCTGGAATTCGCTGATGTTGTGCGATATGTCTCTTAAATGTGTTTTGGTGATGAGGTCCAAGTGCATGAAGTATGCCGTAAATTATTGAATGTACCATCGTATTTCACTTGGTCACTGTTGAACAAGATAGAAAGAATTTTAACTAGGTTTACCATTATTGTGGATCTACACACTGAAAAGTAGTTTTCATTATGAAATGATGCCATAATCCATAATCGCTTATTAGTCTTACCAGGTCCTGTTCAAATGCTTATATTATGAGAACATCGGTATCATGTTTCAGACAAATCAAATATTTATATATTTGTATTTTTAGGGCTAGACCAGAGATTCAGCTCTCAGTATGGGCTCTTTTACTAAAAACATTTTATTTCTAAACCAGTTTTAACATTCATAATTACTTTAACGTTAGTTTACGGAACATTGTGAAGAATCTTTGCGATATCGTTATGAGTACATTGAAACAACATATAATACATATTAAAAATTGAGAGCCTTGATCTAAGTACATATACCACTTTCAGCTACAGTATCAACAGACATTTAAAATCAGATGGAGGAAGACCTGACCATCTGATACCCTTGAGTTTATCCCAAACATATGGATTGTCATTAGACTACAATAAATAATTGATGAATTAAATAATTAATTTTAAGCAATTTTAAGTTAACGCAACCTCTAAGTATTTAAGTCTCTAGAATCTAATAACTTACCTGAATAATGTTGAACTTGAGTCGTGTTGAACTTGAGTCGTGTCTTTCAGACCTGCTCTCTGCCTTTATAAGGGAAAGGTAAGGGGCGTTAGCCGAGATGTTGCTCAAGGGACTTTCACAGGTTTGTCATGTTAAGTGTCACTGTGGAGCTGATGGGTCTGCGGGGCACAAGCCACAAATGTTTTTTGTAAATCCACGAATACTTGCAATTTTTTAACAAAAATACTTGCTCTGCAGGCCGGGGGGTGTTCCAGAAAGCAGGTTATGTGACAGAGTGTCACATGCCTGTCCTGTCTTGTGGAGCACATGGGTGTTTTGTTATTTTGGGCCATGTGCTCGTGTCGTTTTCTGATCCCTCCCCCTTGTTATCTGATTATTGTTTGATTTCTCCCACCTGTTCCCTCCTGATTATTTTCCCTTTATAAGTCCCCTTGTGTTTGCAGTCTGTGTCAGATCATTGTCTAACGTCTTCCTTCCCCATGATCCCGTTGGTATGTTTGTTTTAGAGTTGTTGTTTTTCTTAGTGTTGTTATATTTTCCACCTCGTGGGTTTTTGTTTTATTATGTTTATTTGTTCCACGACCGGGACATGTGTTTTGTGGATTTGGAGAAGGCATCCGACTGTGTTCCTCGTGGCATCCTGTGGGGGGTGCTCTGGTAGTATAGGGTCCGGGGCCCCCTGCTTAGGGCTGTTCATAATTTTTATGGACAGAATTACTAGGCGCAGCCAAGGGCCAGAGAGTGTCCGGTTTGGGGACCATACGATTTCGTCGCTGCTTTTTGCGGATGATGTTGCCATGTTGGCCTTCTCAGACCAGGACCTTCAGCGTGCACTGGGACGGTCTGCAGCCGAGTGTGAAGCGGCTGGGATGAGAATCAGCACCTCCAAGTCCGAGGCCATGGTTCTCAGTCGGAAAAGGGTGGATTGCCCACTTCAGGTTGGTGGAGAGTTCCTGCCTCAAGTGCTGGAGTTCAAGTATCTTGGGGTCTTGTTCACGAGTGAGGGAAGGATGGAACGGGAGATTGACAGACGGATAGGTGCAGCTTCTGCAGTAATGCGGTCGATGTACCGGTCTGTCGTGGTAAAGAAGGAGCTGAGCTGTAAGGCAAAGCTCTCGATTTACCGGTCGATCTACGTTCCTACTCTCACCTATGGTCATGAGCTGTGGGTCATGACCGAAAGGACAAGATCCCGGATACAGCCGGCCGAAATTAGCTTTCTCCGTAGGGTGGCTGGGCGCTCCCTTAGAGATAGGGTGAGAAGCTCGGTCACTCGGGAGGAACTCGGAGTAGAGCCGCTGCTCCTCCACATCGAGAGGAGCCAGCTGAGGTGGCTCGGGCATCTATTTCAGATGCCTCCTGGATGCCTTCCCAGGGAGGTGTTCCAGGCACGTCCCACCGGGAGGAGGCCCCGGGGAAGACCTAGGACACGCTGGAGGGACTATGTCTCCCGGCTGGCCTGGGAACGCCTCGGGGTTCCCCCAGAAGAGCTGGAGGAAGTGGCTAGGGAGAGGGAAGTCTGGGCGTCTCTGCTTAGACTGTTGCCCCCGTGACCCAGCCCCGGATAAGCGGAAGAAGATGGATGGATGGTTGGATGTTTATTTGTTAATAAATTCCTTTTTCCCTTCATTTGAATCCTCACCTTAGTTTTCCTTCATTTGCATGTGACACAGAGGTATGTATGTACAGGGAGGTGTTCCAGAAAGCAAGGTTAACTTACTGTCACATATACCTTGAACTCTCACCCAAACCTTGCTTACTCGAGGTATGCTGGTTCCAAAAACGAATCCGGTAGTATGTTCAGATAACTCAGAGTATGTTCCTGGCTAACACACAAGACATTCTCAACAGAGCAACAAATCCTTACATGAAACGAAAGTTACCAACATTTTTAGAAACTTAAACATACCCAGATACAGATAACGCATACGCAGATAACTGTGGTAACAAACCAAGCACAGTTCTATCGAACAGTATTTTTCAAAAGGGGACAGAACTGAAGGTGACTCGTATAGATTATAAGGACACATAACCATGTTCTTCATGATGTAGCCTTTTAAGAGCTTCGGCTGAAGTTGTCCTTGTATTAATGGTCGTGTAATAACTTCGGTAACACTTTATAATAACGTTCAGTTGTAAGTCATTTATAAGTGGTTAGTTAATGATGAACTAATCATTTACAAAACATTCATAAATGATTATCAAGTGATATGCTAACATTTTATGTATGTTTTGTAAATTCCGTTACAAGTAATTGTCACAGTGTCGGGTTTGTGTTTCCCCGGGTGACCACTAGATGTTCCAGTGGATAGTGTTCCGGTGGTCCCAGTTCCGGTGGTCCCAGTTCCGGTGGATCGTGTTCTGGTGGATCGTGTTCCGGTGGTCCCTGTTCTGGTGGTACTGATTCCGGTGGTCCCAAGCCCAGAGACCATCTCGGAGGTTCCTGTCGTGTCCGAGCTGCCCTGGCCTCCCGAACTCTGCGGGCCGCCCTGGCCTCCCGAACTCTGCGCGCCGCCCTGGCCTCCCGAACTCTGCGCGCCGCCCTGGCCTCCCGAACTCTGCGTGCCGCCCTGGCCTCCCGAACTCTGCGCGCCGCCCTGGCCTCCCGAACTCTGCGCGCCGCTCTGGCCTCCCGAACTCTGCGGGCCGCCCTGGCTGCCTGAGGGGGAGTTTTCGTCCTGGCCGCCCGATGGACTGCCGGTTTTGCTCTGGTCGCCGGTTAAGCCGTCACCCCCTGTTCCTGTTCCCCTTCATGGACCTGGCCCCCCATCCCTCCCCCTGATCTTCCACCTCCCTCCTGGACTTTTGTTTTGTAGTTGTGTCTTGGAGCGTCTGGTAGCCGCTCCGTAGAGGGGGGGTTATGTCACAGTGTCGGGTTTGTGTTTCCCCGGTTGACCACTAGATGTCCTCCTCCCCCACGGTGTCATTCACTCCTAAACTACATTTCCCATCATCCTGTTCTGTCACTCATTGCTTATTGCACACAGCTGTTTCCCGTCACCTTGTTAGTATCAAAAGGGGACAGAACTGAAGGTGACTCGTATAGATTATAAGGACACATAACCATGTTCTTCATGATGTAGCCTTTTAAGAGCTTCGGCTGAAGTTGTCCTTGTATTAATGGTCGTGTAATAACTTCGGTAACACTTTATAATAACGTTCAGTTGTAAGTCATTTATAAGTGGTTAGTTAATGATGAACTAATCATTTACAAAACATTCATAAATGATTATCAAGTGATATGCTAACATTTTATGTATGTTTTGTAAATTCCGTTACAAGTAATTGTCACAGTGTCGGGTTTGTGTTTCCCCGGGTGACCACTAGATGTCCTCCTCCCCCACGGTGTCATTTACTCCTAAACTACATTTCCAATCATCCTGTTCTGTCACTCATTGATTATTGCACACAGCTGTTTCTCGTCTCCTTGTTAGTATCTGTGTGTATATATACCCTGTTTGTTTTAGTGTTGTCACGGAGTCCTTGTTATATGTCACGTCACTGCCGAAGTCTGGGTCACTGTCTTCTTGTGTTTGTTCTTGTGTTTGGATTGACTATTTGGAGTTTTACCCTTGCCTGGACTGGTTTTGTGAGTACGGATTACCCTAATAAAGATACTGCAAATGGGTCTTACTGTTTCCTGTGTGTGTGTCGTGACAGAAGGACTCCGTCATGCATAGGTCCAGCAGTGGGGGTTTTCATGTCTCTTCCCCAGCTACCGAGAGGGAGAGGAGGAGGCATGCTCAGTCTGGAGAAGTTCCGGCTCGTATGAACATTTTCGAGTGTTTTGCGCTGTGGGCTCGAATCACTGAGGAGACCAGGAGGCTCCCTGTGAATTCCGAAGAGACAGCAGCGTCGACTCGCTCTCGAAGACAGCGGGGGAGAAGGAGGACTCCCTCCGTGTCTGTTCCGGTGGTCCCAGTTCCGGTGGTCCCAGTTCGGGTGGACCCAGTTCCGGAGGATCTAGTTCCGGAGGTTCCGAAACGAAGGAGGAGAAGAAGGACTCCCTCCGTGTCTGTTCCGGTTGAATCGTGTTCCTGTGGATCGTGTTCCGGTGGTCCCAGTTCCGGTGGTCCCAGTTCCGGTGGATCGTGTTCCGGTGGTCCCAGTTCCGGTGGATCGTGTTCCGGTGGTCTCAGTTCCGGTGGATCGTGTTCCGGTGGTCTCAGTTCCAGTGGATAGTGTTCCGGTGGTCCCAGTTCCGGTGGTCCCAGTTCCGGTGGATCGTGTTCTGGTGGATCGTGTTCCGGTGGTCCCTGTTCTGGTGGTACTGATTCCGGTGGTCCCAAGCCCAGAGACCATCTCGGAGGTTCCTGTCGTGTCCGAGCTGCCCTGGCCTCCCGAACTCTGCGGGCCGCCCTGGCCTCCCGAACTCTGCGCGCCGCCCTGGCCTCCCGAACTCTGCGCGCCGCCCTGGCCTCCCGAACTCTGCGTGCCGCCCTGGCCTCCCGAACTCTGCGTGCCGCCCTGGCCTCCCGAACTCTGCGCGCCGCCCTGGCCTCCCGAACTCTGCGCGCCGCTCTGGCCTCCCAAACTCTGCGGGCCGCCCTGGCTGCCTGAGGGGGAGTTTTCGTCCTGGCCGCCCGATGGACAGCCGGTTTTGCTCTGGTCGCCGGTTAAGCCGTCACCCCCTGTTCCTGTTCCCCTTCATGGACCTGGCCCCCCATCCCTCCCCCTGATCTTCCACCTCCCTCCTGGACTTTTGTTTTGTAGTTGTGTCTTGGAGCGTCTGGTAGCCGCTCCGTAGAGGGGGGGTTATGTCACAGTGTCGGGTTTGTGTTTCCCCGGTTGACCACTAGATGTCCTCCTCCCCCACGGTGTCATTCACTCCTAAACTACATTTCCCATCATCCTGTTCTGTCACTCATTGCTTATTGCACACAGCTGTTTCCCGTCACCTTGTTAGTATCTGTGTGTATATATACCCTGTTTGTTTTAGTGTTGTCACGGAGTCCTTGTTATATGTCACGTCACTGCCGAAGTCTGGGTCACTGTCTTCTTGTGTTTGTTCTTGTGTTTGGATTGACTATTTGGAGTTTTACCCTTGCCTGGACTGGTTTTGTGAGTACGGATTACCCTTAAAAAGATACTGCAAATGGATCTTACTGTTTCCTGTGTGTGTGTCGTAACAGTAATTTACAAGTGATAAGTAAATGATTAACTAATCATTTATGAAACATGACTATGCGTTCATAAATGATTAATAAGGGACATGTCAATTATTTTACGGATGTTTTGTAGATTCAGTTATAAGTAATTTACAATTGATTTGTTAATGATGAACTAATAATTTACAAAACATGACTATGCCTTTCATAAATGTTTAATAAATGATGTTACATTTTTTGTATGTTTTTGTAGATTCAGTTATACATTATTTACAAGTTATTAGATAATGATTAACGAATCATTTACAAATCATGACTATACGATCATAAATGATTATTAAGTAACATGCTAACAAAAATAGCATATCATAAAATAATCAGGTAAGCCATAAACTCCCGGTCTGCAATGAATCAAAAAGGCCTAGTAAAACATGTCATTATGTTTAGAGCGGTCTTCCTGTGTGTTCCCATACACATGATTAGTTAATCCAAGTCAGGACCACTTTCATGAAGCAACTACTCACTCAAGATGATAAAAACATCTCTTCTACTTGCACGTTTTACTGGGTCTCCCTGCTTTAGAAATCAATCGAGGTTGTTTCTTCTCATTTAGCTCTTCACTAATAAAATTTACTTTGCAGCCTCGTCATCTTTAAATTCCATTTCTCACATATTTTTATCTTTTAATTCAAATCTTTTTAACATTATTTCTGACTTAATTGCAACTGCCAAGTGCTTTCACACTTATGCTAGTGGAGCAAAGCTTCATGAACTGTATAGTGGGTATGCCATTTTTTGTTTTTGTTTTTAAGAGGGTAAAAGCAAACGTCTGAAGAATATTGCCAGCACATCATGTCAGAAGTACAGTTGAAGTGAACCTCTTGTGCTGTTCACGCAACTGAATGTTTTTCATTTCTCATGTCAGTTAAAAATGTAAACTATGACATGCCGTTACATTTATCATTGTATTTAGACATTTTTCTCAGGTTTCCTTGTATTTACTCTCCTCCTCTTGAACTCTGTTTGGCGTGTGGTAAGAACTGTATGTTCCTGACACCCAAACCTCCTTCTCCTTTGTGTTTAAACAGCTGTTAACCCTCTGAGGGTCTGAGATATTTTGATGTGCCCTGACATTTGTGTTTATTTATGTTACTTGTAATATTTTCATCACCAGTGCACCAGTGCAAAACTTATACAAGGATATTTTGTAAGGAGGCTCACAGAGAGCTATCCTAGCGGAGCTCTGGGTAGCGAAGGCCTCAATGAGATAACTCTCTCTAGCAAGAGGAGGCCTAACAACGCTCACAGCAGCCAAGGAGGCTCACAGAGAACCTAACCACTTAGCAAACAGGCTGGCAGAGCTCTAGGAGTGGAGGCCTCAGCATGATGACTCTCAGAAATGCCCCAGACTCAGGATATATTGCAAGGGGGCCTACAACTTACAATCGCTATCCTAGCAGAGGCTAGCCACCTGGTCAAGCTCTGAGGACGGAGACCTCAACATGACGACTCACCATGTGAGAGGAGGCCTAGCTACATCCAACACCCAGGACAGCTTACCAAGGAGGATCACAAAGAGCCTAACTACTTGATAATGCTATCCAGGCAGAGCTCTGAGGAGTGGAGGCCTCTAAACAAAGCGACCCCAGTGTTTCCCACAGATTAGAAACCAATTTGTGGTGGCAGGCGGGTGGGGGTTTGTGGGGGGGAGTTTGATTGGTACAAATATCGATTTCGAGCTTGATTCAGTATCAATTCATATGTATTTAGTCTACTGTACATAGAAGGAAAAATAAGTTTGCCTTTTTAGCTCTATTTTAAACTTTTATTGGGTTAAATTGTGTGCTCTCATTCATTAACATTCACTTGTGTGTGCTTATATAAGTTTCATTAAAAAAAAATTCCGATTTACCGGTCGATCTACGTTCCTACTCTCACCTATGGTCATGAGCTGTGGGTCATGACCGAAAGGACAAGATCCCGGATACAGGCGGCCGAAATTAGCTTTCTCCGTAGGATGGCTAGGCGCTCCCTTAGAGATAGGGTGAGAAGCTCGGTCACTCGGGAGGAGCTCAGAGTAGAGCCGTTGCTCCTCCACATCGAGAGGAGCCAGCTGAGGTGGCTCGGGCATCTATTTCGGATGCCTCCTGGACGCCTTCCCAGGGAGGTGTTCCAGGCACGTCCCACCGGGAGGAGGCCCCGGGGAAGACCTAGGACACGCTGGAGGGATTATGTCTCCCGACTGGCCTGGGAACGCCTCGGGGTTCCCCCAGAAGAGCTGGAGGAAGTGGCTAGGGAGAGGGAAGTCTGGGCGTCTGACTAGTAAGTCAAAGTCCAAATCACAGTCTTTGCTGTCCTAACTTAATTGACATAAGTACCAATGTAGAACATTATATAGAAACTGTGTCTATTCCTCGTTTAGTGAGGTCAAACATTAAATCTACTGTAGGATCTAGGAAAAATCTAATTGTGATTAAATCAGAAAATCTCAATATTAGTGAACAAAAACAATTTCTAAAACTAGGTCTTCTAAACATTAGATCGCTCACACCTAAGGCGGTTATTGTAAATGAAATGGTCACAGATAATAGTTTCGATGTACTTTGCCTTACCGAAACCTGGCTTAAGCCAAATGATTATTTCGGTCTTAATGAGTCTACTCCACCAGGATACTGTTATAAGCATGAGCCCCGTCTGATTGGTCGTGGTGGCGGTGTTGCAACAATCTATAGAGATATTCTTAATGTTACCCAGAAAACAGGTCACAGGTTTAATTCGTTTGAAGTACTAGTGCTAAATGTTACGCTATTAGATGTAAGAAAGAAATCCGTATTATCTCTAGCCTTGGCTACTGTATATAGACCTCCAGGGCCCTATGCTGATTTCCTAAAAGAGTTTGCAGACTTTCTCTCAGATCTATTGGTCAACGTCGATAAAGCATTAATTGTTGGAGATTTTAACATACACGTAGATAACACAAATGATGCGTTAGGGGCTGCATTTACAGATCTATTAAACTTCTTTGGGGTCAAGCAAAACGTCACTGATCCCACTCATCGTCTTAATCACACACTAGATTTAATTATATCACATGGAACCAACCCAACCGATATAGATATACCGCAAAGTGATGATGTCACTGACCATTACATGGTAACTTGCATACTGCGTACTGCTGAAATCTGTCATGTTGCGCCACGTTATCGACCAGGCAGAACAATCCTTCCAACCACTATAGATAGATAGATTCTCAAATAGCTTACCTGATCTGTCTCAGCTGCTCAGTGAACCCAAACAAACAGATGAACTAGAGGAAATAACTATCAGTATGAGCACCATTTTCTCTAGTACATTAGAAATTGTTGCACCAATTAGATTAAAAAAGGTTAGAGAGAAAACTAAAGCACCATGGTACAACAATGCTACACGTTATCAAGAGAGAAACTTGTAACTTAGAGCGTAAATGGAAACAAACTAATTTAGAGGTCTTTAGAATCGCGTGAAAAGATAGTATGTCACGTTATAAAAAGGCCCTGAGCATCTCCGCAAACTAATAGAAAATAACCAAAATAATCCAAGGTTTTTATTTAACACCATGGCTAGACTAACAAATAAATAAGCATCGCGTGTGCAAAATATTCCGTTACAGTTTAGTAGTAATGATTTCATGAATTTCTTCACTGAGAAAATAGTAAGCATCAGAAACAAAATTATAAATGTACAATCTTTAATGATGTCTTATGATTCAACCTCAATTATCGCCCCTCAAGAACTACTACACCGCTTTAAAACTATAGGACAGGAAGAGCTCAATAAACTTATCATTGCATCTAAACCAACAACATGTTTATTAGATCCAATACCCACTAAACTACTGAAAGAGTTGTTACCTGTAGTGGAAGAGCCTCTTCTCAATATTATTAACTCGTCTTTATCTTTAGGTCATGTTCCAAGAATATTCAAGTTGGTAGTCATAAAACCTCTCATTAAGAAGCCACAATTAGATCATAATAACCTAGCAAATTACAGACCCATTTCAAATCTTCCATTTATGTCTAAAATACTAGAAAAAGTTGTGTCTGCTCAATTGTGCTCTTTCTTGCAAGAAAATTATATCTATAAAAAATTTCAATCAGGATTCAGGCCGCATCATAGCACAGAAACTCTGCTCGTTAAAATCACAAATGATTTACTTCTAGCTTCTGACCAAGGCTGTATCTCAATACTAGTTCTACTCGATCTTAGTGCTGCGTTCGATACTATAGATCATAAAATACTCTTAGATCGACTTCAAAATTACACTGGTGTTCAGGGACAGGCATTAAATGGTTAGTTCACCCAAAAATGAAAATTCTGTCATTAATTACTCACCCTAATGTCGTTCGAGACCCGTAAGACCTCCGTTCATATTCGGAACACAAATGAAGATATTTTTGTTGAAAGCTGATGCTGAGAAAGGCTTCAGATAGGCCTCCATTGGCATTCAGTACACTTATACTCCCAAGACCGATAAAAGGCACTTAAAATGTCGTTACAAAGTCCATCTCACCACAGTGACTCTACAATAATCTTACGATGCGACGACAATAGTTTTTGTGCGCAAAAAAAAATCTAAATTACACCTTTATCCAGCTTGTTATTGCCTTCCGCGTGTGCCTCCACGACGCATGCGCGAGAATATGACGTAGCGCCGGGGTTCGGGAATCCATGAAATGCACACTCTCACCCCATTTTGAGCACTACGCCGAGACCTAAAGCACGATCAATGTAGAATCCAACAGCTGAGATACGCGCGTCTTCCTGTGATTGTAAACAACTATAAACTGGGTCATCTGTCCGAACGCCGGATCTGCGTCATATTCTCGCGCATGCGTCGTGGAGGCACACACGGAAGGCAGTAACAAGTTGGAAAAAGGTGTTATTTTGATTTTTTTTTCGCACAAAAACTATTGTCGTCGCATCGTAAGATTATTATAGAGTCACTGTGGTGAGATGGACTTTGTAACGATGTTTTGAGTTCCTTTTATCCGTCTTGGGAGTATAAGTGTACTGAATGCCAATGGAGGCCTATATGAAGCCTTTCTCAGCCATCAGCTTTCAACAAAAATATCTTCATTTGTGTTCCGAATATGAACGGAGGTCTTACGGGTCTCGAACGACATGAGGGTGAGTAATTAATGACAGAATTTTCATTTTTGGGTGAACTAACCCTTTAAACTGGTTTAGATCGTACTTATCAGACCGCTACCATTTTGTCTGTCTAAATGGGGAAAAATCAAAGATAACGTCAGTAGACTATGGGGTGCCGCAAGGATCCGTGCTAGGCCCTCTGCTATTCTCAATATATATGCTGCCACTTGGTAATATTATAAGAAAACATGGAATTAATTTCCACTGTTATGCTGATGACACTCAATTATATATTTCATCACGACCAGATGAAAACGCTAAATTATCTAAACTGACAGCGTGTGTTGAAGATATTAAATACTGGATGACGTGTAATTTTCTGCTATTAAATTCAGATAAAACGGAGGTATTACTTATTGGTCCAAAAAACTGCCCACAAAACCTCTCACAATACAACTTTAACTTGGAAGGATGTCCTGTCACTTTATCCACTACAGTAAAAGACATGGGTGTTATATTAGACCGCAACTTGTCTTTCGAAAATCATATTTCATATGTTACAAGAACGGCATTTTTCCACCTTAGAAACATTGCTAAGCTACGTAACATGCTATCTATCTCTGATGCAGAAAAGTTAGTTCATGCATTCATGACCTCGAGACTAGATTACTGTAATGCTTTATTAGCTGGTTGCCCTGCATCATCAATAAACAAACTACAGTTAGTCCAAAACGCAGCTGCTAGAGTTCTCACTAGGTCAAGAAAATATGATCATATAACACCAATTTTATCATCTCTACACTGGTTACCTATTAAGTTCCGTATCAATTACAAAGTATTGCTACTGACCTATAAAGCCCTAAATGGTTTAGCTCCAGTGTTTTTAACGGATCTTCTATCGCCCTACAATCCATCGCGCTCTTTAAGATCACTAAACTCGAGGCTTCTGGTCATTCCTAGGATATCTAAGTCCACTAAAGGAGGGAGGGCATTTTCACATTTAGCTCCTAAACTCTGGAATAGTCTTCCTGATATTGTTTGAGGTTCAGACTCGCTGTCCCAGTTTAAAACTAGATTAAAGACGCATCTCTTTAGCCAAGCATTCACATTATAATTACCTTTTATACTACAGTTAAATCGGATCAAAAGCATTAATATTCTGAACAGAAGCTATGCTAATTATTTCCCATCTGCTTTTCTGTTGTTATCTCGGGACACTAGTCCCGAGGTAACTAGTTCGTCAGCTCCAGTTTGTATCCAGCCTCTCATGGAGACTTCAGATGCCCCAACACCTGTGATGAGACGACTCCACGCCTGTGAAGAGACGACTCAACGCCAGCGTTGTTATGGCCTAAAATAATACATGATTGATTAACTTTTTCTAACATTTTTCTTCAACATTCTCTTTCTAACATTTTTCAATGTACATTTATGAAATGCACTTTCTGTAAAGCTGCTTTGAAACAATGTGTATTGTGAAAAGCGCTATACAAATACATTTGAATTTAATTGAATTGCTTAGACTGTTGCCCCCGCGACCCGGCCCCGGATAAGCGGAAGATGATGGATGGATGGATGGATGTTTATTTGTTAATAAATTCCTTTTTCCCTTCATTTGAGTCCTCACCTTAGTTTTCCTTCATTTGCATGTGACACAGTAAGTTAACCTTGCTTTCTGGAACACCCCCCTGTACATACATACCTCTGTCACATATACCTTGAACTCTCACCCAAACCTTGCTTACTCGAGGTATGCTGGTTCCAAAAACGAGTCCGGGAGTAAGTTCAGACAACTCAGAGTATGTTCCTGGCTACTGTTTACCAAAAATTGCTGCAAATTCCTGTACAGTGAAACTGTCGTCTATCCATTCAAATGCATTGACGCAGCGCTGGTTTGTTTGGAACTAGTGAGAGCCACGTGACCACGTCGCTGGGAGATGAGAGTCAAGTCAAGTCAACTTTATTTATATAGCGCTTTTAACAATGCAGATTGTTTCAAAGCAGCTTTACAGTGTTAAACAGGAAAATAATGCAGCATCATTTTATTCAGCCATCTAGCCATTCTGGAGAAAAAATGTCATCAGTTCATTTCAATTATCATACAGTGACAGTGTGGGCTTTAGATCAGTAATTAGAGCAGTAATTTAGTTTATATGGTTAATTTAGTTTAATAATTAGATTTATTTCGATATTTAGTTGAAAAATGTAGTGTCCCCAACTGAGCACGCCAAGCCAGAGCATGTCGCATGTTTTTCAATGCCTCTGGCTTTGACTGTTATGCCACATTAGCGCCACAACGCTATTTATTGTTTGAATTTCGAATTAAAACTTAAAAAAATTGAAGGCTTAGACTTTGTTTCATGTCAATGCGCATGAATGACAGAGAGACAAAGGAAAGCAGCTGAATGAATACGCGGCATGTTTTAAATAGCGTTAAAAAAAAGAAAAGAAAAAGAATAACGTCACGCAGTATGTGGCGGACGGTGTTGATTCTGTGGCGCACCACCACAAATTAGTCTATGTGTGGGAAACACTGGACTCTATAGCAAGAGGAGGCCTAACAACGCTCCATAGAGCAGGCAGTAACAAAGGAGCCTAACAACTGCTGTCCCGCCGGAGCTATCTAAGTAAAGTGGCCATGGAGGCTCACAGAGAGCCTAACAACTTGGCCGCTTACTGAGCTCAAAGGTCGGAGGTATCAGCACTCCATCCTACGCCTTTCATGGAGGCCACCAGTCGCTGCCATCTTGCCGTGAGTGATGCACGTCATCCAGATAAAGGTAACGAGAGCTTGACTTAAGACGTCGCCATCTTGATTCGGGCAGTAGTGAATGATGACTTTAGCATATGTACATATTTTTAGTAATTTGATAATAATGATCACAGATTTATAAAGGCAACTGATAAAGGCAAAACAGATGAACAATTCCTTGCATTGTATTTATTTATTTTATGATGACATCGTCACAGTTCTGTACATTTCGAGACAAGCACAAAAGACTGGACTGTCTGACCAATCAGAGCAGAGTAGACCAATCACAACAGACTGGGCCGTCTGACCAATCAGAGCAGAGTAGACTAATCACAACAAACTTAATCACGTTTGAATTGATCAGTGACACAAACAAACAAACCAAAATAATAGATTTTCTCAGGCCACATGTAAAATTAGATTAATTATCAAAAAGATGATTAAAATGAATACGTATGGATGACAGTTGGTGACAGTAACAGTTCAGTTTATTCCCCTCACACTGATATGAATGTTTACAGAGTAGAGGTCACCTTTCTTTAATTCCAGAGGGAGAGATGGACTTTTTGTCTTTATTAATAGTTTGTGCTGTATTATTAGTTATTATGTGTATTATGTGTTTGTACTCTATATGCTGTAGAGTTATTTCTGGTTCAAAAGGTAGCAAAAAATAACACTTCAAGATCTAAAGAGTGTTCATGTGATTTTATAGTCATCACTGAACTGCTAATCAATAACACTGACAAAACGTACACACACTCTCACTGAAGGGTCTGAGTAACTTATTTTTATTATTCCTTGCTTTTACAATTATTCAGACGTTACACATTCAAAATGAAATGAGCAATTTGGGTCCAGGCACCAAAGATGCAGATAACCTCCTATTAATTTTGATTATTCTCCATATTCATCTCCTTCTTCATCTTCATCTCCATCTATATCTCCTTCTCACTCATCGTCACCTTCAAATGATAAGAATAACTGGTCAGAAAGCATGCTCTTATGCCCTTGGCTTGCACAGAGCATTTAGAACATATAGAGAGAGATTTATATATTTTCTTACACTAATACTTTTGACATGTTTCTTTTCTTTCTTACCTCCTGTGATATGCTGCACCACATGGTCTGCGAGGTCCTCAGCTCCTTTTGGTTAAAAAGAAATAATTAACCAAACTTATTTCAATTATTTCGTAGAGCATTTTTTAATTCTATAAAGTCAGCAGACTTTTCTCTTGGCAACAACTTTTGTATTTCTACACCTGTTAACCTGCATTAATGTTTAAGTAATGTTCAAGCTTGGTACACCTTTGTATATGCATTATTTGTAGGTGTCATGAATAATGAATAAAGATACAGGAAGCTCCACGTATGAACTTTAGGGGAGGATCAAACATGTATTACCTTCGCTGACCAATTCCTTAAGCTGTCCGACCAGCGGCGTCTGGTTCAGTTTCTTCAGGGCATGATATGTCATTATCAAAGCATCTTCGGGACCATGATGCTGTATCATCAAATGTGCCGTGTCATGTGCACTGGCACTTCTCAGATGATCAGCTGGAATTTGCTGATGTTGTTCAAAATGCTCCTTGAATTCATGTAGGATGTGATCTTCAAGCTTGTGAAGTATGGCGTGAATCATTGCAAGTACCATCGTATTTCACTTTGTCACTTCTGTTGAACAAGATAGAAAGAATTTGAACTAGATTTACCATTAAATGTACACTTAAATGTAATGAATCTCTCTTATTTTTAGTGATGGATAACTGGGCATGGATAGAATAATGACAACTGATTAAACAAATAATGAATGAATGACTGAATGAATGAATGAATGAAGAGATAGATTTCTAACCATAATTTGGAACCAATCCTAAAATATTCTAAAGCTGAATAATTAATTAAAAGTGTTTCTTTATTTATTTAAAATTCTTTAGGATTGTTTCGAAATCAGAAATCCACAAGCAATTTGTTAGCTTTTCTTTCTTTTCCCTGATTTTACTTTGGTGTTATGTTGCATGAATCTGCTATATCTTTGAAAAGATGTAAGTATGAAGTTCTGCAACAAAAACCTATTGTGAAGTGTCTATTTTGTGTAAAACTATAAAATAATGCGAACTGATGGTTAACGCAACCTCTAAGTATTTAAGTCTCTAGAATCTAATACTTACCTGAATAATTTTGAACTTGAGTCGTGTCTTTCAGACCTGCTCTCTGCCTTTATAAGGGAAAGGTAAGGGGCATTAGCCGAGATGTTGCTCAAGGGACTTTTAGATTAGATTAGATTAGATTCAACTTTATTGTCATTACACAAGTACAAGTACAAGGCAACGAAATGCAGTTTAGGTCTAACCAGAAGTGCAATAGCAGCAAGTGCAGGATATACAACGTTTGCATAAGTGCAGGACATGGATATGTACTGAATATATATAAATATATCTGTAAATAGAAAGATGGTTATTACTATAAACAGAATTTACAGGTGAATATGTACAGTGAATAATATACAGATGGTTATTACTATAAACAGAATTTACAGGTGGATATGTACTATGAATATAATATAATATATAGATGGCTATTACTATAAACAGAATTTTACAGATAGAGGTATACAATGATATGTTAGGCTAAAATGAGGAATATGGTAGTGGATTAAGGTAGTGCAATAAATTATGGACAGAAGCTATCCGAAAAAAAGTGTAAAAGTGCAGTGGAAGTGATTGCATATTACAGTTAGAAGTACGGTGCAAAATGCAAATGTAAACAGTTGGTGCTGTAAAAACAGTCGGCAGTGCAAATGAGCATAATACAGTTAAGGTATGGCAGTGCAAAATGCATATGTAAACAGTTGTTACTGTAATAAACAGTCGGTAGTGCAAATAACAAAGTGAAGGCAGATGTGAGGTAGGAGAGTTAGCAGTTTATGAGGGAAGTGGATCAACGGGGGTTTGAGTTCAATAAAGAGACAGCTCTGGGGAAAAAACTGTTCTTTAGTCTGCTGGTTCTGGTCCGGTGGATCCTGAAACGCCTGCCGGAGGGCAGGAGAGAAAACAGTCTGTTGGCTGGGTGAGAGGAGTCCTTGAGGATGCTGCGAGCTCGATGCAGGCAGCGTTTCCTCTGGATGTGCTCGATGGCAGGCAGTGGAGTCCCTGTGATGCGCTGGGCAGTTTTCACCACCCGCTGCAGTGCCTTGCGCTCCGCAACAGAGCAGCTCCCATTATACACTGCGACACAGTTGGTCAGGATGCTTTCTATTGCGCAGCGATAGAAGTTCACCAGGATAGCCGAGGAGAGCTGATTCTTCCTCAGTGTCCTCTTGACCAGGCTGGAGGTGTTGGTCGTCCACGACATGTCCGCCGAGATGTGGATCCCCAGGAACTTGAAACTGGAGACACGTTCAACAGCCATTCCATTGATGTGGATGGTGTCGTGTGTGCCTCTTGACTCCTTCCTGAAGTCCACGATGAGCTCCTTCGTTTTGGTGGTGTTGAGGAGCAGGTTATTATCAGCGCACCATGTGGCCAGGTGCTGGATCTCCTCCCTATAGACAGTCTCATCGTTGTTGCTGATGAGACCAATCACCGTTGTGTCGTCCGCAAACTTGACGATAGAATTAGATCCATACACAGGCTTGCAGTCGGTGGTGAAGAGGGAGTAGAGAAACGGGCTTAGCACACAGCCCTGTGGTACACCAGTGTTAAGAGTGATGGATGTGGAGCAGGTGAATCCTGAACGAACATTCTGGGGTCTGTCAGTTAGGAAGTCCAAAATCCAGTTACACATTGAAGTGTTGATGCCCAGGTCTCCAAGTTTGGCTATTAACTTGGTTGGGATGACAGTGTTGAATGCTGAGCTGAAGTCAACAAACAGCATGCGTGCGTAAGTGTTTTTATTGTCCAGGTGAGTGAGCACAGAGTGCAGTGCCATGGAAACGGCATCCTCTGTGCTCCTATTGCTGCGGTAGGCAAACTGGTGTGAGTCCAATGTGGATGGTAGAGAGTCTTTTAGGTGTTCCAGGACCAGCCGCTCAAAGCACTTCATGACGATGGGTGTGAGTGCTACAGGGCGGTAGTCATTAGGGCACCTCGGGTTAGAGTGTTTTGGCACTGGCACAATGGAAGTGCGTTTAAAGCATGAAGGTACAGCTGCTTGGGCAAGAGACAGGTTGAAAATGTCTGTAAAAACCTCAGCGAGCTGCTCCGCACATGCCCTGAGAACACGACCAGGGATGTTGTCTGGTCCAGCAGCCTTGTGTGCGCTGATCCGGCTCAGTGCCTTGCAGACATCTGTGGTGGAGAGTGTGATTGGTGGGTCAGCTGAGGGTTTGAGCTTGGTGGCAGTTTCTCTGTTGTCTCTTTCAAAGCGAGCATAAAAGTGATTTAGCTCGTTCAGGAAGTTGACATCAGTGGCTGCGGGGGTGGAGTGGGTGGGTTTGTAGTCACTGATGGCCTGAATGCCCTGCCACATGCGTCGAGGGTCAGAGTTGGAAAAGTGACCCTCTTTCACAGGTTTTCATGTTACAGGTTTTCATGACTTTGACGGGTTTGTCATGTTAAGTGTCACTGTGGAGCTGATGGGTCTGCGGGGCACAAGCCAAAAATGTTTTTTGTAAATCCACGAATACTTGCAATTTTTTTTTACAAAAATACTTGCTCTGCAGGCCTGGGGGTGTTCCAGAAAGCAGGTTATGTGACAGAGGTATGTATGTACAGGAATAGGCGGAGTTTCACTTTTGTGCTCGGGGGGGGGGGGGGGGGGGGGGGGGGGTTCACCTTGGGTATAATTGATATTATTATAAATAATAATAATAATAATTACATATAAATCAGAATAATAATAATAAAAATCAGAAATGGACTGTTAGCGTTCGCGTCTCCTGTTTCGCGCGCCTCAATCCATGCAGAGCTTTTCAGAAAATCAGCTGTGCACCATTAATCTATTTCAGAGTGCCAGTATGAGATTAATGCAATGTTTCTGCTCAAAACTCACTCTATTGTGACCTTATGCAGATATTATTGACACCCAATAGTGATGTATGAATAGTGATATATGAATATGAATAGTGATGTATGAATACCCTGTGGTTGTGTCCAAAAAACAAATATGTTTGTCTCTCGGCGCTGCAACAAGCAATAACATATTACAGAACAAGCCTAACTGGCAACATAGACAAGAAAGGAAAAAATAAAAAAGCAGGTAAATAAAAGAAAAGAGGGGGCTTTCCCCTATATCTCTTAGGGCAGGGGTTTATGATGCCAAGGACCCCCTAATATGATTAACCTAATATGAGGCACCCCCTTCCTAAAATCCATCTATATATTTTTATGTATGGAAAAAAACCATTGAAACTGTTAGATAAATAGTAAGTGTGACATTATAAAATGCAACATATTGTTTCCAAACTTAAATTGGCTATACTCAATGTTGGATGTATAAACCTGAAGATGAACATTTTCAATTTAAATTATTTGTATAAGCAACTTTCACAATAAATGTATGTAAGCAGCTTACGTACTGCGTTAAGAATACCAGAGATATTCGATATATAAGATAACGGGGACTATATTGAGAAAAACTCACTAGAAAGATACAAAGTAAACATATACAATACTGGAAAGTATGTATATGGCAAGAAATGAGAGAAACATTTAGAACTGAAACAGTTAGAATGTTCGGTAGACTTTATCCATTTTTGCTTTGTCTTTTTATTCTCTGAAATTTTCTGGGGACCCCTTAGAATCTTCTGGACGATCCCTGGGGGTCCCCGGACCCTAGTTTGAAAACCCCTGTCTTAGGGGACATACACTATATTGCCAAAAGTATCCTCCACATCCTTCCATATGGGCCAAAAGTATCCTCCACATCACTGAGTTCAGGTGTTCAATCCCTTCATGGCCACAGGTGTATAACTCAAGCACTAGGCCTGCAGACGCTTCTACACACATTAGTGAAAGAATGGGTCGCTCTCAGGAGCTCAGAGAACTCAAGCGTGGTACCGTGATCGGTGGCCACCTGTGCAATAAGTCCATTCGGGACATTTCCTCACTACTAAATATTCCACCCTCAACTGTTAGTGGGATTATAACAAAGTGGAAGCGATTGGGAATTGCTTACCTGTTTACTGCCATATATCATCTTTGTAATACAATTACTGTCTGTTTCACTTACAGTCAGGATTACTATTACAACATTTAAGCTCTTTATAAGTTTTCTTCTTTATGATAGCTAAATCTTGAAACAAACTGTCAAGTGTCTGCTTTCACATGAGACCACACTTATGCTAGTAGAGAGTTTTCGTTTGGGTATGCCGTTTATTTTTTTATTTTTGTTTGTTTTTAAGAGGGTAAAAGCAAATGTCTGAAGAATATTGCCAGCACATCATGTCAGAAGTACAGTTGAAGTGAACCTCTTGTGCTGTTCACGCAACTGAATGTTTCTCATTTCTCATGTCAGTTAAAAATGTAAACTATGACATGCCGTTACATTTATCATTGTATTTAGACATTTTTCTCAGGTTTCCTTGTATTTAGTCTCCTCCTCTTGAACTCTGTTTGGCGTGTGGTAAGAACTGTATGTTCCTGACACCCAGACCTCCTTCGCTTTTGTGTTTAAATGCTGTTTCACTAAACGAGGTTCGGGAGGAACATGTCAGATAATTGACACAGGTGGAGAGTACTCAGCTAATCAACAAAGAGGTATATATACGCAGCCGTCCTACCTCCATTTTGTTGACAGTTTTTCAGCATCCCTCCACCACCCCTTCTCCACATCTTGCCCTATCTTTTAGTTCTAAACCACTTACATGCGGGGGGTACTCTGGGTTCGGGCGAAGTCCGAGCTCGAAGCCCTCCCCCCCGGACAGCACGCCAAATACGCAATTCAATTAACTCTCTACAAATTATATGTAAGTGTGAACTCGTGAAACAGCTGTTAACCCTCTGAGGTGTTTGACATGCCCTGACATTTGTGCTTATTTATGTTACATATAACATTTTCATGCCTAAAGTCTGATTACACTGTTCTCAGCACAAACTCTGCGACAATAATGTGAGTAGCATGTATGTAAAAGTTTGTTGTTTTGAGAAAATGAAGTTTATGCGGGTAAGTTAAATAAAACAAATTGACAAACATTTCCAGCTTTCCGTGTTTTCACTTTTATACAGTAGGGGGCACTGTTACACGTCTTCTGAAAGAGAGGTTGACACAGAATGTCCTGATCAAAACACCTGAGGCCACAGCACTCCATTCTACGCCTTTCAAGGAGGCCATGTAGTAGGGTCAGCAACCTGACACACTTGACTGACAGAGCTAGCAAGAGGGGAGGCCTAGCAACGCTCCAATGAGGCTCACAGAGAGCCTAGCCATTTGGCCCCTGACTGAGCTCACATGTCGGAGGCCTCAGCGCTCCATTCAACGCCTGTCCAGGAGGCTGATAACAGGCCTGGCACTTGGCGTCCGTAGGCGGGCGGAGCTCAGAGGAGCAGACTTGACAACGCTCCCATTCCAGGAGCACAGAGGAGGTCAAAGAGTACTACTTAAGACAGCCTCCAAGGAGGCTCACGAGATCCTTTGACTCATTATGCTGTAGAAGCGGAGCTCCGGGGAACGGCTGCCTCAAATTAAGACTCTCTATGCCGAGAGAAGGCCTAGCAATGCTCCAATTATCTATGACAGATACCACCAGATACCAGATATCACCCTGTAGCCCAAGACTGGTTTCCCACTGAAGCTAAGCAGGGTTGAGCCTGGTCAGTACCTGGATGGGAGACCAACTGGGAAAACTAAGTTGCTGCTGGAAGAGATGTTAGTGAGGCCAGCAGGGGGCGCTCACCCTGTGGTCTGTGTGGGTCCTAACACCCCAGTATAGTGATGGGGACACTATACTCATCCTTCAGATGAGACATTAAACCGAGGTCTGACTGTGGTCATAAAAAATCCCAGGATGTCCTTTCGAAAAAGAGTAGGGGTGTAACCCTGGCATCCTGGCCACATTTGCCCATTGGCCTCTGTCCATCATGGCCTCCTAATCATCTCCATATACTGACTGGTTTGTAGTGGGCGTTCTGACGCAATATGGCTGCCTTACAAGGAAATATTTCAATATTTAAGTGTATAAATATGTATTAAGTGCAATATTCAACATACATTTGAAAATATATTTAACTCAAATAAATAAAAAGCATGAAATGTACATACAAATAAAATAAAATATTAATAAATTATATATATATATAAACTAAAGAATGTAAGGTTACAGATTTCTCAATATTTAAGTGTATAAATGTCAATTAAGTGCAACATTCAACAAACATATGAAAAAAAAATATTTACATGAATTTAAAAACAAGTGCATGTGAGCTTGAAAAATGAACCTTACAAGGAAATATTTAAATATTTACGTGTATACATATATACATTTGAAAATATATTTACATGAAACTCAAATAAATAAAATGCATGAAATGTACATACAAATAAAATAAAATATTAATAAATTATATATAGAACTAAAGAATGTAAGGTTACAGATTTCTCAATATTTAAGTGTATAAATGTCAATTAAGTGTAACATTCAACATACATATGAAAAAAAATATACATTTCCATGAATTTAAAAACAAGTGTATGTGAGCTTGAAAAATGAAACAAAACATATATACATGAAACACAGATAAATAAATTATACATGAAAACTACATTAAGAAAAATGTAAATACATTCTACCAAAAAAAAAAAAACGCTTCAGATTTGTACTTTGCGTGACTTCTTTGCTGCAAAGTTGTCAATCACCTCATCATATGTGTCACAAAAGGCGGTAAAGATTCCACCATCAGCCACCGGAGGTCTCACTCTCCAGAGTACTTCAGACTTCAATTCCCAAGCACCCACATTCTGAGACTGATTACTGCACACCTGATCCACATCCCACAGACTATTTAGACCCTGGTTGCTCAGTCACTCATTGTGAAGTCTTGTTTGCCCCGGCTGCATTTCTAAGCGTGATTTACCCCTGTGATTACTAGTGGTGGCGAGATGAAGCTTCATGAAGCTTTCCAGCCAGATGTGTTGAAAAGTGGTTCAATTCTTGAGGCTTCAAATGCACACTAGAGACACCTGCTGGTCAATGCAAAAATGCTGCTTAAAATTTGTCAGGACTCTGACAGTGCCAATATGTGTTCACAAAGGCTTGATATATTCACACACACATATATATATATATATACACACATATAAATATATATATATATATATATATATAAATATATATATATATATATATATATATATATAAATATATATATATATATATATAAATATATATATATATATATATATATATATATATATATATATATATATATAAATATATATATATATATATATATATATATATATATATATATATATATATAAATATATATAAATATATATATATATATATATATATATATATATATAAATATATATAAATATATATATATATAAATATATATATATATATATAAATATATATATAAATATATAAATATATATATAAATATATATATATATATATAAATATATATATATATATATATAAATATATATATATATATATATATATATATATATATATATATATATATATATATATATATATATATATATATATATAATTTTATGTATTTTATTCTTGTATGTAATTTCTTACTTTCATATAACTTTATCAGAAGGTGAGATGCTTGGTGTGTGACAAGGAGCTTGCTTATGGAAACAGCACATCATCCATGCTAAGGCATTTCAGAGCTTTGCATGACATTGCACAGCCCCAGGACAATCCTACAAGCACACAAAGTAGGACTGTTGCTTAATGATTTTTATTCATAATTGTGAATACATTATCATGATTTAAAGTAATATATGTATAATATATGTATATTATGAACTTCTTTCATTATAGCATCTCGCAAGCAAATGGTTGATGAGGCAATGGTCAACATGGTCATAAAAGACTCTCAACCATTTACAGTGGTTGAGGATGAGGGTTTCAGGGGCCTCATGCATGCCCTTGATCCTTCCTATATAATCCCAACCAGACAGGTGAGTGTAGCACAGTTGGATTTTTATGTATAATGTATATAATATACAAGTATCTATAATAATATACTTCTACTATTATTATTTTTTTGTGAACTCAAAAAGGCTTTAAAGAAAATGGTGGCTTCAAAATATGAGGAAGCAAAGAGGAAGGCCAAGGCTAACATGGAAAAAGCAACCGCTGTGTCTCTAACATCGGATATGTGGACTTCTATCAACATGGATGCATATCTTGCAATAGCCTGCCATTACATTGATGACAGTGATAAGCTGAATACAGTGTTGTTGGATGTTGAGAAGCTCCCAAACAGGCACACAGCGGAAAGTCTGGCTCTGGTGAAAAATAATGTCATGATGGAGTGGACAATCAAAGACAAAGTGAAGTGTCTTGTCACAGATGCAGCAGCAAACATGATTGCTTGTGCTAGGATTCTGCAAGTGAGACACACAGTTTGCATTGCACATGCACTGAACACAATGGTTAAAAAGTCTTTTGATCAGGTACCAGCTCTGTGTGACATCCGGACCAAAGCCAAAAAAGTGGTCACCTATTTTCGAAGCAGCACCTCTGCCAAAGAAATGTTGACACAGGTGCAGCAAAAGATGAACAGGCCAGTTCTTAAACTGGTTAATGAAGTGGAAACCCGTTGGAACAGCACTTTACACATGCTTCAACGGCTGCATGAGGAAAGGCAAACTGTGGGAGCATCCCTTGCCTCACTTAAAACTGATATAACAGCACTTCATGCACAGGACTACGAAGCCATACATCAAATTCTGTGTGTTCTCGCCCCATTCCACCTGGCCACTGTAGATGTCAGGGTTGGTGAAAGGAAAGGAGCGAGGACTCAATGATGCAGGTGAAAATGGGCTTTTAATGATAAAAATAAAACAAAAAACAAGACAAAACAAACTACCCCGAGGGGGAAAAACAGACTTGACTAGGCTTGGCTTGACTTGAAGGGAGCAGGGAAACAGGAGGTACATACGACGACGATTCAGCACTGGACTGCAAACACAAGGAGATTAAATAGGGAACAAACAAAGGAGGGTAACGAGGGAAGACAGGTGGGGCAAATAACCAATAATCAGGAAACAAGGTGGGCGGGGTTAGACAATGGACACGAGCACATGGCACAAAGAAACACTTAACAAGACATGTGCTCACACCAAACATGACATGAACATGCAGCTAATGAGAACTCACCAGCTGCATGTTCACACAAAACATGACAACATGACGTAGCACGTAGCCAGTGAAAAACACCAACCACGTGCTACACAACATAAGACAAAACATGAAAGCACACGGCCGATGTAAACATGAACCGTGTGCTACACAGAACACAACACAGACAGAAGAGCACACGCTCACATGACAAAACAAACACGCGGAGCATGAATGTCCGAATCCCAACACAAAACTGAAACCCAAACTAGACCGAAGTGCTGGGATCCGAACACCACGCCCGCACACAAAACACAAGGACAGAAGAGCACGCAGCTTGAGCATGCTCAAAGCTGCGCGCTCACACAAGACAAGACAAACAATACAGGAGTGTCAGGACTCTGTCACAAAACCATGAATAAACTAGACAGAAGTGACAGAACCCTGACAGTAGAGCTGTCTGAGGAGAAACCAGTGTCTGGCTCTAAAGTGATTCCTTTGTTAAAATTGATTCACCATACATTACAGACTGAGCAAATTGGGTATTTATTTACAATACTCTTTAGCAATTTTTTATGTTTTTTTATTTATTTTATTTTTGCACAGAGTAAATCATTTTGTATTTCATAGGTTAACCATGGACATCACGAAGGAGTTAACTGAAAACCTCATCAGGCGTCTGAGAGAACACATCTGGAATATGGAGTCGCTCAGCATAATGACCCTGCCAACTCTGCTGGACCCTAGGTTTAAAACCTTGGGTTTCCTTAATCAAGCTAAAATGACAGAGGCTGTGAAACGGCTAAAAGGAGAATGTGGCAATCTCATCAGGGCGGAGGAAGAAACACCATCCACATCAGCAAGCACTCAGTCAACAGAAGCACCATCATCAACCCAACAGCCCACACCAAGCTCAAGTATTTATTTATTAGGGGTTCAAGCATGAAATGCTGAAACCCTATTGTAATTGTAAGGATTCGTAAAACGCATCGTGCAGGCCAAACCGAAAGGCCTAGAGACTTGAAACCTGGCCAGATGTTAGGCCTCAACTTGGGGACAACCTATCAGAGTATGACCCCGAATGGCCCATAGGTGGCGCTACAGCAACCAAAAGTTCAAAATTGCTCATAACTCTTATGCTGCGTTCACACCAAACGCGAATTGAGCGTCAGGCGCAAGTGATTTCAATGTTAAGTCAATGGAAAGGCGCGTTGACGCGCGTCTGGAGGTCCCGCGGCGCGGGAGGCGCGTTACGCGCGACGCGAATCCGCCTCATTCGCGCGTCCAGTTCGCGCGAATGGCGCGAATTGGACGCGAATTGAGCGTCTTGCGCGATACGCGCGTTACACGCGAATGGTGCTTTTGTGCATTCACGCGTTTGAAGCGGATTCGCGTCTGACGCCCGAGTTGAAAAATTTGAACTTTGGCGTCAATTCGCGCTGCGTTAACCAATCAGGAGCCTGCTTGCTGCTGTCACGTGGTAAAGTGACGTGTATGGGAAACCCTGCATAAATTAAAAATAGTACTATTGTGTCACAAAATGTAGTTTTAAGACTTTTTCAGGTGGGAATGTAGTTGTTTAAAGCTCAAATCTGTGGTTTATTTATAAAGAGAGCGCCTATTTAAAAAAAATAATCTTGTGTTTTTGGAGTTGTGAGATCCAGGCGATCACCGGGCAATCACTGCTCATAACCCCGGCGAAGGCAGCCTTTCCTCGGCCAGTCCTTCTGGCGTCTGCCGCTGCTCTGATGGCCTGTAGTGGTTCGTTTTGTGTAGATCTAACGGCCGAGCTTTGCTCTCATGAATCTATAATTTGTTGTCTGCCAAATCGTTTTGACTGAGGGCAAAGAGAAGTTTCATAACTTTATATTTTAAGGATATTTAAACATACATGCAGTGAAGATAATGTAGGAGTTGCCTGGACCACATTTGTGTGGCTATTAATGCTTAATATATATTTTTAATGAAAACGAAAAGAGGCAGAGTGGTGTTTTATGACATATTTCTCCTGGAGCGCCTTGAACGCGCGTCTATTTCGCTTCAAACGCTCGATTTCTACGCGCGTCCAATTCTCTGCGGACACGCGAATGCATTCAAAATGTTCGCGCGTGAAACTAGACGCGGTAGACGCGATTTTGACGCTCAATTCGCGTTTGGTGTGAACGCAGCATTAGACCGGTTGTCACAGGATCAAGTGTCTTATATCGTTGGAATCCTTGGCTCAAGCTGGACAAAATGGCTATCTCCCTTCAGGCGCCAATTTCGAGTAAATTGCCTTTTTTTTAAATACATATTTTTGCTGACTTCTCTTAGGTTTTTGGCCCGATTGGAACCAAACCACTGCAAGACTATTCTCTGGAGTCGGACAATCAATAATCATCCAAAAAATTCAAAATTTCAATTAACGGTCGATAAGTGGAACCAAAATCTTTGATGGCACCAGGGCCATTTTTACAAAAATGGTTATAAATTGTGAACGGAAAGAGATTTTTTTGCTAAACTTGGGATACATCTTCGTGAGCTCAATCTGAGATCACTTGAAAAAAATCGCAACAATTGGCCACTAGGTGGCACTATAAAACGGTTATAACTTGTGAACGGAAAGGGATATTTTCGCAAAACTTGGGACACATGTTCATGAGCTCATTCTGAGGTCACGTGAAAAAAAATCATGACAATTGGCCACTTGGTGGCGCTATAAAATGGTTATAACTTGTGAACGGAAAGAGATATTTTCGCTAAACTTGGGACACATGTTTATAAGCTCAATCTGAGTTGACATGAAAAGAATCGTGACAATTGGCCACTTGGTTGTGCTATAACAGTGAAAGAAATCATGAAAATAGCTATAAGCGCACCCAACCGTTAGTCTACTGAAAATTGGCATGCAGTATCTTTGTCCAGGGTGCCATGATAGTCTATGAGAACATTGGCACAATGCCTTGAAGGAGCCTTAGAAATTTCAAGCCCGTGTTTTTTTCACAGGAGTGACCTCCTAAGAATCCTTGCCGAGTCCAACAATACCAAACATGCCAGGTTTTGCCTTATGGTTTTTGTAAGTGTCATTTAGAGCTTTAAAAAATCGTGGTTATCTTCAAAGCTGTTAGTCTGATTGAGACAACAACAAAAAAACAAAGGAAATTTGTAAACATAGGTAAATAGCTAAACAATAACGCCAAAATGTTAAAATTATGATAGGAACTGACAAAAAAATAAATTAAATCCAATCAATTTCACCCATGGATCATTTTGATGCTCTCACATGTTTGAAACAAACAATGATGGATTGTGATAAAATTTGTTTTGAATTGGGACTGGCGAATCCCCGTCCATACTGTCAATGACTGTTCGCAAAGACCCGCCCACTTTAGTTACTGTTGCTATGTCTGACAAGCGATGCCACTCTCACACCACACCAAGTTCTCACGCAGTGAAAAATACATTGCGGATCAGAGAAAAGACTGCGCGCTGACAGACAAGTACTTTTCATATGAAACAAAGTCTCACCTTTCAAATGTAGTAAATTTTTAGAGACATTTAAACAATAAATACCATTTTGTGACTCTTTAATGTGTCTGATAGATTGCTGTAGACTCGAGGCTCAGTTAAAGCTGCTTGTGAACCGATCATCTCTTCCTTCTAGTTAATTTATATCATTAAAATAAACATGAATGAACATAAAAGGAATGTTGTTTTAAAGTGCTAAGACGTCAGTACACTTTGTTTTTCAAATGTAATTCCTCCTATGTTAATCTACTAACTTTCCTGACTGCTTTGTTGGACAAAATGGCGGATTATGATTAGTCAGATCGCCTGTCAATCAAACTCCCTCCACATATATACAGTATGGGCACACTTTGAGTACTACTAATAAAAGTGGTGGAGATCAGGCAAGACTATAAGAAGACTCAGGCAAAAGGTGCTACAACTGTAAAAACGCTTTAAAACCATATATTTCCTATGGTAAACTGCCTGTATAGGCTGTAAATTGACTTTTTCATCTATGATGGCAGTTGTTAAATGCTTGCTAAATAAAACTTAATGTCTTTTGATGGTTGTGTGCTTAAAGGCCTTAACTGCTTGAACCCCGATAAATGCTGCTTGCAGCTTTAATTATTATTGTATTTAATATTATTCAATTTTATCACTGTTGACCGTTGATGTGTGTTATATGTGTAGTGGTGTGTGTGTGTGTGTGTGTGTGTGTGTGTGTGTGTGCTATAATGTAGAGTTCCCTGTTGTCATCACTGCTTACTTTACATGAACGTCAGTAATGTTAATAAATCTACATTAAGTAACTAAACATAAGTTATCTTTTTTATTTGTCCATTAGTACTGTTGATGAATTGAGGAACATTAACACATCAGGAACTACCTCAACATTTAAATGTAGTATTGAGCACATAAACTTGTATGCTTTTATCAAGGTGTTGTTTAAGATCCAGGTAAGATGAATGTTGTCTGATGTTAAAGGGCCAGAAAAGCACGTGTGTGTGTGTGTGTGTGTGTGTGTTTATCTGGTGGAGACTGGAGAGAGGGTGATGAAAGGCTGTCATCAAAGGCTTTGAGTATACTACAGAAACGAATAAAACATCAATTTAAATCTTAAGTTGTATTTTATTTTAATTTCAAACAGAGTTATTTCAGCACTTTTCTGATTCTTGATGTCTGTGCATTTGCTGCAGAGCTCCTGTGGTTGAGCCTTGCTCAAGGAAACCTTCTGCTTATCAGTTCAGTGTTTAGCCCACTACACCACAAAAGTCATAAAGCTACAATACAAATAGCATGTAATTGTAAAAATATTACATTAAATATGGCAAGAAATGGGATGCTGACAGCATGAATTGTAAAACGTTTTAAGTAGTCATGCTGATGGAGAGCAGGCAGACGGATGTTTGGAGCAGACACATCAGCAGTCACAGATTGTCCCGCACATGTTCTCCACTCTTGCTTCAGGGTTGTGGGGTTCAGGAGGGACATGATGGACGGCTGGGACAGGAGAAGGTGTTCACGGTGGTCAACTGCTTCATCAATATAAAGCCACAGAAGCACAGCTGTGTTGAGATGGCAGCAGATGTGGGCTTCACCGCCTGTAAATGTGATAGTTTGTTAGAACAATACGTTTGAATAAAGCTTTGTTTCATGTGTTGGTGACTTATTCATTTGTGATGTTTACTTTTATTCATTCTTTTACTCATTAATTCATGTTTCCTATTGTTGTCCGTAAATAAAATATTTTATTAACTCATGCATTTATTCATTTGTCTAGTGTATATTCATGCATCGCTATGTCTTATGACAAGTTGCATTTTGCTTGTTTTACTAAAACAATATAATTTTCAGTAAAAAAAATTAAGAAAAAGTAATATAATTAAGTATTGGTCAGCATTTGTTATTATTATTATTGTAAGTGTTTTAGTGGGCTAGCAATGCAATTCATTCTGGGGTAATCTTAATTTTGAATAGTGATAACTTGCATTTTAAGAGTATAAAATCATCAGTTTTCTCCGCAGGTGAGATCCTTGAGCAGCTGAAAGACGTCCTCGTTGCAGACTCTGAGGGAAACTGCACAGGTCGGGCTGTGGAGTTACTGATGCTTTGAGCTGTTACTGCACCTGTCACTCATATCTTTTATTTTATAATTACATGGTTGTATCTTTAACAATCATAATGATAAAACAAAACAAATATCATGGGTTTGCATACATTATATACAAAGAAAAAAAAACAATAATAAGGTTAGATATCTTTGAATAATTCATCATAATGCAATAAAAAAAAAGGAAAATATAAACGAGATTTAGGCCAATTTTGCTTGTGGATGGAATTTTTTGCATATAAAATAAAGAAATGAACAACATATTCAAGAGATCACGGTTTTGGTAAGGATAAAACTGGGTCAGATGGGTTAATATCACAAAATAAATGGGCAGCTGTTTCTTCAACAAGACCACAAAATTAGCAAGTTTAATCAATATTAAGATATTTATAGATCGATTAATTAAACCTGTCACTCGTCTTTCAAGTCGTTGCGCTTGAGATAACGTCGTAGGTCACATGATAACGTCAACATGGCGCATAAAGTGTGGATCGCATTCATACTTAACGAGATCAGGCAATATAGTACCTACTCTTTTAGAGCTCGTTAAGTAAGTACTTATTGAAAATGAGTACCTACTCAATGAGTATGCGGTTTCGAACGCAGCCCAAGGCTTGACATGGCAAACATAAACCTCACCTATACAGCAGGTAACAACATCAATAACAGACAAGGACACACGGCAAACATGAAGGCTTAAATACACCGACTAATGACAAGACAAGTGACACCTGTGAACAGTGATTAAACAATGAACCAATGACAGAACACAACAAGATCACATGAGGGCATGGGAATCACGTGACAAAACCAGGAAGCAAGACAGTGAACATGACACTCAAACATAACATGAACAAAATCAACTTAAAACATGAACAAGGAACAATGAACATGAACCAACACCAAAACACCCTGTGGCCGTCTTATTACACTTATTAACTTATTTAAAGGGGTGGTTGATTATGATATCCCTTTTTTGAGTTTGTTCTGCTCTTCCTCCAGATACTCATTCACACACAATAACATAGTGACTGATCTCCCTGTAAAGCCCATCATCAGCTCTGGCTATAATAGAGTAGGAGTGTATGTGGATCCCAGTGCAGGAACTCTGTCCTTCTACAGCGTCTCTGGAGACACAATGAGCCTCATACACACAGTCCAGACCACATTCACTCACACACTCTATCCTGGGTTTGGGTTTAATCTTAGATACCACACTCTTAGTTCTGAATCATCAGTGAAACTGTGTTGGTGAATCAGAATAAAACGTTTAATTCTTTTTAAATCTGGTGTAGCTGTGCTTTGTGCCTGTCCTTGGACCAGGAGACGGGAGTTTTCGCTCTTTTGTTACCCTCTACTGTTGTCCCCAGACTGTAAAAAGGGATTGAAAACTTGCACTTTGAAACCTTTTTGCAAAGCTCGACTGTAGAAATGGGAAGAACAACAACAACAGCAAAAAGAAAAGAGAAAAATTGAAACACAACTACAACTGACTTCCAGCCACAGCCAAACCCTATATTTGAAGAGTTCATTGCAAAAACCGATAAATGCATGTTTTAATAATATATTCCACATATAGCACGTTCTGAACCCTAAACATGTTTTGTTACAAAAGCAGGTATTGTCCACTGTTTCTGCTCAGATGTAGGTTATGAATGTGTTAAACATATAATTAACATAATGTAATGTACTGTGCAATAATCAGTGATGGGAATAACGGCGTTATAGATAAACGGCATTTTTTTCAGTAACGAGTAAATTACTGTTTCTCCCGTTACAACGCCATTAGCGTTACTGAGAATAAAATGCGGCATTGCTATAATTGAGCTCACTGAAGCGATTTTCATCCGAACAGGCTCTCTGTCAGTCGGACCTGCAACGCTTTTTTTTCTCTGGTTGGTTGGTATGTGTGTGTGTAAACTTGTGTGTATAACTGATGATGATTGGTGGGTGGGAGACAAGGTTGTGGTTGATAGGTTGAGTTCAAACACACACACACACACACACACACACACACGCATATGCACAGTCACACACACCAACGACTAGGAGGAGTCAGAGCGATGGTAAGTCCAACAACTTCAAAGGTAGCTTTCGCCAACTGGAAGTATAAGCGCTACTCTTCCCTCATTGAGGTGAAAGGTAAGAATGTTTATGTAACGTGCAACTTATGTCCAGGAAGAAAGAGTCTCTCCACGTCGGTAGCAAGTAATTGTAATCTAATGAAGCGCCTCACATCATCGCATGCCGCCACAACATGAGTGGCTAAAATTAATTACAAAAATCATGTTTTCTGTTGACATTATATTAATGTTAATACAATAGTTTCTATTATTAGCATGGAAATCAATATATTGTTTTATGTAAATGAATGGGCAGGATTATTTCCACATCAGGATTGGCGGAATGGTTCCCAGAGAAAGAGAGAGAATAATCAAGGATCCCCAGTCTTTGTGTTTTCCTCCTGGTGCTAGGCCCAGAACAGGAGGACGTGGCCACAGGCTGCTGGACTCGGTGAGGGATGAACTGCTGAAATGCCTCAGGTTGATTCTTTGTCGCCTGAAACAGGCCAGACAGTGAGACCAGAGCATCCAGCAGGAAAGCTTTTTTCTCCTTAATCCCTGACAGGTTAAGCCACAGATGCCTCTCCATAGTGACCACAGCTGCCATAGAACGGCCAACTGCTCTGTTTGGTGGCACGTAGACACAGGTCTGTGGCCCGGCAAAGCTCTTTATTTGCATTGGGACTAAGGCCCTCACCAATATCCAGCTCTTTTAGCGGGTCAGTCTGGTCATAGAGTTCAGGGACCCACCAGCCTGATCTGCTGCTTCATAGGCCTTGCCCACCAGTGCGGATGTTATATGATATGGTCTGGAGGACAAGGCCGGTTTCTTTAAAGAGGATGCTGATGCAGGGGAGAGACAGATGTGGTCCTGAACCAGCTCCCTCAAGAGCTGACCTAGCATGCTCCATTCCCAAACATGGCTAAACACAAAAGGTATAAAACAGAGGAATGGCTAAATGGATAAATGTAACAAATTATTATTATTGCTACCTCATTGTCACTTTGTCCATGGCCTATCAAGTTGGCATGCACGTGATTCAGACACCAACGAATGGCGAAGACGTTCTAGCTTCAACATGATGAGAAGCTTGAGAGGGAACAACCCTTGATTGATCTGTTTACTAACTAATACCTTGTTTGACATTTGAAAGTTTAAAGCACATAGTTTTTGAAGAGTTTCAACATTTTCCCTGCAGAACACATTCCCAAACAATGGGCCATATATTCCATCATTGCGAGGAGTGGATGCTGTAGTGTTAGTGGTGGGGGCATATTTAATGGACATATTTAACCCTAACCCAAATCAAATTTTGACACATAGTGCCCTATTTTCTCTCTGACATTTGACATCTGTTACTAACATGATAATCAACAAAACATACATGTAAGTCTTGTATCTTGAAATACAAGTGGGTGTTGTTTCCTAAATGTTCGTACAATCAGTTGGCAATACTTTGACTTTTGTGCATGTCACCAGTGTTTGGGGAAATAAAGGAGGCTACATGTGCAGGCCATGTTCAAGCACACTCAAACTGAGGAGAGACAGGTAAGGGCCGTGCCTTTGCAACACTGATAGTGGCATTCATCACGACTGAATGTGTGGAAGACCTTACATACCTAACATATTCACTAGGGTTAAAGATGCATTATCTGACACAGAACGAGCAGCAAACGGGACATAGCATTGACGTCATGAGGTTAATTCTACATTATGATTGCAGTTGTTTGTTTGTCTGTTGTATTTCTGTGCTCAGGATGGACGTACCTGTGATGTTGTTGCTCTCACTTCTGCCTGCGCTGTGTGACACTGCCTTTACAAGTAAGTTATGGCTAATACAATAATATTTATACAGCTGTGATGTAGCTTAGATTCAAGAGATTACGGTACAAATTGTGCTTATCATAACCTCCTTATTTTGAAGATGAATAGACAGTTGCTGGTCATTGAGCTAAAGGCCTGTACTACGAAGCAGGATTAGTTTTGCATACGTTTTTAACTGAATTAGTAACAGACACTACACGTCTAACCTGATTCTGGGCAGATTATATTCTGAATATCAGGTCATAAACTGGAATCCTGAGTTTCCTCTTGCTTTGTTGTTTATTGATGGGTTTTCATCTGAAACTGGACATATTTAAATCATTTCTAGAAAACCTCACTCTTGGAGCCAGTGCTGTCCAATCCTCCACATTCTGATTCCTGATCTCATACAGAGCAGACGTGCCTTCTATCTGCTTTGGCGCTGATCTTTTTGTCTTTTTTTCTTGACTCCCTGCTTGCTGGACTCCTGAAAATACTGAAATGGAATTAATTAACTGGTCTCTCAGCGCGATTGACAAGATTTTCTCACTGAGGAAGGGTACTCCCATACGGAAATGTAATATATGTACATATATGAAATATACATATATTAAATATATCCACATAGAAAGTGAAAACATATATGTACATATATATCTGCCCATATATAAAACCTATTAGAAAATGGAACAATTTCATATATTGACATATAAAACTAGCCCATATATTTTATGTATGTATAATACAGTATTTTATATATATGTCACATATATAATTATCAATATACATGACATATATTTCTTTGTATATATGTTCAATATACAAACTACACATATATGCATAGCATATGGCTTGCATACATGTTACATATATGTCCCTAATATATGTTTTTATATAGTCTTATTATATATTTTACATTTAAAATGAAATATATAAAATATATTTTTGATAAATGTATATGGAATATATAAATGACATTATATATATATATATATATATATATATATATATATATATATATATATATATATATATATATAAATAAACAGTGTGCACATATATTTTAAATATATGTTATGTTCTTATATTATGTATATCAATAGCTAAATATTTTGAATTAATGGTGTTAACTAAACAAATGTAAAAAAACATGCTTTCATTAATTTCGTACATATTTTTTAAATATAGGTCATGGATGTGTACTTAAACACTTGCAATGCAATACATATGACATGCCTAAGTCTTAAATGTTAAACGGTGCAGTTAGCAAAAAATAAGTAATACAGTAAAACATTTAAAACATTTAAACTTTATTAAAACAGTTTTAATATAAAAAGAAAAATTAAGCTGCGCAAAATTTGAAAACTACTGAACACACAACTTTATTATATATAAATACAATATTACAACAAAACAAGTAACAAATAAAACCGCACTGAACATGAAAATCCACCAACAGGTATATGATACAGCCTGTAATTTTTTTTAAGTTAGAGTCTTTTTGGATGTCCTCAGCTCAGTGATCTTTTGATTTATAGCTACCCCTAGTTGGCCCCTGGTGGTTCCAGGAAATTTCTGGATCACCGATCACGGTTGTTCAGCTTACTGAAATTCACTGAAATTCCTCCAGATTCCTTGAATCTTTTAATTATGTTATGCACTGTTGAATGTGAAATATCCAAATCTCTTCCTATCTTTCTTTGAGGAACATTGTTTTTAAACATTTCAATAAGTTTCTCACGTATTTGTTGGCAAACTGGCGATCCTCGGCCCATCTTTGCTCCTAAAGGATTAGACCTTTCTTGGATGCTGCTTTTGTACCAAATCATAATTACAATCACCTGTTGACATCACCTGTTTAAAATCACATTATTATTTAACCATTTTACCTCATTACTAGCCCTAAATTGCTCCTGTCCCAACTTTTTTTTAAATGTGTTGCAGGTCTGAATGACATGAAGTTGACCAGACAAAACATGAAATATTTTGTGTTCATATTGTCTGCAATGAAATACAAGTCAAAGTAAATTTAGAAATCACTTCTTTTTTGGGGGGGGGTTTTCCAAAATGTCCCAACTTTTTCTGATTTGGGGTTGTATATGTGTATATAAAAAAAACTTTTTTAATGAAATGTGGATTGTGTAGACTTGCAAGCTGTTTCAAGCAAAGTTCAAGCTGTTCAAATAAGGAAAAGAAGGAATGAATTAATAAGGAAACCATAGGCATATAAAATGTATATATGTTGTTTAAATAAATGGGCATATATAAATTAAACATATCGGTGACATATATGGTCATTACATACAATATTATATAAACAATAGTCATATATATCGTATTAATATATGTCAATATACTAATTTAATATGGAAAATGTATATATGTTATAAACGTATATCAACATATATCTAGAGATATGTATATATGTGATAGCAATATATTGTCTTATATTTAGCATATATGACGGCGTCATTTGCGATATAGGGACATATATGTCATATATTACATTTCCGTATGGGCTCCGGGAGAACCCACCTGCCCGGACGGGACCTTCCCCACGGGCTACACGCGGGACGCCTGGAACAGCTGTAGTCCTGTGCCTGGAAGTCCTGTCCGTGGAGGATATTGAGGATTTATTCATAATTGGCATTATGATAGTGGGGTTCCTATTTCTCGGCCTTGGGATTGCCCAGACCTATCGGAAAATTGGTAAGACAGCCGCCAGTAAATTCACCCAGCCGCTGTCTGTGGAAATTAAAGAGTTCTTCGGGGATGTGTGTGACCGACTGAAGGTATTAGATCAAAGAGTGTCATTGATTGAGGAGCTGTATCGTAACATCTCAGCCCGGACTGCGGAGACGCAGGGAAGAGTGGGCTCCATCGGGGGTCAGGCTAGTGAACTGCTACGCAGTATGTCTGGTCTGACCATGAAATTGGATGAAATGTCCAGGTCCATTCATGAACCGGACGCTCACCACTGATGCTGAGGATCAGAACGGATTGATTGATTATGGTCCGGAAAATTACCGAAGATCAGCTAAATGGATTAAGATATTTTCCGTCACCCCAACGTCCAGCTTGTCCCTATCTCTCGGTTGGGAGGTCAGCTTGACAGCTGGGTCCTGCTATCTTGCTTTCGTTCCCTGTGCACGGCCATATCTCCTTTCAAGGACAAGCCACAGAACTGAACTTTGAAAACATCTTAAGTTATGGCTAACATTCTCACACAACACAGGAAGCTTCAAGACTCTTACTCGCATCATTCACACCTCACCCCCATCCCTACCCCCATCCAACCGTCTGTCTCCCCTTTCCTCCTTTCCTATTTCCCTTACTATTCCCAACAAAAAATACCATCACGTGACCACGTGTACTGTGTGTACTATGTATGTAATGTTTGCATGTATGCTTAGCAATCTGCATTTCTTTATTTCTGGAGAGCGTGTGGTGGCGCTTTAAATAGCTGCGGCTCGGAGGCTTGCTCCAAACTTCATTTCGTTGCATTGTACTTGTACATGTGTAATGACAATAAACTTGAATCTCATCTCATCTCATCTCACATACACTTCCTTTGGACTGGCATCTGGAGCTGTAGATGGAAACACAGAAACAAATTAGATGATATGCACTCGTACTACAATTCAAGATGGGTTGAGAGTTGACTTGAAGAAAGTCTGCCAGATAAGAAAGGTTACCATCACTGCTTAAATGCATAGTCCACATTGGCCAGTAGGGTGGTCTCTGATCCATATCGGCAAAAACAATTGAGCTATGAATAAAGCATTCTAATACTATTTTATATACATGTCCACAAGATGGCACCATTAGTACATTTTTTATGATGGTACACAGTACATGATCAACACATATTTGCAAAATAACAGGCCATCAACACAATTCACTTTAAATTACTCATATTGCTTGACATCTCTATGATGAACACAGCGGCGCTACAAAATCAACTAGATGGTGTGGCGAACATGCACATTCTTATGGTGTAATGGCACTAGATTCATGTTAAGTGCGGCATTAAAACTATCTGCAAATTTAAGAAAGAGCTGACAAAATACACTTCATATGCGAGCACACTACAGTCCATGAGTAAACTCAGGATGTTGCCTGTAAAGTTTAGTTTATTGATTTATAAAGCACATTTAAAAAAAAACAAATGCTGACACCAAAGTATCAAGGGTTTATAATGTAATAATTTTCTCAAAATGTTAAATACAATCTTGAGCTCATAATGCAAAAACATTTTTTACATTATGAGAACATTATTACATTATAAATTCCCCGAAAATCATATTTTCATTATTGTAATAGCTTTTAAAACACACTTAAAGTAGATTTTTAAAAGTCTAAATCAGTCTTAAACTAACCTCTTAACTTGTGCCCCTATTTTTGAGAATTTTCTGAAAAGAACATACCCAAATAAAAATGTCTCTTAAACCCTATGGCCTATATTCATAAATCTGGTCTTATTTTAAACACTTGAAATGTTGTTACCCAAGAGTCATAATAACTCAAATTAGTGAGGATACATGTTAGACGAATGTCATATACACCTAGGATGACTTGATGGTGAGTAAATCATGGGCTAATTTTAATTTATGGGTGAACTATCCCTTAATTCAATACTATTTTGCAGTTGTCACAGTGGTCACCATATTAGAGGATGAGAGAGATTTAAGAGCAATAGCAAGTTTGGTATTTTTAGCTAATAATAACCAAACCAAGATTTGGTTTAAGTTCATAGAGGCAAAGAACCACCTGACTCAAAGTGGAGGCTGGTTGCTTTGTGTTGGGGATTCGTTGCCTCCATGTTGTCAGAATCACTGAATAAAGACCTTGGTTTTGGTTGGACTTGGTTTGATTTTGGTAAAACTTCAGAAGATTTGGTATGGTGTAAACTTTAATGGAGTATTTTTATGGTAATTATTCTCCTCTTTATGGAGCTTCTCCCTGTTGTCATTTTGTGGCAAACGCATTTGTACGCACAGGAGAACTCACGAAAAATCTCCACCTGATTCACAAAACATGCGTACGCACATGAATTTGTTCTTAACCTCGTTCTGATGTTAGTGAATGTGGAGTATTCTAAATGAGCTGCCGTGTGCACGAGGTTAGTCATTTGCTTAAAACATGCTCAAACATCTCCACATAAGGGCTTTCAGCCCAACCCATCTCCATATAGGGCTTTCAGCCAAACCCATCTCCATAAGGGCTTTCAGCCCAACCCATCTCCATATAAGGGCTTTCAGCCAAACCCATCTCCATATAAGGGCTTTCAGCCAAACCCATCTCCATATAAGGGCTTTCAGCCAAACCCATCTCCATATAAGGGCTTTCAGCCAAACCCATCTCCATATAAGGGCTTTCAGCCAAACCCATCTCCATATAAGGGCTTTCAGCCCAACCCATCTCCATATAAGGGCTTTCAGCCAAACCCATCTCCATATAAGGGCTTTCAGCCAAACCCATCTCCATATAGGGCTTTCAGCCAAACCCATCTCCACATAAGGGCTTTCAGCCCCACCCATCTCCACATAAGGGCTTTCAGCCCCACCCATCTCCACATAAGGGCTTTCAGCCCAACCCATCTCCATATAAGGGTTTTCAGCCCAACCCATCTCCACATAAGGGCTTTCAGCCCCACCCATCTCCATATAAGGGCTTTCCGCCCAACCCATCTCCACATAAGGGCTTTCAGCACACGCTTTCCTTACAGCCTTTCGTCACTCTCGTCAAACTTGCCACTGTGAGCAGACACGCTCTCGCCTGAATATCAAGTGTGCCATTCTCTTCAGTTCTCAATAAACAGCTTTTATACAGACCCAGATTACAGACTCTCATTAGCCAGCTGTACATATATGTATATCTGTGATATTCAGAGAAACCTTGCAGCTGTTACAATCCACGCCTGTCCCGAACTCCATTTCCCATGATCCTCCCTGTCCCACACCTGAACTCACTCCATCATCATCTACGCCACCCCCCCCCCGGATTCCCTGCACCTGCTCTTCGTCGTTTGCACTCCCTTTATATTGAACTCACTTCCCTGCAATCCTTGTCCCTTCTTGATGTTGTTATGTTCCTGTTGGTTTGTGTTGCGTTTTCCGTTCCTGTTTTGATATCCTCAGTTAAATAAACCCGTCTTATTTTGGAAGTCCTATCCAGTCTCTTCCCTATCACACCACACCCGTAATAGAAGAACGGACCAAAACTGCAGGACTTCTTCAAGAGGATGGGTCTTTTCTTAATCCTGATTTCTCCCGTATCCCCTCTGGAACAAACTTCAGCGGAGGATTGCCTATGGGGGCTTCGGCAGGACGGTCGCCCACTGGAGAGGGACGTGGAGGAATCCACTGAGCTGTCTAGTTTGGTGAACTGGCCAGATGCTCCTTTAAACGCGTGTTTTCTGATGGGCCTGCCACTCCAGTCCTCAAAGAATCTGATCCGAGTCTCCATGAGGCCGCTCCAGCCAACGAGGCCGTTCCAGCCCACGAACTCGCCCCATTCCACGAGCCCTTCCTGCCACCCCTGAAGCTCCCCAAATAATTTTTTTGGGGAGGGGGGCTATGTACATGTGGGTGGGGCTCCTGATCCACCATGGCATTCCACGGCTCCGGATCCACCATGGCATCCCACGGCTCCTGACCTGCCATGGCCGCCCAAAGCTCCTGAACCACCATGGCCACCCGAGACTCCTGACCTACCATGGCCACCCGAGACTCCTGACCCGCCATGGCCACCCTAGACTCCTGACCCACCATGGCCACCCTAGACTCCTGACCCGCCATGGCCACCCGAGACTCCTGACCCGCCATGGCCACCCTAGACTCCTGACCCACCATGGCCACCCGAGGCTCCTGACCCTCCATGGCCACCCGAGGCTCCTGACCCACCATGGCCACCCTAGACTCCTGACCCACCATGGCCACCCGAGACTCCTGACCCACCATGGCCACCCTAGACTCCTGACCCAACATGGCCACCCGAGACTCCTGACCCGCCATGGCCACCCTAGACTCCTGACCCATCATGGCCACCCTAGACTCCTGACCCGCCATGGCCACCCGAGGCTCCTGACCTGCCAGGGCCACCCGAGACTCCTGACCTGCCATGGCCACCGAGACTCCTGACCCGCCATGGCCACCCTAGACTCCTGACCCACCATGGCCACCCTAGACTCCTGACCCACCATGGCCACCCTAGACTCCTGACCCACCATGGCCACCCTAGACTCCTGACCCACCATGGCCACCCGAGGCTCCTGACCCGCCATGGCCACCCTAGACTCCTGACCCACCATGGCCACCCTAGACTCCTGACCCGCCATGGCCACCCAAGGCTCCTGACCCGCCATGGCCACCCTAGACTCCTGACCCACCATGGCCACCCGAGGCTCCTGACCCGCCATGGCCACCCGAGGCTCCTGACCCGCCATGGCCACCCTAGACTCCTGACCCGCCATGGCCACCCTAGACTCCTGACCCACCATGGCCAGCCTAGACTCCTGACCCACCATGGCCACCCTAGACTCCTGACCCACCATGGCCACCCTAGACTCCTGACCCACCATGGCCACCCTAGACTCCTGACCCACCATGGCCACCCTAGACTCCTGACCCAAAATGGCCACCCGAGACTCCTGACCCGCCATGGCCACCCTAGACTCCTGACCCATCATGGCCAACCTAGACTCCTGACCCGCCATGGCCACCCGAGGCTCCTGACCTGCCAGGGCCACCCGAGACTCCTGACCTGCCATGGCCACCCGAGACTCCTGACCCGCCATGGCCACCCTAGACTCCTGACCCACCATGGCCACCCGAGGCTCCTGACCCTCCATGGCCACCCGAGGCTCCTGACCCACCATGGCCACCCTAGACTCCTGACCCGCCATGGCCACCCTAGACTCCTGACCCACCATGGCCACCCTAGACTCCTGACCCGCCATGGCCACCCGAGGCTCCTGACCCGCCATGGCCACCCTAGACTCCTGACCCACCATGGCCACCCTAGACTCCTGACCCACCATGGCCACCCTAGACTCCTGACCCACCATGGCCACCCGAGGCTCCTGACCCGCCATGGCCACCCTAGACTCCTGACCCACCATGGCCACCCTAGACTCCTGACCCACCATGGCCACCCGAGGCTCCTGACCCGCCATGGCCACCGTAGACTCCTGACCCACCATGGCCACCCGAGGCTCCTGACCCGCCATGGCCACCCGAGGCTCCTGACCCACCATGGCCACCCTAGACTCCTGACCCGCCATGGCCACCCAAGGCTCCTGACCCGCCATGGCCACCCGAGGCTCCTGACCCACTATGGCCACCCTAGACTCCTGACCCACCATGGGCACCCTAGACTCCTGACCCGCCACGGCCACCCTATTCTCCTGACCCGCCATGGCCACCCTAGACTCCTGACCCGCCATGGCCACCCGAGGCTCCTGACCCGCGATGGTCACCCTAGACTCCTGACCCACCATGGCCACCCTAGACTCCTGACCCGCCATGGCCTCCCTAGACTCCTGACCCACCATGGCCACCCTAGACTCCTGACCCACCATGGCCACCCTAGACTCCTGACCCACCATGGCCACCCTAGACTCCTGACCCGCCACGGCCACCCTAGACTCCTGACCCGCCATGGCCACCCTAGACTCCTGACCCGCCATGGCCACCCGAGGCTCCTGACCCGCCATGGCCACCCTAGACTCTTGACCCACCATGGCCACCCTAGACTCCTGACCCACCATGGCCACCCTAGACTCCTGACCCGCCATGGCCACCCGAGGCTCCTGACCCGCCATGGCCACCCTAGACTCTTGACCCACCATGGCCACCCTAGACTCCTGACCCACCATGGCCACCCGAGACTCCTGACCCACCATGGCCACCGTAGACTCCTGACCCGCCACGGCCACCCTAGACTCCTGACCCGCCACGGCCACCCTAGACTCCTGACCCGCCATGGCCACCCTAGACTCCTGACCAGCCATGGCCACCCGAGGCTCCTGACCCGCCAAGGCCACCCGAGGCTCCTGACCCGCCATGGCCACCCTAGACTCTTGACCCACCATGGCCACCCTAGACTCCTGACCCACCATGGCCACCCTAGACCCCTGACCCGCCATGGCTACCCGAGGCTCCTGACCCGCCAAGGCCACCCTAGACTCCTGACCCACCATGGCCACCCTAGACTCCTGACCCACCATGGCCACCCGAGGCTCCTGACCCGCCATGGCCACCCGAGACTCCTGACCCACCATGGCCACCCTAGACTCCTGACCCACCATGGCCACCCGAGACTCCAGCCCCGCCATTGCCACCCGATGTCCTAGGCCCGCCCTGGAGACCTCCGCACCTGTCTGCACCTCCGCCTCACCTGCGTGTAGGTCTTCAGGGCGCCCACCCCCTTTCCCCGGTGTTACATCTAAGGCGCGAGGATGCACCTACCGGGAGGGGGAGGTAATGTTACAATCCACACCTGTCCCGGACTCCATTTCCCATGATCCTCCCTGTCCCACACCTGAACTCACTCCATCATCATCTCTCCCGCTCTCCCCGGATTCCCTGCACCTGGTCTTCGTTGTTTGCACTCCCTTTATATTGAACTCACTTCCCTGCACTCCTTGTCCCATCTTGATGTTGTTATGTTCCTGTTGGTTTGTGTTGCGTGTTCTGTTCCTGTTTTGATATCCTCAGTTAAATAAACCCGTCTTATTTTGGAAGTCCTATCCAGTCTCTTCCCTATCACACCACACCCGTAACAGCAGCTGAAGCTTTAACACAGCTTTTCTTATTCTTAAATTGTATATGATAAAATGTATTTAAAATGAAATTGTATGATCTAATAATTTCATAATATAATTTTATATATGGATTATATAGTACAATTAATGCAATATACCTCAACGTAATTATAGTCATGTTAGGATGAAATATATAAATTCTTAACATGATTATAAAGTCATATAGAGTTCTTTTTGCGTACATTAGTGAAGGAGACCCATTGTGTGTAAACTGTCAAGGGGACCGCATGCTAGGACTTGTCTGTATAGCAGAATGCCAGCTAAAGTTAATGGTGAGACCGTGAGAGTGGAATATAGGTAGTATGTGACACTGAGCTAAATTATTGTGTATACTTGTGTTTATGTGTTTATCTGCAGTATCTCACTTGTCAAGGGTTTGGAGCCAAAGGGGTTTCGAGTGCAGATCACTTTAATTACACTTGCACCCCTCCGGCTCCAAACCCTCAGTATTGTTTTCTCTTTCAGAGATGCGCAGTGATTAAGTTCCCCCAGGACAACACGTTTGATGTTGTGCCTTCCAACTGGCTTGAAGTAACAAAAGAGATATTTATAATTAGTTATATATCTGACAATTCGTTTGGGCCTATTGATAAATATTAGGTCTATTTGTGTTCTGATTGTTATTCTGGTACTAATTGTGTAAGATCAAGTTCATTACTGGTCTGTTTTAAACTTTTCCTTGCTGATTTTTTCTTCCCAATTGATGTTAAAGTTCACCATAATGATCACCTCCATATTAAAATTACATTCCTTTAGTACATCTTTAAGATGTTCATAAAATATGTTTATGGAATATGGGGGGTGATATAGAGAAATGAGTGAGAATGACATTGATGGAGACAATTTTATATTAAGTCATATACACTCCAGTTCATTACATGACCACTGTATTTCATGACAGTGACATTTCTATTTCACAATAATTAAAACTCCCCCTCCTTAAGTGGCCACTATATCTGTTCTATATATTATAACCATGAACATATAAAGCTGATGATCATGGGCGTAGATTACGCGGGGGACGGGGGGGACATGTCCCCCGCAATTTTAATAAAACGTACATTCGTCCCCCGCACTTTTACCGGGTCGCACCGGTCCTAGTCGACCCACTCCGCGCTCCGCTGGCCTACGTCTGTTACACAAGCAAGTTCGTTCACGTAGAAGACAACGTAAATAAATCTAGATTTAAATTCAAAGACACAAAATAATCTATACATGACCTGTCATTTTATTCGTATCCAAAAATGAGGCGATCTGAACACTATGGAGTGCCAACACTCTCGTGCAACACTCCAATTCATACTCAAAGCCGGAGGGCGCGCTCTCAAAGAAAGAACTAAACTGATTCATAAAAGTAAAACCTGTCACATTCCAAAGGCATTCAGCGCTGTAGCAGCAGCTGAATAAAAATAATCGCTATGACTGATGAAACATGATAACAAACACGATTGCGACAATATGGTTTGTGTTTTTCCAGCCATCTCAAGGTATTAATTGACAATAAAGAATATGAATAATGCAGTGCTAACTGACTGCCTTTTTAATGTTTAGTATCTTCTGCTTGCCAAGGCTGCATTTATTTAATAAACAATACAGTTAAAACATTATTTTTGTGAAATATATTCACATATACTGTATATTCACAGATGTTTTAATTGGTAATGATACAGTAAAGTGTAATTTATTCCTGTGATCAAAGTTGAATTTTCAGCATCATTACTCCAGTCTTCAGTATCACATGATCCTTCAGAAATCATTCTAATATGATCATTTGATGAAAAGGAAACATTTATGATTATAATCATTGTTGAAAACAGCTGTGGAAACCATGATGATATTGTTCAGGATTTTTGAATGAATAGACAGTTAAATGAACAGCATTTATTTGCATTGAATAAAGCATGTATAAATCTTTTGTTATATTTTAAATGCCACTTGATCAATTTAATGCATGTTTGATGAATAAAAGTATTAATTTCTCTCTTTTTTATCTTACCACAAATGTTTGAATAGTTTCATGATTTCCAGAAAAATGAAGCAGCACAACTGTTTTCAACATTGATAATAATCATAAATGTTTCTTGAGCAGCAAATTCTCATATTATAATGATTTCTGAAGGATCATGTGACACTGAAGACTGGTGTAATGATGCTGAATATTCAGCTTTGATCACAGGAATAAATTACACTTTACTATATATTCACATAGAAAACAACTGTTTTATATACTAATACATGCAGCCTTGGTGAGCAGAAGATACTAAACATTAAAAAGGCAGTCAGTTAGCACTGCATTATTCATATACTTTACTTTATATGAATAAAATGACAGGTCATGTATATTTTATTTTGTGTCTTTGAATTTAAATCTAGATTTATTCACATTGGCTTCTACATAAACAAACTTGCCCGTGTAACAGACGTAGGCCAGAAAGAGCAGTGCGACTAGACGCCGGTTCGAATCCCCCACGGAGCGGGTCGACTTGGACTGGTGAGCATGGTTGCCAAGTCCGCGTATAACACGTGACTTTGGGCTTCTTTTTTTGGCAAGTCGCGTTAAAAAATCACGAGTCGCGGGTTGCGGTTTTTTGGGCTTATTTTAAAAAATGTGGTTGCTTGTTAGGAAAATATAATAAGCAACTTTGTTTCTTTACATTTATGGTCGCAGTTGTGTCCAATACATTGACTGACTGTCTTCTCACAGCTAATAGCCATTCAGATACAAGTGCTGTAGTAATCTGTCCTTTTATATCCCGCCTCCTTCTCCCCTTCATTGAAGAAAAATCGCGTTCAACGTGCAGGCATGTGACGTTATAAATGCACGTAATGATAGTTAGTAGACGTAAATAGACGTATACATTTTTACAACAATGCCACCAACAGAGATGGAGAGGAAAGAGGGAGGAGAGGCACCTAATTTAATTAAAAAAATATATTTGTAATTTTATTTAAAATTACAGGCTATTATAAAAAAACAAGTCTACTAATAATAACAGTAGGTATGGTTCGAATTTATTTTATTATATATATGTGGCTATGTTGCAGAGCTCCCTTAGTGCTTGTGTCCCAATGTGCATACTATCCATCCTAAATAGTGTGACATTAGTAATTTTCAGTACTATTTAGGGCAGATGTGCACAATGAGATGCAGGGCTTGTCTTTTTCACGGTTTGCAGTGTGTGTGTGTTCACTACTTACTGCCCCTAATATGTGTGCACTAACTCCGACTATGAGTCACTCTTCACTCTTCAAACCTCTTCTGTTCACAGCTGATCGGAGGATATTGTGTGTCCTTTATTGCAATTCGATGATTTTTGTAAAATCACATCTGTTTTTGCTTTTCAAACTCTGAGAGGTTTCAGTTTAATATGTTGCAGGCTCATTTATTGATCAAAAATAATTTATCATAAATAATATTGATGATGATAATAAATAATATAATAACATTGGGCTTGTTTTGGGCTAGTTTTTGAAGCTGTGGTTGCTTATTTTCTCGCGAGAGTTGGCAACACTGCTGGTGAGACTCGGTAAAGTGCGGGGGACGAATGTACGTTTTATTAAAAGTGCGGGGGACACGTCCCCCCCGTCCCCCGCGTAATCTACGCCCATGTGGACAGTTGACTTGAAGAAAGTCTCCCAGATGACCAGGATCACCATCACTAATGGTGGAGAGCAGATGAGTGGTGAGTGATTTAATTTGTTTCTGTACATATTAATGTGTGTGTGAATAAAGCTTATTACTGTACTTTATTAACAGAATATTATCCCGAGTGTATTTCCAACTTTAAAAGTGCTTTTAGTAATGAACACACACAGACGTCAAAGCAGCCCAAAGGCCAATGCTCATGGATTTATTTATTTAACCCCTTAGCTGTCACACAAAACATATTTTCATCAAAAATATCTTAATTTGTGTTCTGAAGATGAACGAAGGTCTTACAGGTTTGGAACATCATGAAGGCGAGTAATTCATGACAGAAACTCTTTAATCCCTCCCTATTCTAGCTCGAACAACGACTGAAACTTTGTATTAATAGCACTTCTTGTGTTTATTGCCTCTTTAAATGAAACGCTTGTTGTATTCCTCAATTGTAAGTCACTTTGCATAACAATGATGAAATGAAAATGTAAAAAAAGAGATAATTAAAGAAACACAGCGTGATATTTAAGACTCTTTATTTTCTGAGTTGAGAGAGTAAAACAGCATTCATTGCCTCTTTCTCAGCATAATATAAACCCAAAATCTTTTTCAGTATCTCACTCTCATCAAACAGGGGAAATACATTCAAATGCAAAAGTCTGTAGGAAATCTGTAACAATTCCAACACTTTCATTGCATGTGTTTACTGATACTGGTCTCTACAGATTGACAAGCCAAACAACCAGCATCTTAAAAACCTTTTCTAATCAAATTCACCCTTGTTATTTAACATTTGCCAAGTTAACACTTTACATAGATATCCTCAAGTGATAAGGTAGAGTCTGATTGCATGAAGTTTCTTTAAACTTATTGCAGTCGCAGTCAAGAGTCAACTCAAGTTTCTGGTCATGATCAGTCTTTCCCCACAGTCTGCCTCATTCTTTCCAAAAGGGTTCCAGTTCATATTCAGCTGCAGAAAGAGCACTTTGAGCGATGCTGTCTATGGCCTAGACAGCAACGGGCGCACATGGCTGGCCACATCATTGAAGCGGAGTGGCACATAGTTGGGAACTTCATTGCCAGGTACAGCAACAAGATGGGCACCCTGACGGCCGGTGTGCTCGTATAGCACCCACACACCACCTTTCACTTTGTGTGAAGAAGCTTGGTCACTGAAGTCAATGTCGTGAAGATTGGTCTCGCTGTGTAGGGTCACGCTTCTTCCTCGATAGTTGGTGTGCTCAAACAGCTGGATTTCTGGGCTTTCCATGTCATCCATGATCATTTGGAGGGAAGAAAACTGGCCTCTGTCCTCAAGGGAGGCGTACTCTCCTTCCTCAAACACCCGGCACTTTCCAGAAAAATTTACGTCATAATACGCCACCCATGGTACGCCAATGACTTTAATAGAGCAGATGGCATCGTTGATGCCCTTTTCTACTAAGTTGTGGACATTTTTCTTGAATTCAGCTGTTCTGCCCCTGAAGGACTTTTCGGTATAAACAATGATCTTGCTCATTTTGGATGATGACTCGAGGAGAGAGAGGCTGGAAAAGACAAGTGTTTCTGAAGAAGCTTCCCTGGGAACAGTGATTTACTTGGTATGCGGAGCTGCCTTTTAAAGCCCAAATACACCAAAGTGGGTGTTGTACATGTGGGTGTGAAAGATAAGAAACATGTAAACTCATGTTGGACACCTTGGGAATGAGAAGCCGTTGCCCCACAACCTTTTTTTAGTTAACATGGTGCAATCTCTCAAGAACATATATACATTCCTTGCCAGTTCTCATGTTTGCACAGTGTTGATTGTTATCTTCACATTAGACAATGAGGAGACAATATTCCACCCTCGGCCAGAGCTGTGGAACCTCTGGGTCTGGCCCCTGAGGGGGCTCGGTACCTAGAGGCTGGCCTGTCAGCAGGTGTTGTCGAGACCCTACTCAGCTCCAGGGCTCCTTCCACCTGAGACTGTATGAGGCCTGCGACTCGCTCTAGAGTTCCAACCAGGGACCTGATGGTGGTACTTGAAGGGCTGGCTAAGGCCCCCTTCGAGCCACTGGAGTCAGCTGAGGCAAAGAACCTGACCCTTAAGGTGGCCTTTCTCCTTGCTATCACCTCTCTGCGGAGAGTGGGGGATCTCCAGGCCTTACGCCAACTTGCCTGGAGTTTACCCCCGGCGGGGTTAAGGCCATCTTTCATCCAAGGTCTGAACATGCCTTATGAGTATGAAAATATTCTTGTTGCAAACTGATAAATTACTGCTCATCTGTAATTTATTATATGAAAATCAGTCACCAAATGAAAACGAGAGATTATAAGCTTTCAAATGACATATAGTTTGTCATTATTACTTTAGGTTTTTACTAAGATAGATGGGACGGTGATAGTTAAGGGGTTAAGCATGACAAAAGAAAATATTTAGCCGTCCAATCTTTGACCCCTTGTTATCCTCATTAATTATAGTACTTATAATTAAAGAGCCCCTATTATGAATTTTAGCTCTAAGTGAATGAAAACATCCTGCAAACTTTTAAACCTGAAAGTGCACTGTAAATAACGTTATTGTCTCTCAAAAGTAAGAGTCGACTCTGAGTCAAATAAATGAATCGTTTTTCAAACTACTCTTAAAGGGATCCCATGGTGTTAAGACTTGTATGGCGTAATATAACATAAATTATGTCTCTTACTGAAATATGTAGTAGAAAACCCATGAAAGATCCACGTTATTTAAAAAATCCATTATATATTTGGACAATGGGCGGCGCCATTTTGTTTACGTTCTAGGTTGATGACGTAGAATGATTGCACTCGGCAATCAACTGGCGCTACCCATGGCTATTTTACCACAACACAACTCGAAAAATGTTTCTGAGTTAAACAAAACCAATTAATTGCTTTGTAATTGCATTTATAATACACTCAAACACATGTGCACACAAACTCTCTCACACACACACACACACACACACATCTGACAGACTGCGCTGTCGCAATCGAGATGTGTTATGTTATGGGCTGCCCTCATCAGTCTCCACGACAGGGGCTGAATCTGAAATCGCCCCCTAAACCCTCATTCACTATTCCCTACGTTAGTCCACTAATACAGTTCACTTGAAGGAGTGAATGAAAACGAGTGAGTGAATTTGGACAGCTGTTGTGTGTACATCGGCTGTACACTCGTTATTGCGGTGTAATGTGAGATTGAATGAGTGCACTCAATAACCACTATGGTTTCGGACATCACTACAAATGGCTGTCCCCTCAAATAATGCCCTATTTGAGGGTATGGGGGGCGATTTCGGATTCAGCCAGGGAGAGTGCTGGCCTGCCGAATCGGAACCAGGTGACAAACTAGGCAAGTCAACCTCATGTATTTATTACAGCTGATTGAGCGTGTGTGTGTGTGCGTGCCGATCTGTTCTGTGTGTGTGTGTGTGTGAGCGTGCGTATGCACCGATCTGTTCTGTGTGTATGTGTGTGAGTTTGTGTGCACATGTGTTTGAGTGTGTTTTAAATGCAATTTCAAAGCAATTAATTGGTTTTGTTTAACTCTGAAACATTTTTCGAAGTGTGTTGTGGTAAAAATAGCCACGGGTAGCGCCAGTTGATTGCCGAGTGCAACCATTCTACGTCATCAACCTAGAACGCAAACAAAATGGCGCCGCCCATTGTGGATTTTTTAAATAACTTGGATCTTTCATTGGTTTTCTACTACATATTTCAGTAAGAGACATAATTTATGTTATATTAAGCCATACAAATCTTAACACCAGGGGATCACTTTAAGCCGTTTTGTTGTGATGTCACGACAAAACATTAGCATATTGCCCGCCCGCTTAGAACACAGGTATTTTCAAAACCGCAGCTCTTTCTCAACGGTTTGGCTGTTCGTCCACTGTGACGACCTCTGCTGTTGGTCTTGGGTACTGCTGTTTGGTACCTGCTTCCACAAATTATCAGTTAATCGGATACACCTGTGACCAGTGCTTCAGGCGCTCCTTTAAAGAGTTTCTCCAGTTGAGCCAAGAAAGGCTTTTGAGGACTTTGGAACCTTGGTTTTGGACTTTGTTTGGATTTGGCCTTTGCTTATGTTTGGTTCAATTGTTTGCTGCACTTACTCTTCAACATAACATTACATTTCCAACCATGCACTTTGCCTTGCACACTGATGTTACTGATAGAGACAGAAACTCTGTTATTTCCTTTAATTGATTTTATTGTATTATTCAATGTCACTTTAATTTAGTAGTAATTAAACTTTATTTTGAGCCTAATATTTGGTTTGCGTGTGTCCTTTGTTTTTGTTGCTTCCCTTGAGCCAGGGGTCGTAACATCCACACACAAACGCAGTATACGGTTACTGAAACCAGACTTTTTGGAAAACTCTGGCCAGGGTGAAGATTTTTAGAAACTCGTGAAGACGGTGAAACCGGAGATATGGGCTTGTGAAGTCGAAGTGTGCGCAGTTCTCTCCTTTGTTTGATGTCAGATTGTGCACGTTATCTCTTTTGTTTACATCAGTCGAGTCTATGCAATGGCGGACGTAGCTTTTAATAACACTGCTAACAGCAGATACACGCGCACCCTGCCCCTGTGTATGGGGACCCATGTGGAAATCAGGCAGCCAATCATAGCGTGGTTTTTCGTTTTCATGTGGACAGAGATTTTTTTTAAACCGTGCTTGTGTGGACGCGATTGTTTTTTAAAACAAAAACTCTGGTTATAAAAATGAAATTATAAAAACCCGTGTACGTGTGGACTAGGCCTTATTGTGCGTGCAGACACCAGGGAAACAACCGAACAACCGACCCTAAATGGATCCAGTAGGGCAGTGGTTTTCAAAGTGTGGTATGCTCCATCTAGTGGTACGCAGAGGAATCACAAAATTAAAGTCCCTTTTTGGGCGGGGCTAAAGCTTACGGCAGATTTTCCGCGAGTGAGCATGGTTTCAGTGCCGACAGCGGACACGGCCCCAGCGTTTGAGGGCAGAGAATTCTGCTTACGCCCGTTTCACACATACTCCGCTTGCAGTGCGTATGCACGCGGATGTTGTCCGTCAGTCCGTTCCAGGTGCGTTTGTATAGCCTATTGTAAGTTTCTAATTTAAAATGTTTATAGACTAAATGTTTTGCCACTTGTGTGAGCTAAATCTAAAGTACTAGACTATATAAATATAAATTAATGAATTATGAAAGTGTAAACAAAGAGGATTGCCATGTTCAGTAACAACTTCTGATTTTAAAATAAAAAAAATAATGATTAAGTGCAGTGTTTGTGGTATACAACCGCGGATCAGTTGTGCGCTGCAAACGCAGCATATATGAAAGCACAACAGCGCGTGCTGCTCCTGCACCGCATACGCACTGCAGACGGAGTATGTGTGAAACGGGCGTTATTTTTTCACGATTTTAATAAACTATTTTATTTACGTGGCGGTTTTTTTATCATTCAAATTTGGCTGGGTGGTTAACAACACATAATAACACAAGAAACACATTTCTGTGGTGTGACAAACTCAGAACAAATATTTAATTTGGACTTCACAGGGACTTTAAATATAAATGAATGTTAAAACACAATACATTTTAATTTAGTCTTTGTTTAAGTAAAGTTTTTTTTATATTTAATTCAAGTCACCCTCATTTATATAGCGCTTTTTACAACTTTTTACAGATTGCTTCAAAGCAACTTTACAGGGATAATAGGAAATTAAGTTTTGTTTTAGAAGAAAAGTTTTTGAGTGATTAATTTCTGTTGTAGAAACTGATTAGTTATTTAATTTGGTACCAGTTAAACAACACCATCTTCAACTAAAGCAGAAAACGTTCCGGACCCCATCCGCACGGCAACAGCATTTGGTGCCCTGAGAACGCAAACCATGAAATAGGTTCATCATCCCTGCGCAAACCCCAAAAAAGTTGAATCTGTGAAAGCGGCGACGGCATGTATGCAAGCATTACGTGTTCAGCCCATAGGCAAGCGTGTTTGAATATGTATGTGTTTTTATCTGTACAGAGGGGAAGGGAAGGAGGCGTCACAGGGAAAGGCTAGTGGACAGTGTATACAGGTATAATGTGTTAAGAGCTCGCTCAAGTACTGGGGAGTACAGTACAGTTTAATTTAACTTTTTGGTACAACACATTTTAATTTAAAGCCTAAGCCCCCGTGCCACCCAACCAGCCTTTTTCACGCTGGCCACCAGCCCAGCCTGCTCCGCCCAGGTCCCCTGACCACTTCTGCACTTCTCGGGTTTATTGCCTCTTTTAGATGAGGCCGTTGTACATGTAGGTGTGAAAGATAAGAAACATGTAAAATCACGTTGGAAACCTTGGGAATGAGAAGCCGTTTCCCCACACCCTTTTTTCCGTTAACATGGTGCAATCTCTTAATAATATACATTACTTACCAATTCTCATGTTTTGCACAGTGTGGATTGTTGTCTTCACATCATGCCAACTATTCCCCATTATCATCTGTTGTTTCACTGTATTGCATCACAACGGTTGACATTAACCTCATCTTACAGTAAAACCACATTTGAGTTAATCTTATGCCTCAGCGTGCTCAAACGTGTTGTGTGACCCCTAGGCGTCAACATATGGACAGTTTTCAACTCTTGAAACCATCACATTACCCAACATAGAGCAGTATCTATACAGAGATGACAGGCCGCTTTACCTACTGTTCAACGCTCTTAAAATAATACAATTATATAATTTACAATATATAATTTTTAAAACAATAAAGTGCATTTCAAATATACACTTTTGCATCAGCTTATGAGCTTACCAAGGGTGACCTCGAATAGTCTGGACACTATTACGTGCGTCTGATTTCACACAGAACTACAGGTTATCCTCACACAATTTGAAAAGACTCAAACGGACACGGGCAAAGTGAAAGACTGGATGTTTAGGGTACAAGTGATTTCAAAACATTTCAGCCGTTCTAATGTGATTTTTGGATGCTGTGGTCTACCACTCCATTTTAGCGTTTATTGTTGTCTCTGCAGTTAAAAAGACAAAGTTGACAATTCTGGCTATACTTTCATTATTTTAATAATTTCTTGATTTTTATTTTATTTATTTATCACTCAGAATATGGAAAAATAAAATATGTATATTTTGAATCTATGTTCTTTAGGCATTTAGCACACATCTGTTCTGCACCTTGTGACTTGATTTCGACTTATATAGTTTTTTAGTTTTTTATTTTATTCACTGTAAAGGTATATTCTGTTCTAATTTAATTATTTTAATTATTTTTTTCTGGTGCATCGATGTTGCGCTGTACTTAGAGCCACTGGCACAGGCAATTTAGCCGATTTAATTAGATTTGCCGACATGTGAACTGCAAATCCTGTCTGCAGTGTGGCCTTTTCTGCAGTTATTTATTATGATCAGGAATAATGCTGATAATGCTTTTGATCATGCCATCATAAGTGTCAGATGATGTGCCGTTTTCACCCTCGATTTACTGATTTTAATGATGATCAGTAGATTCAAGACATTTGACAAACAACATAAATTATGTTTTATTAACAAAGCTCGGGAGGAGCACGTTCAGATAATTGACATGATTGGAGAGCATTAAGCCACTCAACAATAAGAGGTATATATATTCAGCAGTCTTGTTGACAGTTTATCAGCATCTTGGCCTGCCATTTGCTACCATGTTACAATGCCAAAGCTCTTCATCCGATGATGAAACAAACATCCCCAGGGATCCGCCGGCCCCAGGACCATTCATTCTACGCCTGCCCGAACAGGCTTGCGCTCGCCAAGATGTCGAGCTCAGTCTTCACCGCGCCCAGCAAGACTTCCATCTTCCTCCCCAGCCTCCTCCTACCGTTTGGGCGTCCCAACGGTCCCGACGATTCCACCTATCGGGAAGTAGACAGTAGCAGGATTGAGGCAAGCGCTGGGTAATTCAGACATGCAGGCTTCGCGGGAAAATGAATAAAGCGGAACTATATGATCTTTACGTTATATTACAATCAGCCAACCTCTCTCCAAAGTCCACACAAGCTCCCAAGATGACCCACAGGCAGAGCAAAGCCCACAGGGATCAAAACTCGCCTCGCCAGACACCACCGCCATCTTCCAACACAAGATCCGGCTTGCTTCGCCCATCAAGCCTCAGCAACAGGCCTTCAGTGAGCCAGGGCCACGCCCCAGATTCCGCCGGGGTAAGTCCACTCCCACCTCCCGACACAGCTCAGCCCTTCACCAGGGCTTCTGCTGCCACAGCGCCGTATGCAGCCGGGCCCAGCGGCCTCCCCACATATTCTCAGTTCTATGCTCCTGCTGTTCATAACCCTTTTCCTTTCCAGTGGACTCCACTAGCAACACAGGCCCAATCACTTCAACAGTTTTACCCAACAGGTTATTTTTTTCCCCACAGAAAAGCAGCTACTACGAGAGGGTAAAACTCGAATAGCGATGAGGACTATGTTGTGTCCTGGAGTTTAAAACTTCAGGTTCTATGAGGGCAGATTGAAGATTTCTCTCTTCCGTCCAGCAAGCATTGGTCTCCCAGTGGACGCAGTGAGAACTCCTCCAGTAGAGCACTTAGATTTCTCTCTTCCGTCCAGTGAGCATTGGCCTCTCAGCGGACACAGTGAGAACTGTCCCAGCAGAGCACTTAGATTTCTCTCTTCCGTCCAGCAAGCATTGGTCTCTCAGTGGACGCAGTGAGTACTCCCCCAGTAGAGCACTTAGATTTCTCTCTTCCGTCCAGCGAGCATTGGTCTCTCAGCGGACACAGTGAGAACTGTCCCGGCAGAGCACTTAGATTTCTCTCTTCCGTCCAGCAAGCATTGGTCTCTCAGTGGACGCAGTGAGAACTCCCCCAGTAGAGCACTTAGATTTCTCTCTTCCGTCCAGCGAGCATTGGTCTCTCAGCGGACACAGTGAGAACTGTCCCGGCAGAGCACTTAGATTTCTCTCTTCCGTCCAGCGAGCATTGGTCTCTCAGTGGACGCAGTGAGAACTGTCCCGGCAGAGCACTTAGATTTCTCTCTTCCGTCCAGCGAGCATTGGTCTCTCAGTGGACGCAGTGAGACCTGTCCCAGTAGAGCACTTAGATTTCTCTCTTCCGTCCAGTGAGCATTGGTCTCTCAGTGGACGCAGTGAGACCTGTCCCAGTAGAGCACTTAGATTTCTCTCTTGCGTCCATCGAGCATTGGTCTCTCAGTGGACGCAGTGAGAACTCCCCCAGTAGAGCACTTAGATTTCTCTCTTCCGTCCAGCGAGCATTGGTCTGTCAGTGGATGCAGTGAGAACTCCCCCAGTAGAGCACTTAGATTTCTCTCTTCCGTCTAGCGAGCATTGGTCTCTCAGTGGACGCAGTGAGAACTGTCCCGGTAGAGCACTTAGATTTCTCTCTTCCGTCCAGCGAGCATTGGTCTCTCAGCGGACGCATTGAGAACTCCTCCGGTAGAGCACTTAGATTTCTCTCTTCCGTCCAGCGAGCATTGGTCTCCCAGTGGACGCAGTGAGAACTCCTCCAGTAGAGCACTTAGATTTCTCTCTTCCGTCCAGTGAGCATTGGCCTCTCAGCGGACACAGTGAGAACTGTCCCAGCAGAGCACTTAGATTTCTCTCTTCCGTCCAGCAAGCATTGGTCTCTCAGTGGACGCAGTGAGTACTCCCCCAGTAGAGCACTTAGATTTCTCTCTTCCGTCCAGCGAGCATTGGTCTCTCAGCGGACACAGTGAGAACTGTCCCGGCAGAGCACTTAGATTTCTCTCTTCCGTCCAGCAAGCATTGGTCTCTCAGTGGACGCAGTGAGAACTCCCCCAGTAGAGCACTTAGATTTCTCTCTTCCGTCCAGCGAGCATTGGTCTCTCAGCGGACACAGTGAGAACTGTCCCGGCAGAGCACTTAGATTTCTCTCTTCCGTCCAGCGAGCATTGGTCTCTCAGTGGACGCAGTGAGAACTGTCCCGGCAGAGCACTTAGATTTCTCTCTTCCGTCCAGCGAGCATTGGTCTCTCAGTGGACGCAGTGAGACCTGTCCCAGTAGAGCACTTAGATTTCTCTCTTCCGTCCAGTGAGCATTGGTCTCTCAGTGGACGCAGTGAGACCTGTCCCAGTAGAGCACTTAGATTTCTCTCTTGCGTCCATCGAGCATTGGTCTCTCAGTGGACGCAGTGAGAACTCCCCCAGTAGAGCACTTAGATTTCTCTCTTCCGTCCAGCGAGCATTGGTCTGTCAGTGGATGCAGTGAGAACTCCCCCAGTAGAGCACTTAGATTTCTCTCTTCCGTCTAGCGAGCATTGGTCTCTCAGTGGACGCAGTGAGAACTGTCCCGGTAGAGCACTTAGATTTCTCTCTTCCGTCCAGCGAGCATTGGTCTCTCAGCGGACGCATTGAGAACTCCTCCGGTAGAGCACTTAGATTTCTCTCTTCCGTCCAGCGAGCATTGGTCTCTCAGTGGACGCAGTGAGAACTGTCCCGGTAGAGCACTTAGATTTCTCTCTTCCGTCCAGCGAGCATTGGTCTCTCAGCGGACGCATTGAGAACTCCTCCGGTAGAGCACTTAGATTTCTCTCTTCCGTCCAGCGAGCATTGGTCTCTCAGTGGACGCAGTGAGAACTGTCCCGGTAGAGCACTTAGATTTCTCTCTTCCGTCCAGCGAGCATTGGTCTCTCAGCGGACGCATTGAGAACTCCTCCGGTAGAGCACTTAGATTTCTCTCTTCCGTCCAGCGAGCATTGGTCTCTCAGCGGACGCATTGAGAACTCCCCCGGTAGAGCACTTAGATTTCTCTCTTCCGTCCAGCGAGCATTGGTCTCTCAGAGGACGCAGTGAGAACGCCCCCAGTAGAGCACTTAGATTTCTCTCTTCCGTCCAGCGAGCATTGGTCTCTCAGTGGATGCAGTGAGAACTCCCCCAGTAGAGCACTTAGATTTCTCTCTTCCGTCCAGCGAGCATTGGTCTCTCAGCGGACACATTGAGAACTCCTACGGTAGAGCACTTAGATTTCTCTCTTCCGTCCAGCGAGCATTGGTCTCTCAGCGGACACATTGAGAACTCCTCCGGTAGAGCACTTAGATTTCTCTCTTCCGTCCAGCGAGCATTGGTCTCCCAGTGGACGCAGTGAGAACTCCTCCAGTAGAGCACTTAGATTTCTCTCTTCCGTCCAGTGAGCATTGGCCTCTCAGCGGACACAGTGAGAACTGTCCCAGCAGAGCACTTAGATTTCTCTCTTCCGTCCAGCAAGCATTGGTCTCTCAGTGGACGCAGTGAGTACTCCCCCAGTAGAGCACTTAGATTTCTCTCTTCCGTCCAGCGAGCATTGGTCTCTCAGCGGACACAGTGAGAACTGTCCCGGCAGAGCACTTAGATTTCTCTCTTCCGTCCAGCAAGCATTGGTCTCTCAGTGGACGCAGTGAGAACTCCCCCAGTAGAGCACTTAGATTTCTCTCTTCCGTCCAGCGAGCATTGGTCTCTCAGCGGACACAGTGAGAACTGTCCCGGCAGAGCACTTAGATTTCTCTCTTCCGTCCAGCGAGCATTGGTCTCTCAGTGGACGCAGTGAGAACTGTCCCGGCAGAGCACTTAGATTTCTCTCTTCCGTCCAGCGAGCATTGGTCTCTCAGTGGACGCAGTGAGACCTGTCCCAGTAGAGCACTTAGATTTCTCTCTTCCGTCCAGTGAGCATTGGTCTCTCAGTGGACGCAGTGAGACCTGTCCCAGTAGAGCACTTAGATTTCTCTCTTGCGTCCATCGAGCATTGGTCTCTCAGTGGACGCAGTGAGAACTCCCCCAGTAGAGCACTTAGATTTCTCTCTTCCGTCCAGCGAGCATTGGTCTGTCAGTGGATGCAGTGAGAACTCCCCCAGTAGAGCACTTAGATTTCTCTCTTCCGTCTAGCGAGCATTGGTCTCTCAGTGGACGCAGTGAGAACTGTCCCGGTAGAGCACTTAGATTTCTCTCTTCCGTCCAGCGAGCATTGGTCTCTCAGCGGACGCATTGAGAACTCCTCCGGTAGAGCACTTAGATTTCTCTCTTCCGTCCAGCGAGCATTGGTCTCCCAGTGGACGCAGTGAGAACTCCTCCAGTAGAGCACTTAGATTTCTCTCTTCCGTCCAGTGAGCATTGGCCTCTCAGCGGACACAGTGAGAACTGTCCCAGCAGAGCACTTAGATTTCTCTCTTCCGTCCAGCAAGCATTGGTCTCTCAGTGGACGCAGTGAGTACTCCCCCAGTAGAGCACTTAGATTTCTCTCTTCCGTCCAGCGAGCATTGGTCTCTCAGCGGACACAGTGAGAACTGTCCCGGCAGAGCACTTAGATTTCTCTCTTCCGTCCAGCAAGCATTGGTCTCTCAGTGGACGCAGTGAGAACTCCCCCAGTAGAGCACTTAGATTTCTCTCTTCCGTCCAGCGAGCATTGGTCTCTCAGCGGACACAGTGAGAACTGTCCCGGCAGAGCACTTAGATTTCTCTCTTCCGTCCAGCGAGCATTGGTCTCTCAGTGGACGCAGTGAGAACTGTCCCGGCAGAGCACTTAGATTTCTCTCTTCCGTCCAGCGAGCATTGGTCTCTCAGTGGACGCAGTGAGACCTGTCCCAGTAGAGCACTTAGATTTCTCTCTTCCGTCCAGTGAGCATTGGTCTCTCAGTGGACGCAGTGAGACCTGTCCCAGTAGAGCACTTAGATTTCTCTCTTGCGTCCATCGAGCATTGGTCTCTCAGTGGACGCAGTGAGAACTCCCCCAGTAGAGCACTTAGATTTCTCTCTTCCGTCCAGCGAGCATTGGTCTGTCAGTGGATGCAGTGAGAACTCCCCCAGTAGAGCACTTAGATTTCTCTCTTCCGTCTAGCGAGCATTGGTCTCTCAGTGGACGCAGTGAGAACTGTCCCGGTAGAGCACTTAGATTTCTCTCTTCCGTCCAGCGAGCATTGGTCTCTCAGCGGACGCATTGAGAACTCCTCCGGTAGAGCACTTAGATTTCTCTCTTCCGTCCAGCGAGCATTGGTCTCTCAGTGGACGCAGTGAGAACTGTCCCGGTAGAGCACTTAGATTTCTCTCTTCCGTCCAGCGAGCATTGGTCTCTCAGCGGACGCATTGAGAACTCCTCCGGTAGAGCACTTAGATTTCTCTCTTCCGTCCAGCGAGCATTGGTCTCTCAGTGGACGCAGTGAGAACTGTCCCGGTAGAGCACTTAGATTTCTCTCTTCCGTCCAGCGAGCATTGGTCTCTCAGCGGACGCATTGAGAACTCCTCCGGTAGAGCACTTAGATTTCTCTCTTCCGTCCAGCGAGCATTGGTCTCTCAGCGGACGCATTGAGAACTCCCCCGGTAGAGCACTTAGATTTCTCTCTTCCGTCCAGCGAGCATTGGTCTCTCAGAGGACGCAGTGAGAACGCCCCCAGTAGAGCACTTAGATTTCTCTCTTCCGTCCAGCGAGCATTGGTCTCTCAGTGGATGCAGTGAGAACTCCCCCAGTAGAGCACTTAGATTTCTCTCTTCCGTCCAGCGAGCATTGGTCTCTCAGCGGACACATTGAGAACTCCTACGGTAGAGCACTTAGATTTCTCTCTTCCGTCCAGCGAGCATTGGTCTCTCAGCGGACACATTGAGAACTCCTACGGTAGAGCACTTAGATTTCTCTCTTCCGTCCAGCGAGCATTGGTCTCTCAGAGGACGCATTGAGAACTCCTCCGGTAGAGCACTTAGATTTCTCTCTTCCGTCCAGCGAGCATTGGTCTCTCAGTGGACGCAGTGAGAACTGTCCCGGTAGAGCACTTAGATTTCTCTCTTCCGTCCAGCGAGCATTGGTCTCTCAGCGGACGCATTGAGAACTCCTCCGGTAGAGCACTTAGATTTCTCTCTTCCGTCCAGCGAGCATTGGTCTCTCAGCGGACGCATTGAGAACTCCCCCGGTAGAGCACTTAGATTTCTCTCTTCCGTCCAGCGAGCATTGGTCTCTCAGAGGACGCAGTGAGAACGCCCCCAGTAGAGCACTTAGATTTCTCTCTTCCGTCCAGCGAGCATTGGTCTCTCAGTGGATGCAGTGAGAACTCCCCCAGTAGAGCACTTAGATTTCTCTCTTCCGTCCAGCGAGCATTGGTCTCTCAGCGGACACATTGAGAACTCCTACGGTAGAGCACTTAGATTTCTCTCTTCCGTCCAGCGAGCATTGGTCTCTCAGCGGACACATTGAGAACTCCTACGGTAGAGCACTTAGATTTCTCTCTTCCGTCCAGCGAGCATTGGTCTCTCAGAGGACGCATTGAGAACTCCTCCGGTAGAGCACTTAGATTTCTCTCTTCCGTCCAGCGAGCATTGGTCTCTCAGTGGACGCAGTGAGAACTGTCCCAGTAGAGCACTTAGATTTCTCTCTTCCGTCCAGCGAGCATTGGTCTCTCAGCGGACGCATTGAGAACTCCCCCGGTAGAGCACTTAGATTTCTCTCTTCCGCCCAGCGAGCATTGGTCTCTCAGTGGACGCAGTGAGAACTCCTCCAGTAGAGCACTTAGATTTCTCTCTTCCGTCCAGCGAGCATTGGTCTCTCAGCGGATGCATTGAGAACTCCCCCGGTAGAGCACTTAGCATAGGGCTATGCTCTTTAGCCTTTGGGGGGTTTACTCTGGGTTTGGGACAAATTCCGAGCTCGGAGCCCTCTCCCCGGACATCACACCAAATAGGCATTTAAATTTACTCCCTCTAAATTATATGTTAGTGTGAACTCGTGAATCCCACATAAAGATGATATAAAATGTTTTCTCAATTAAAAATTCTAATTTTAGCATAGTCACATCACTCACTCAAACCGTTTGAATGGGCTGTTCTGTTTCCCTCGCGGGTCTCGCACTGCTGTTGTGGCTGCTGTTGTGTGTATGCCCCTGATTATGCACGCATCCTTTCATCACCGGTATGTCTCAATAGGCATTTGCGAAGTTTGGGCAGAAGGCTAAAGTGTAGCAGTAATATTAAATTATAATATTCTGTTTGTGTTTCAGGTGCTCTCCCCAAAACACCGGGAGTATTGACTGCTAGTCTGGACACGTTGCACATCCTGTCCACGGATAACATTGCTGTTTTATTTTGTGTTGATTTTCCCTTTATTATTATTTATTTTTATTTTTTGGCCAGGTCAAGGGAATGTTGGAAACCCATTGTCCTATGACCAGAGTTATTTATTTGTTTTGATTTAATATTAACTATTATTGGGTTTTCTTTAGCTTTGTTTAAGGTTTTCTTTATCTATAGTTGGACAGGAATATTCTGTGATATCCAGTGATATTCTGTTCCTTTTGTGATCTTACATCATTTGTTCTATTTGGTTGATTTCTCAGGTTTTCCTCTTTATTTACATTTAGCCAGGAGTGCTATTCCCTATTTATTATTGTTTTACATTCTATATAATCTGTGGTATTTTGTCAAGAGTGGTGGTGCGCTGTCCTTTTAGTTGTGTTGCCGTTCTTGTTTTGGCCTTTTTGTGTTTGTTTGATTGAATTGCTATTTAAAACTCTAGTGGTGACACTCTTGCACTCTTGTGTTTTTGTTTTCCCTATTTCTTTGTATTTGTTTTGCCATTTAACTTATCTACTGTCAATCCAGCATGGGGACAAGTCTGTTCCTATCTTTTTAATACTTTTGTGTGCATGATAGTGACGTCTTATCCAGTTTGCTCTGTGTTTTTGTGTTGCAGGGTCTGGATGCCAGAGGCAGGGAGGCCGGCTCTATTTCCTTCTGTTTTATTCACAGTGTGCTGTGTCCATCAGTAGAGATTGGTGTGTGTGTGTGTGTGTGTGTGTGTGTGTGTGTGTGTGCACTGGTGAAAGGAATGATGTCTCTGCTGTAGGCAGACTCAATCTCTGATAGCCTGACCCTGCAGGTAAGCCCCAGTTAGTTGACCCTTGTGTGATCTCCCTCAAGAGCCAAACCCTTATGATGGCAATATGTTTTATTGACTGTTTTAAAATGATTGTGAACTGTTTTGCACTATTACCCATGTTTCGGAGCTTCTTATTGGATGAACGAACTTGTGTGTCCTTTGACACTAATTTCCTTGGGTGAAATCCCCAGGGTGGCGTAGTGCGTGCAAACGTATCATTTAAATCCACCTGCGGGTTGCCACATAGGATTACACTTGATGTAAACTGAGATGACATCCTCTCAGAAAGAAGCCGCAGGATAGGAGGTTGTTGCACAACTGCAAATCTGTCTGATCTTGCATCTGCATTTGTATAAGAGAAATTACCTTTGACCCTGACACTTTGAAATTAAGAAATGCGTACTTGCACAGATGTTTGTGTTTGTCCCTTTTTCCATGTATTATCCTTGTTTAACTACACAACACCGTAAGAGCTCAAACAAACAAACAATAAATCAAGCAATGTTTTTTATTGTTTTGAATTAAATCTATACCCTTACCAGAATAAGTATACCTAAAGTTAATTTTCACTTCAAGTTAATTTTTAAGGTCAAGTATATTTTTAAGTACACTTTATGTAGTAAATATATTAATATCAATGTACTGTTTCAATACTACTTGGGGCTAAATTGGCCCACTTTTTAAAAAACAAACATTTTTGACCTTTCATTCAGTAACATTAGGCAGTTTTGATTTATATGCAGATTAATGTCTGATGATGGCGTTAGATTATATGTGCGTGAGAAAAGCTTCCCTATAGATGTTTCTCTCTTCTCTTGTTCAGATGTCTGTGATCTCACACTGGTTAAAAAAAGAACTGAAATCGATTTGTTATGTCGGCTGCATGATGAGGATAGTTTAAATATGCAGCTTCGCTGGATAACGAATGCATAAATGCATGTTGTTTGTGTTTTAAATCAGTTTCTGAAGTGTCCCGCTCTATGCAGGAAGTATTATTACTTTGTTACATGACACCACACCTGTCCCTAACTTTACACCTAATATGAAGTTGGACCACATCCAACTACAACACAAAAGCAAACTGCCAGACTTTAACTGCCTTCTTTAAACATTTGATCTATGTATTAATGTCTCACAGGCATTTTGCTATTTTAAGAACAACACAAATACAAAGGGAGCAAAAAGAGGTGGCAGCAAGACTGCAGGCAGTGCTCATTCTCATGTGTTGTGTGCAAGAAAACACACACATATAAATAAAATAAAAATCAATAAAAGGTGCCCTCATATTTACATGCACATTATGGTTAAATGCACACCATTCAACCTCGTTGCATAATAAATAAAAATACTGCGGTGGAGCTAAAAATGCACAGTATGTGTGATGTGGTAACATGATCCAACATGTAAAAACCCATTAGAACATGAGGAAATATGTGTAATGTGTTATAACCCAAAGTTTTCTCCATTGTGTTGTATGATGTGGAAAACGTGACGTTCATGTGGTGTGAAATACAGGGTTTATGTTTCCCAGACCAGACTACTGCTAGTTTAATACTAGTTCTATGATTACAATATTCTTGTTGAATCAGATTTTGCTGCCGCTAGGGGTGTAAGCTTCCAGATTTGTCGTGTTGTCGGTATAAGTAGCGATTAAAAATGAAATGCCACTAGTCTGTATGATGTTGCACTCGCTAACCAGTACACAAACACAGACACCTGAATCTCAAGTCTCCATCCTTGGTCAGAAGGTTGCCGGAGAATTTGAACAAGGCTGAACAGTCTAAAATCTGGTTTCAAGTCACTGCTGTCATCAAACAGCCTTTGTAATACAGGGACTCGTTCGTTCAACTGCATGTATCTCCCATTTTTCCTAGTCTGAGAAAAAAAAATCACATCTAACTTGTTTAAACGTTGCTTTAGTTATCTATTTGGAAATACTTTTTTTGTATTTTAAATGTCATTAAATTTGGTTCCTGTCATTTGTAACTAACACAAGGGTTTTGAAACGTTCAGTCAGATGACTGCAGTGGGTAGTGACAGAGTGGTTTTATTTTAAAGTGGTTTATAACCACGGTGGTTTTATATGTGTACTAAAACAGTTCAAAACAGAAATAAATGTGGCTGAGTTAAATATCTTCAGTGTGCCTACTATCACTACCCACTAGGTGAAAGTGAACATCATCATAATGGTTCTTTTTCATACCGCTCGTTCTCTAATAGACAGCAGAACTTGACGCCGGTATCTCCGCTTCCTCTATTCGAGCTGCTCCAGGGCTCCAGACTAACTTTTTTCACTAGGAGCACACTGGCCCCCAACTGAAAATTTTAGGGGCACAACCAGAAATTTTAGGGGCGCACACCGTAAATCAACATGCTAACCAAATCTACTAATTTCCACTGTATTACTAATAGGAATCGGTATCGTTAAGGTTTTAATGGTATTACTACTCTTACCGATACTGCTTATCGATCCGGTACTTTAACAGTATTCTTACCGGTTCTTTTTATTATACTTTATTTTATTTTTTTATTTAAAAAAAAAACATAATTAAGAACATAATTAACATGGCTTTATAATCTGAAAAGTAAAATATCTATAGCAAAAGAAACCGCAAAGTTTGAACAAAAATATAAAACATCTATTTGTAAATGGACCAGTGTGCAGGCAATTGGAAGGTCTGCTAACATTAATATTACAGTAAAGAACAAACCTACAAAGAAATCTAATAAAGTAATGAAATGTAAAATAACACTGCATAGTTTTCACTGTATAAATTGATAGATTAATGCTTATAAAAGCTAAAGTTATTAATTCAAGAGATGTGAATATTTTCTATTTGCCTTTTGTTCGATTCGAATTAATGGCTCAATCGTCAGCAAGTTTATTAGACGCTGCTCCTTTAAGACCGATCGAATGTAGAACTAATAATATCATATTCTCCTATTTCTCCAAACTATTTACGCACATTTAAGATATAAACTGTTAAAATAACTACTCTCCAATCCGGTCAATTTGACACCGGCTATTTGTTGTTTATTTGATGGTTTAGACGCGCACACGAAGCCTAAAATATTAAGTGCAAGTCGGTCCATTTCACAGCACATACACATAAGCCGCCTTGAAGTTGGAAACAGCGTCTCTTGCGCGGATTATTGTGCATTTAATAGCTCTTTATTATCAAACACATCCCGCAGTTTAGCAACAGTAGAGACTGCAGTTTACAACAATCACTGAATCTGACGGGAGAAATGACAGCTCAGCTGGGAAGGTAAGGATGCTCGACGGAACACGGCTATAGGAACAGTTTTACCTCATACCATCTTTTTATAATTCTTGTAAGCCAAAATCGGAAAAAAAAAGATTAATATCACAGCACATCCCTAAAGTTTAAGCAGACTAAACTTTTGTTTAGTTCTTGGCCATGGTCACTCATTAAGCTGACTGTGGTGTTGTGTTCACTGTAGCTCCACGTGACAGAGCTCGCTCGCTTTCTCTCTTCTGGATTGCGAATGGCAAAAATGCATCACGGACAAATGGTTTAATATTATCTCATATAGAAACGGCTGGCAAAGATAGAATTTGCCAGACATAACGTCTATCAATTATAATTAGTAAGTGTATTTTCTTAATTTCTCCAGTACCGACAGCAGGCAAATTTACTGGTCGCACATGTGCGACTGGATGTAAAATTCAGTCGCACACTCTCAAATTTTAGTTGCAAAATGCGACCATTTAGTCGCACTCTGGAGCCCTGTGCTCTTCTCCTTACAAAGCTCTTACATAAGGTAAGAACAGCATAAAATATTACAAGGGGAAACATTGTTGCGAAGAACCAGAGCCATACCGTTACTTTAAACGTATGCGGGAAAAGGTGCTCGCGGTTATATGTGGCGCGAAACGGATCAATCGCACGAGCCACCTTAGAGACGCAAATAGAATTTTTAAAGAGAGAACTTTATTATATTTAAACAAGCATAACGTAACAATGTTGCCATTGTTTATATCAAAGAAATGCTGCAAAAAAAGAACAATTAAACAATCAAATAGTTTTTATAACCTACTTTAACATAAAAAAATACACATCGATCTTGTCAGTGCTTGATAAATACTAGTGGTTACGGTTTTACACATGTGTCTGTCGCCGGAAATACAATCATCAGTGTCCAAATGTGTAGTGAACCAGGGTCCTTCCCAGTGGCCGAATTCGTGTACACGATGTACTGATTCACGAGCTCGGGAGCTAGGGAGCTGATTGAGACGCACACTAAAGTTACAGGCAGGGGAGGTTTTTTTCAGGGTTAGAGCTAAACTCTGCAAGAGAGTGGCCCTCCAGGATCAATGTTCCCCACCCCTGCACCCTTAAAGTACATCTTTCAGATGTTCATAAAATATGTTTTAGAAGATGGGGGGGTGATATAGAGCAATGAATGAGAATCACATTGATGGAGACAATATTATGTTAAGTCCTATACACCATGACCACTGTAATTTTGATGTATCACTTTTTATGTTTAAATGTCCTCTTAAAATACCTCTAGGTTTCAATTTGGGGTCCCAGGTTATTCTTAAATGATTGACAATTTCCTGTTTTTAGCAATTGTAACGTTTAGAGGCCTATTTATTAATGTGTTTTCATCTGAAACTGGACATATTTAAAGGTCCCATGGCATGAAATTTTCATTTTATGAGGTTTTTCAACATTAATATGAGTTCCCCTAGCCTGAATATTGTCCCCAAGTGGATAGAAATGTTGATCGGTGTAAAACCGAGTTCTGGCTGTCTTTCTCTGCCTTTGAGAAAATGACAGGCCAGACGAGCCAATCCTGAAGTCTCCTGGTTTGACGTCCAAGCAGGAACGGTTACCTCCCTTTCCTCCGCCCAGAGAATCTGGAACACCCATGCAAACGCTCGAGAGAATAGAGATCATTGCTTGTGAACGAGTGAACGCTGGCAGTTTCTCGGTGTTTGGATGTACAAATGAAAACAGAAGTCTTTTTTCAGTTCCTTCTGATCTGTGATCAGTGATTTCTGATGTGTAGCTAATTATTTATTATTCGTGCACACGCTGCGGCTTCTCTCTCTCCAGACAGAACGGTGTTTTCGTGTTTTCTATCTTGTGAGTCAGTGTTTTTGTACGTCCTCGTCGCGTCTATCGGTTCTAAAATGTGCATACAGTCATGAGTTTCTGCTCAACATCGGCCTCACACACGCCGAAGCTCTGCACTGGCCGGTGGCCTTCAACATCCCCGACCCCCAGTACTGCATCTGGCCCACAGCGGAGGCACCAAACGCGGCGTGAGATTAAGCAGAAGGGGGGTAAGCGTGAGCATATCCGGGCTAGCCAGCCTAGCCCCACAATAAACTGGATTACATTCGATTACTGCTGTTGTGTCTTTGTTTGCGCTGTGTACTCAACGCACGTCACTGACTCTTTTATTTTATTTTAAAAATAATGCTATTATCAACACTTACTTTTAACTCGTTCATCTCGACAGCTGTAATGGTACTTTGCATGTGTTACAAAGTTGGTAATAATGATAAAGACGGACTCGGTGTGACTGGGACTCGTGTTTATTCAGAACTCTCAGATACAAACACAATAAACTCGCGCTGACTGACAGCGTTCTCATAACTCAGTAGTTACTATAAATAATTTTGTTAGCAATCGCCGAGCTCCTTCTCTGGTACATTAGTGATGTCCGGTTCGCGAACGATCTTTCTTTTGAACCAGTTCTTTTTAGTGAACCGAATCAGTTCACCAAATCGGATTGAATCGTTCTAAACGGTTCGCGTCTCCAGTCAGCGCTGATCCATAATTTACTAAAGTTACTAACTTTCTGACATGAGTGACAGCCCCTCCGACTAGAAATAGACTAATAACCTGAAGTATATGCTGTAACTAAAACAGTTCAGACATGCTGAGAACTGATGTGAAGTGAACTCAGGTCCATCCGTCTCTCTGGTAGCAGCTCGTGCCTGCTCGTGCCTCGTAGACCTCGTTAAACCACGCCCCCTCCGCTCATTTAAAATGCAAAGATGTCAGCCAATCACAACAGTGGGCGTTTTTACTGAAGTCTCACAGCAGACACGCCTCTTGAAGCAGGGCATTCAGCCACAGGGCAAACAGCAGTATAGAAAAAATGCCTTTTATTTCTAAATTATGACATTTTATGATGTAAAAGTCATACTAACAATATAAGTACACCTCAGGAAACATTATAAAATAATAGAAAAATGCCATGCCATGGGACCTTTAAATCATTTCTAGAAAACCTCGCTCTTGGAGCCAGTGCTGTCCAATCCTCCACATACAATTCCTTTGGAGTGGCATCTGGAGCTGTAGAAGGAAACAGAGATACAAATGAGATGTTATGCACTTGTAGCGCAATGACTGAGTATTGACCTTGAGAATATAAGCTTTAAAAAAGCATATCATTTGTAATGTTAAAAATAGTTTTTAAATGTTAGTGTCATGGTACACCAGCAGGTGGCGGCGATGTTGCATGGTGGCTGTTATGGAAACCGCACTCTTGTGAAGTCTCGCGTGAGTTTGAGAGCGAGACTTCCCCGTGAGGTATTGACTTGAAAAAGGTCTCCCAGATCACCATCACCATCACTAATGGTGGAGAGCAAATGAGTGGCAAGTGATTTAATTTGTTTCTGTACATATTAATGTGTGAATAAAGCTTATAAATGCTTTTAGTAATAAACACACACAGATGTCAAAGCAGCCCGAAGGCCAATAATCATAGGTTTGCTCATGGATTTATTCTTTTAACCCCTTAGCTGTCACACAAAACATACTTTTCATAAAAAATATCTTAATTTGTGTTCTGAAGATGAACGAAAGTCTTACAGGTTTGGAACATCATGAAGGCGAGTAATTCATGACAGAAACTCTTTAATCCCTCCCTATTCTAGCTCAAACAATGGCTGAAACTTTGTATTAATAGCACTTCTTGTGTTTATTGCCTCTTTAGATGAAACGCTTGTTGTATTCCTCAATTGTAAGTCACTTTGCATAACAATGATGAAATGTAAATGTAAAAAAAGAGAGAATTAAAGAAACACAGAGTGATATTTAAGACTCTTTATTTTCTGAGTTGAGAGAGTAAAACAGCATTCATTGCCTTTTTCTCAGCATAATATAAACCCAAAATCCTTTTCAGTATCTCACTCTCATCAAACAGGGGAAATACATTCAAATGCAATAGTCTATAGGAAATCTGTAACAATTCCAACACTTTCACTGCATGTGTTTACTGATACTGGTCTCTACAGATGAAAAGCCAAACAACCAGCATCTTAAAATCTTTTCTAATCAAATTCATTTTTGTTATTTAACATTTGCCAAGTTAACACTTTACACAGATATCCTCAAATGATAAGGTAGAGTCTGATTGCATGAAGTTTCTTCAGACTTATTGCAGTCGCAGTCAAGAGTCAACTCAAGTTTCTGGTCATGATCAGTCTTTCCCCACAGTCTGCCTCATTCTTTCCAAAAGGGTTCCAGTTCATATTCAGCTGCAGAAAGAGCACTTTGAGCGATGCTGTTTATGACTTCAGCAGCAACGGCCGCACATGGCTGGCCACATCATTGAAGCGGAGTGGCACATAAGCGCTATTCAGACGGGATTAGCTTAATATGGGGAGGTGGGGGTAAAGTAATTTTACCTCAGGACGTCTGTAATATTAATGGCCAATTCGCACGGGATAAGACATCTCAGTAAAACTAGCAGAAGTGGGAGGGGTAACTCGCTTTACGCACCACCGTAACCTCCTTGTCGTCATGTGCGTTGCTTCCTGTTTTCACGTGAGCAAACACACAATATATATATGTGTGTGTGTGTGTATGTGTATATGTATATGTATGTGTATATATATATATATATATATATCCATCCAGTTCCAGTTTAACGATTCTGTTTGGATTGTGTTGGTAATAGACACTTACCTAGAGCTAAAAGAAGTGTTGTGCCTCTAAAAAGTGCTTTCGATCTTATTTTTGCTTTAAATTGTATGCGGAAAATACTGGAGGTTTGCCACAGAGTTGTCCCACCCAGTGACGCCGCTACCACCACGCGCATCACGCGCTGCGCGTAGGGCACCAAGTGCTCCGGGGAGCACCACAAGAAAATGCTCTCTCTATCCTCCCGCGGCTCTGCAAAATTTGCGAACGCCGCCACCGCGGGCATCATAAAGTGATCGCGCTTAGGGCATCAAAGCGGCCAGCGGCGGGACTGGTCCCACCACCTACAACGAAACCGAGTGCTTCTTCAAGCGCTTCCATGCTTGCAAAACGCGCCAAAACTACTTTTAAACAGGAAATGATGGAATTTTACCATACATTTTTACAGCGGGTCTATTCGAACGGGATTAGTTTTACCCAAGGTCATTTTTCCGGACCTTTTTACAGAAGGTAAAAGTCTCCGTAATCTTTACTGACATTGTCCGTAATGATTCCCGAGATGGCACATTCGGACGGGACTAAAATCACAGAGAACCTCTGGAAATAATTACTTTACCCCCACCTCCCCATGTTAAACTAATCCCGTCCGAATAGGGCTATAGTTGGGAACTTCATTGCCAGGATAAGAAATAATCTGGGCACCCTGACGACCGACGTGCTCGTATAGCACCCACACACCACCTTTCACTTTGTGTGAAGAAGCTTGGTCACTGAAGTCAATGTCGTGAAGATTGGTCTCGCTGTGTAGGGTCACGCTTCTTCTGTGATAGTTTACGTGCTCAAACAGCTGGATTTCAGGACTTTCCAGGTCAACCGTGATCATTTGGAGGGAAGAAAACTGGCCTTTGTCCTCAAGTGAGGCATACTCTCCTTCCTCAAACACCCGGCTCTTTCCAGAAAAATTCACGTTATAATACGCCACCCATGGTGCGCCAATGACTTTAATGGAGCAGATGGTGTCGTTGAAGCCCTTTTATATTGAAAGGATTGAAAATAATCAAAGATATTTGATATTTGATATTTGAAATCCAACAAAGAAATTTGCTTCAACACATTTGCTTATCAGAAGGACCTGGAAGACAAAAGGCAGGCCTGTAGGCCGCAGGGGGTGCCACACCTTTTACTGTTGGGGAAGTTTGGTCTGATTGGTCAGTTTGAATGTTATGTGTGAGTTTGGTCTGATTGGTCAGTTTAAAAGAATACATTTGGTTTCAGTCACATGGTCAAGGAATAGATAAAAGAGGATAGGATCTGTGGCTCTCTTTCTCTTTTCCTCTGGCTCTTGAAGTCATATGGGCTTCTCCTCTCTCTCTCTCTCTCTCTCTCTCTCTCTCTCTCTCTCTCTCTCTCTCTCTCTCTCTCTCTTTCTCTCTCTTAGGTAACATTGTATTCATGCTGTGTACGATTAATGGTATAAGTTTATCATCTCATCCATCCATTTTTAAACTATTTTAAGTGTAACCATAACCAGATTTTGTCATTAAATCCTTTTTATTACAAATACTGTGCTAACTAGTTTTGATTTAGTATTGACTTTGAAGTGCTCTCTATTGCAATACAATATAGTCACATTATAGCAACGCTCTCCCACATATTTTGCTATTGTAACTGCGCTTATCTCCGTCGTTGGTATGAGTTGCAGTGGGTGGAAATAGACAAGAAATGTACAGTTTTCTTCCATCTTTCTGATAACGTTTTTTAGTCTAATGGCAACCCTGTAGATTGAACCATCTACAGGAGTCCACTCTTACAATATTAAGGTGTGCATATTGTTCTAGAATTCAGCTGTTCTGCCCCTGAAGGACTCTTCAGTGTAAACAATGATCGTGTTCATTTTGAATGATGACTCGAGGAGAGAGAGGCTGGACAAGAGTTTCTGAAGCAGCTTCCTGTGGCTCTGCTGGGAACAGTGCCTTACGAGGTGTGCGGAGCTGCGTTTTAAAGCCCAAATACACCAAAGGGGCCGTTGTACATGTAGGTGTGAAGATAAGAAACATGTAAAATCACGTTGGACACCTTCGGAATGAGAAGCCGTTGCCCCACAGTTTTTTTTTCAGTTAACATGGTGCAAAATCTTAATAATATACATTCCTTGCCAATTCTCATGTTTGCACATTGTGGATTGTTGTCTTCACTATTCCCCATTATCATCTGTTGTTTCACTGCATTGCATCACAACGGTTGACATTAACCTCATCTTACAGTAAAACCACATTTGAGTTAATTTTATGCCTCAGCATGCTCAAACTTGTTGTGTGACCCCTAGGCGTCAACATATGGACAGATTTCAACTCTTGAAACCATCACATTACCCAACAGCAGGATATATACAGAGATGACAGGCCCCTTAACCTACTGTATGACGCTCTTAAAATATTACAATTATATAATCTACAAGATATAATTTTCAAAACAATAAAATGCATTTCAAATATACACTTTTGCATCAGCGTATGGGCACAGAACTCATGATTACGGAAATAATACATTTTTTAAGGATGACCCCGAAGTCTGTACTGGATTTCCCGAAACCTTTTTAACACTACGTCATTTTTAAGTTATACCTTAAGGTGTATCTTAATGTTAATGTGTTTCCTGAAACAGAAGGACCAAAAAGGGCACTAAAAAATAACAAGCATCTAATGTATTTTTTACATAATTTAAATGCATTTATTTATGACATAAATCACCTGTTATTTAAAGCAGTATGCATCTGTCTGTTGTGTTTTTAAATATTTTAACACAAAAAAGGGGGGGGGGGGGGTACATTTTGTTCCCCACTGGCTTTTAATATATGGTTAAAACCATTCTTAAAAATATTCCATATTTCCTTGGCATTCTATGAAAAGACATTGATACAAATACAATGCATAACACATCTAACAAAAACAGGGAAATGATGATAATATTACTATATCTATCTATATATATATATATTTACTTTGCTAAACTAAACAGTGAGAATCAAGCAGGTAATTTTGAGGAATTCATGTTCAGTTTTGTTGATGTTGTAAGCCTGTATTATAAGTATGAAAGTATTAGCTATCATGAAATAGGTAACATTTTACAATACAATTTCATTAGTTAACTACATTTGTTAACATGAACTAATAATAAACTGCCCTTCTACAGCATTTATAAATCTTATATTAATTTAGTTTATATTAATTTCAACATTTACTAATACATTATTATTTTCAAAAGTTGTATATGTTATATTAGTTAATGCACTGTGTCAAGTAACATGAACAAACAATGAACAGCTTTATTTTTATTATCTAACATTAACTTAAAGATTAAAATATTAATATGCAATAACAAATGTATTGCTCATGGTTAGGTCATGTTGGTTAATGAAATTAACTTTACAAATGAGACCTTCATGCAAGTGTAACCAAGATTCAAGATTCAAGATTCAAGAGTTTTATTTGTCACATACACAGTTATATACACAATATACAACTGGCAGTGAAATGTAAACAGGTCCGCTCCATGGACAGTGCAAATAACAGTTACAAGAAATTAAAATAGAAATAGAATAACATTAGAATAAAAAGTATTAACATAAGTAGAATTATAAATAAATCAAGTAAAAGATAAAAATAGGAAATAAGATAAAAATAAAAATATAAAAATTTAAATATAAAAATATAAAAAAATAAGTGGATATGATAGTGAGATAAACTGTAGACTTAGAAATAAGTGGTTAACATATATATATATATATGTATATATAAAGAAGTATAATGTGCAAGGTTTATTACAGGTTGTTACGCAGTAACAATAGGAAAGTAAAGTGCAGTGCAATGGCAGTATGTGGATGTTAATGTTTAAACTGGATGTTTATGTGTGTGCGGGGGTGAAGTGAAGTCACGTGACTGAGTTCAGGAGTCTGATGGCCTGGGGGAAGAAACTCCTCCTGAGTCTTTCAGTCTTTGCCATCAGGCTACGGAAGCGCTTACCAGATGGCAGCAGGGTGAAGTGAGAGTTTGCAGGGTGATTAATGTCTCTGATGATTTTAGTAGCTCTACCTCTGCAGCGTTTGGTGTAGATGTCCTGCAGAGACGGGAGAGCTGAGCCTGAGATGCGCTCGGATAAGCGCACCACTCTTTGCAGGGCTTTGCCATCGTGACTGGTGCTGTTCCCGTACCACGCTGTGATGCACTGAGTCAGGACACTTTCTATCGCCCCTCGATAGAAAGTTTTCAGGATGGCTGGTGAAACCCTGAATTTCCTCAGCTGGCGCAGGTGGTACAGTCTTTGCCTGGCTTTTTTCACCTGTGTCCGGATGTGTGTAGTCCAGGTCAGATCCTCGGAGATGTTCACACCCAGGTATTTGAAGCTGCTCACTCTCTCTACCGGTGTCCCGCTGATCATGAGAGGGGAGTATGACTGATGCTGTCTCTTCCTGAAGTCCACAATCAGTTCTTTGGTCTTGTTAACATTCAGAGAGAGACAGTTGTCCTGGCACCATGATGTCAGTTGCTCCACTTCGTCCAAGTATGCCGTCTCATTGTTGTTGGAGATGAGACCCAGGACAACAGTATCATCAGCAAACTTGATGATCGAGGTGGAGCTGTGTGTGGACAAACAGTCATGGGTGTAGAGAGAGTAGAGCAGGGGACTCAGCACACAGCCCCGTGGAGCTCCAACACTCAGGGTGATGGAGGTGGAGGTGAAATGGCCTACTCTCACCGCCTGGGGTCTGCCAGTGAGGAAATCTTCAATCCAGAGGCAGAGAGAAGAATTCAGGCCTAGATCCAGGAGTTTGTGTGTTAGCTTAATGGGAACTATGGTGTTAAAGGCTGAGCTATAGTCAATAAATAGCAGCCTGACATAGTTCCCACTTTTGCTGTCGATGTGAGTGAGGCAGGAGTGAAGGACGTGAGAAATGGCATCTTCAGTCGATCTATTGGGACGATAGGCAAACTGAAGAGGGTCCAAAGTGTCAGGAATGGAGGAGCAAATGTTGTTTTTAATGAGTCTCTCAAAGACCTTCATGACTAAAGATGTGAGAGCCACTGGACGATAGTCATTTAGGCAAGAGGGTTTACTGATCTTAGGTACAGGGATGATGGAGGATCGTTTGAAGGAGGTGGGGACAACAGATGTAGCAAGGGACTCGTTGAATATGGATGTAAAGAGCCCTGCGAGCTGATCAGCACAGGACCGCAGAACACGACCTGAAATACCATCCGGCCCAGCAGCTTTCCTGACATCCACACGTTTGAGTGCCCTCCGAACCTCGTCCTCCGAGACAGAGATCACGTGACCGTTGCTGCTCTGAGGGACTCTCTCTGACGCGTCACTCGCCGGAGTCGCGCTGCCGCGATTACCATCAAAGCGAGCGTAGAAAGAGTTTGATATCAAACCATGATATCAAATATATAAATTTAGAGTTTGACATGGACTTTTTCATTTAATTTCACTAGATTTATTTCCCCGAGCTAATAACACGAGCATGTGCTATGGTCTTTGATAAAAACAAATTGAATGACATTGTCAGACTCAGAATGCTGCTGCTGAACTCAAAACTCGAGCTATGCTTTTATTATAATTAAGCATAACTTGCACGCTCCCGCAAACTTTACAGTAGCGTGGTGGTAGGATAAATATACATTTTCTGTATTAGCTTACCTGCTGATCGTGTAGTTTGAAAACTCGCGCGGCTAATCGCTGTGCGCAGTCTGCGTGTATAGAGCTGAAAAGGTAACTCCGCCTACCGATCCACCTCCGCCAAAAAAAATTTAATAAAAAAACACTTATTGTATTTTTGTTAGAGGTAAAATTGTATAGAAGCGTATTGTTATTTATTAAAATATGTATAATAATAGTAATAAATATTATTTACTATTACCAGGGAGGGGCACATTACATTTTGAGACAAAAGGGGCAGGGGCTTGAGCCCCCCCGGCCCCCCCCTTGTGCACGCCACTGGTCTGGAGCACTCTTAGCTATACCTTATCTCTATTGATAGTTCATTCAAATAGTGGCCACAACTGTTTCTTTACATCAGTCTATACAAATATAATTCTGCTGATTGAAGTGTTTTCATGCAAAGGATACAATTGTCATTACACTTGTGGCTGATAGCTTTTTAATTATATTATCCAAAGGTATATCAGCTGGCAAACCATTATGGAGCCTATTTAAATGGAATGATTGTGGAAGGGAGTTTGGTCAAACTATGGCAGCGATACAGCGAATAATTGTGCTAAATCAAAGACGGCGCCGTCCGCAGATGCCCTTTAGTGTATTTGCACTATTTCATCCATGAAAACTTTAGTCCCTGGCTACCATGTCAGAAGCCACGGAAGCAAATTCTGCAGCTTTTAGATCTTGTTGGTCCAACTTTGTCAAGACAAACCCGACGGAGCGCCCCGAAATTCTGCTGGCGGCTCTCCTCTTTCGTTCTTTTTTCTCCGCTATTCTGTTGATTATGTTGATAATGCTGATGAAGGTTTTGATCATGCCATCAACAGCTTTTCAACTCTATGAACATGCATAAGTGTCAGATAATGTGCCATTTTCACCATCCATTTACTGATTTCAATGATGATCAATAGATTCAAGACATTTGACAAACAACATAAATTATTTTATTAACAAAGTTCGGGAGGAGCACGTTCAGATAATTGACACGAGTGGAGAGCACTCAGCCACTCAACAATAAGAGGTATACGTATATACGCAGCAGTCTTACCTCCATTTGTTGACAGTTTATCAGCATCTTGGCTCGCCATTTGCTACCATGTCACAACGCCAAAGCTCTTCATCCGATGATGAAACAAACATCCCCAGAGATCCACCAGCCCCAGGACTATTAGTTCTATACCTGCCCGAACAGGCTTGCGCTCCCCAAGATGTCGAGGCCAGTCTTCGCCGCCCTCGGCAAGACTTCCATCTTCCTCCCCAGCCTCCTCCTACGGTTCGGCCGTCCCAACGGTCCCAGCTATTGGGAAGTGGACAGTAGCAGGATTGAGGCAAGCGCTGGGTAATTCGGACGTGCAGGCTTTGCGGCACATGTATAAAGCGGAGCTGTATGATCTTTACATTACATTACAATCAGCCAACCTCTCTCCAAAGTCCACACTAGTTCCCAAGACGGCGCACAGGCAGAGCAAAGCCCGCAGGCCTCAAAACTTCTTCGCCATACACCACCATCTTCCCACACAAGATCCTTGCACAAGATCTGGCTTGCTTCGCCCATCGAGCCACAGCAACAAGCCTTCAGCGAGCCTGGGCCGCGCCCCAGATTCCGCAGGGGCTGGTCCACTCCCACCTCCCGACACGGCTCAGGCTCCTTTCACCACAGCTTCTGCTGCCACAGCGTCGTATGCAGCCGGGCCCAGCGGACTCCCCACAGCTTCTCAGTTCCATGCTCCAGCTGTTCATAACCACATTCGCAGCCCCAGCATATAACCTTCCCAGCTCTCTAATTTACATTTACATTTAGTCATTTAGCAGACGCTTTTATCCAAAGCGACTTAAAAATGAGTGCAATAGAAGTGCAATCATCTCTCCTACTCTCCTTCCTGCACTCACACACATCATCAACACATAGCTCTGCACTGGCACTTTCCCTACCACTTTCAAGCAGGCTCGGGTAACTCCACTGCTTAAGAAACCCACTTTAAACGCATCACTCATAGATAACTACAGACCTGTCTCTCTCCTGCCATTCATAGCAAAAACTCTTGAACGAGTTGTTTTCAACCAGGTTTCATCCTTCCTCTCACAGAATAACCAGCTGGACTCGAACCAATCCGGTTTCAAAAGGGGCCACTCCACAGAGACTGCATTACTGTCGGTCACCGAAGCCCTGCGGATAGCTAAAGCTGAGTCCAAATCATCAGTCCTCGTCCTCCTTGATCTATCTGCTGCCTTTGACACGGTCAATCATCAGATTCTTCTGTCCACCCTCTCATCACTGGGCATCACAGGGACTCCGCTCCATTGGTTTGAATCTTATCTCACAGGTAGGTCCTTCAAGGTTGCCTGGAGAGGAGAGGAATCCCAAGCGCATCAACTGACCACGGGGGTTCCTCAGGGCTCAGTGCTTGGACCTCTCCTTTTCTCCATTTACACTACTTCATTAGGTCCCATCATACAGGCACATGGCTTCTCATATCACTGCTATGCTGATGACACTCAGCTCTACCTTTCATTCCAACCAGACGACCCCACAGTAGCTGCACGAATCTCCAGCTGTCTGGCTGACATCTCTGCATGGATGAGTAAAAATCACCTACAGCTCAACCTGGCAAAGACTGAGTTCCTCATCTTTCCTGCCAGTCCCACTATGCAACATGACTTCACCATCCAGCTAGGTGCATCCCTGATCTCCCCTTCAAAATCAGTCAGAAATCTTGGAGTTACATTTGATGACCAGTTGTCCTTCAGAGATCACATTGCTAAGACAGCTCGCTCTTGCAGGTTTGCGCTCTACAACATCAGGAAGATCAGACCGTTCCTAACAGGACACGCAACACAGCTTCTTGTCCAGGCCCTGGTTATTTCTAGACTTGACTACTGCAATGCACTTCTGGCTGGACTCCCCTCTTGTGCGATCCAATCACTTCGAATGATCCAGAATGCAGCGGCACGTCTGGTCTTCAACGAGCCCAAAAGGACCCACGTCACACCACTCTTCATCTCTCTGCACTGGCTACCACTCGCTGCTCGCATCAAGTTTAAGTCGCTGACGCTTGCCTACAGAGCCACCACGCACTCAGCTCCTGCATACTTTGACTCGATTCTACGTCGTCACACCCCCACCAGAAGTGGTACCATCACAGAGAGGCAAAAAATCCCTCTCCAGAAAATTTTCATTCAACGTTCCCAGCTGGTGGAATGATCTGCCCACCGCCATCCGAAATGCGGATTCATTGACAACATTCAAATGTCAACTAAAAACTCATCTCTTCCGTGAGCACTTAACCTCCTAAAAAAAAAAAAAACAACTTTCCTTTCCTCTTTTCCTCCTCTTTCCCGCCCTACTCTAGCCTGTGCTACACTGAGAAATGTACACGGACCAAGTATTTCAGGCACTTGTTGCGCTCACTCGACTCTTCACGACCAATCGCTTATTGTACCCCCAAGTTGTAAGTCGTTCTGGATAAAAGCTGCTAAAGTCTGCTAAATGCATAAATGTAAATGTAAATGTAAGCAACTAGGACAGTCAAGGGCAACAATATGCAAGTGCTGTAACAAGTCTCAAGTAATCTAGAACAGAACACATAGGATTTTTTTTTTTTTTTTTAAATAGTCAAACAGAAAATGAATAGGGTGATAAGTGCTATTCTTGATTGGTCAGGTGCTGCTGGAAATGATGTGTTTTTAGATGTTTCTTGAAAATGGCTACAGACTCGGCTGCTCGAATTGAGATGGGGCAGGTCATTGAGGAATTGAGGCAGGTCATTCCACCAGGTGGGAACGGTCCAGGAAAAGGTATGTGAGAGTGATTTCATGCCTCTTTGAGATGGCACCACAAGGCGTCGTTCATTTACAGAACGTAAGCTCCTGGAGGGTGTGTAAGTCTGAACAAGCGAGTTAAGGTATAGTGGTGCAGAATGGTTGCTTTGAAGGCGAGCACCAGTGTCTTGAATTTGATGCGAGCGGCTATTGGCAGCCAGTGCAGACTGATGAAGAGAGGCGTGACGTGTGCTCTCTTTGGCTCATTAAAGATCACCCTCGCTGCTGCATTCTGGATCAGTTGCAAGGGTTTGATAGTGCATGCCGGAAGGCCCACTAGAAGAGCATTACAGTAGTCCAGTCTGGAGAGAATAAGAGCTTGGACCAGTAGTTGTGTGGCCTGCTCTGATAGGAAGGGTCTAATCTTCCTAATGTTGTATAACGCAAATCTGCAGGACCGGGTTGTTGCAGTAATGAGGTCATTGAATTTTAGCTGATCATCAATCACAACTCCAAGGTTCCTGGCTGTCCTGGACGGAGTTATGGTTGATGATCCTAGCTGAATGGAGAGATTGTGGTGAAGTGCTGGAAGTCTAATGCAACCTAAATCACATTATCTCTTCACAGCAAAACTGATGTCCGTGCCGTCCAACACCGTCACCATGGAACCGCCAGGTGCGGCTGTAGACCTTTCCTTGCAGCCGAACCAGGCCGCCAAATAGACTGTGGAAAATTTCTCTGTTACCCTAAAAAACACAAACACACATTCATCCCATGCTCTTTCATTTGCTTTTTCTCTTCTCTTTCATTTGCTTATTTTATCGCAGTTATCTGTTCAGCTTTCCCCCACATGCGGCGCAAAATGAATGATTATCTAGAAACCATAGCTGAGCTTGCGCTGTCCTATGGGGGAGGGATTTTCTACACATACATAAACTTTTTTCAGCAAAAAATGCCATGCGAGTCGCACAGTGGAATCAGTGCACATACTGGGGCGCACTCGAACCGGATCTCCACAGCAAGGTGTTTTTAGGCTGTAAAAACATTTATTGCGTGGTCTGCAGGTCAGTGGCGCACTCAACTACATTGTGCCCACAGGTTAACCCCTCCTCTCTATCCTGCCCGGAAACAAGTACAGCTAGATCCACCAGCAACTTGCCACGTGCAGCAACCGCCAGCGTAAACCAGGATTTCGAATTTCGGATTTCTTTTGAAAAAAGCAGGCAGCCCTGCAAACTTTTTAATTCTGTTAAATGTACCAGACAGCGCTGCCGGTTCATGCACATTTATATTTTCTGTGGCAGCACCCATGCCCTTATTGTATGTCCAGTGTACAAATCTGTGAATAAAAAATAAAAAAAATTACTTATTGACTTATCGACCTGGACTTTGAACAAGCTCATCACCCGGATGCCGAATTTACTAATTATCTGCTGTCAGGCCTCAAAAACGGCTTTAAATCCAGCGTAGAATGCCCGCTCTCCCTAAACACAATCTGTAATAATCTTCAATCTGCCTTCATAGGACCTGAAGTCGTAGACAACCTGATCAAAAAAGAAGCTGAAGCTTCTCGAGTATAAGACACAATTCCCCGTTCCCAAGCATAAACAGCTTGATCCCTCCCAACAAATTTTTGCTCAAATACCACGACATAGATCAGGCAATCGGTATGATTAAAATCGCAAAGTGCTTGGCTTGCCAAAATCAACATCACATCTGCAAAAGCAGCCCTAAAATAGTCAACATGCTATCAGAAGCCGTTTTCTGGATTTTGACAAATAATTACGCCATTCCCCACCTCATTCACCAACTAGTTGATTTTTTTAATAATCTCGCCTTCTGATGCCATCCCAGCCGAACATATCCTCACAGTTCAAAACAGTTTTTTACTGAATTCGGAATTCCCAAGGCACAGGAGAAAACTATTGGTTCGTGTCTCCATGGCCACAGCAGCTCAAGGACCCTCTTTACCCTCTTGTAGTAGTGGATTTTCTGTGGGGGAAAAAAATGGGTCACTAGCAGCATTTTAGTGCACAGTGCATTGCATAAACAAAGGCCATTTCCATGCACCTGCTATGATGCCACTTCTAAGGCGTCTCACCTGGATTTCAGCTTGTGACCAATTCATCATAATTGTTAAACACATCTCTGGATCAGAAAATCTTAATGCTGACTCCCTGTCTTGTTTTCTGTTTCAGAAATTCAGGACGCTGGCTCCAGAGGCGGACCAATTCCCAACTCCAGTACCTCGCTATTCGGAACTGATATTCCCGTTACCCACCCGTTAAATCACCTCCTCGACGCATCACTCAAGAACTCCCCCGGTAGAGCACTTAGATTTCTCTCTTCCGTCCAGCGAGCATTGGTCTCTCAGTGGACGCAGTGAGAACTGTCCCGGTAGAGCACTTAGATTTCTCTCTTCATAGTCTTTTGGTTTGGGACAAATTCCGAGCTCGGAGCCCTCTCCCCGGACATCACACCAAATAGGCATTTAAATGTACTCCCTCTAAATTATATGTAAGTGTGAACTTGTGAATCCCACATAAAGATGATATAAAATGTTTTTTCAATTAAATATTCTAATTTTAGCGTAGTCACATCACTCACTCAAACCGTTTGAATGGGCTGTTTGGTTTCCCTCGCGGGTCTCGCACTGCTGTTGTGGCTGCCGTTGTTGTGTGTATGCCCCTGATTATGCACGCATCCTTTCATCACCGGTATGTCTCAATAGGCATTTGCGAAGTTTGGGCAGAGGGCTAAAGTGTAGCAGTAATATTAAATGATAATATACTGTTTGTGTTTCAGGTGCTCTCCCCAAAACACCGGACACATTGCACATCCTGTCCACGGATAACATTGCAGTTTTGTTTTGTTTTGATTTTCCCTTTATTATTATTTATTTTTTTATTTTTTGCCTGGTCAAGGGAATGTTGGAAACCCATTGTCCTATGACCGGAGTGATTTATTTGTTTTGAGTGAATATGAATTATTATTGGGTTTTCTTTAGCTTTGTTTAAGGTTTTCTTTATCTATAGTTGGCCAGGAATATTCTTTGATATCCAGTGATATTCTGTTTCTTTTGTATCTTATATCATTTGTTCTATTTTGTGGATTTCTCTTGTTTTCGTCTTTATTTACATTTGGCCTGGAGTGATATTCTTTTTGTTTTTGTATCTTATATCATTTGTTGGATTTTGTTGACTTCCCTTTTTTCCTTTATGTACATTTGGCCAGGAGTGCTATTCCCTATTTATTTTTGTTTTACATGCTTAACAATTACAATTACAATCAGAACTGAAAATCAACCACCTTATAATTTGTTTGCCCAGAATCTACATCTATTTTAGTAAAAATCAAAGTATTATATTTAAGACAAAATGTTGTTTTTATGTTAAAATGTAATTAAATATCCAAAATTTTGCAACACTATATTGCATACAATATGTAAAAAAAGAAAAAGTTTCTTATTTTGCTTCTACTCTCCCTGCCTGGCTGAATCTGATGTGTGATCACTGCACCACAGCAAGTGATTGGTTGATTATCTCCACCTTCATTTGATTTAAAAAAGGGGGAAAAAGGCAGACATAGCTCCTCAATCAGCTCCTTAGTTCAGTAGTCAGCCCACGGACTGATTCCCTGACCAGTGTCCTGACTACTGAACTAGGGAGCTGATTGAGACGCACCCATAATTTTCTAAATAGTCTAAATGTCAAAAATGTATTTGGTAACACTTTATAATCTAAGGTTCATTAGTTAACATTAGTTAACTACATTCATTAACATGAACTAATAATGAACTGCACTTATAAAGCATTTATTTATCTTTGTTAATGTTAATTTCAACATTTACTAATGCATATTAAAATCTTGCTAACATTAGTTAATGCACTGTGAACTAACACGAACAAACCATGAACAGCTCTATTTTTATTAACTAACGTTAACAAAGATTAACTAATGCAGAGCAGAGGTGTTGTTCATGGTTAGTTCATGTTAACTAATGCATTAACTAATGTTAACTAATACAATCTTATTGTAAAGTGTTACCATGTATTCAATAATAAACTTCATTTTGACTATATCTATTTCAATCAATCAATCAATTGTATTTATATATAGCACACTTAAAACAACCACGGTTGACCAAGGTGCTTCACAGGTTAATGCAACAAATAAGTCCCTACTCATACAATAAAAGTACAATAATAAAACATTTATAATATATAGTATACAGTGTATCGTGATAATAAAAAAGAAAAAAAAGAAAAAGAAAAAAAAAAATTTTATTTAGAAAAATCCTAATAAAATATTATTGCATTATTTTTTGCTGATGTCTGCACTATCACTTCTGTCTCCCTGCTCCCAGTACCTACCATATAATTATGAATATTTGTCTGCTAAATTACTAATGTAACTTTACACTAAATAATATTAATCTCCTTTAGCATAGGCCTACAGTATTTTAAGTGATAGAAAGTAATAGGGGCACTACCGCTTACATTAACGCATAACGCTACATTACATAACGCTAGCAGTTCAATACTAATTTAACAAAGAAAAAAAGTACAGTATTTACAGATGAAACTGACCTGAACAGGTCAGTCACTTTGCAACGTTTCGTTGCTGCTTCTTGGAGAGCTTTCTTTTTCTCTGCCGTTTCCCTCTCTGCTCAACCTGGCCACTTTCTATCCATCGTCGGGTGCTGCTCGCGTTTGGCTGAGGCGTAGAGTCAAATCGTAGCCTTGCCAGTCTGGTCAAGACTAACATATTCATGATTTATTTGTATTATTAATAATAATTTTATTGAATGCCAAATTCGAAAATTATCACTTTAGTAAAGGCAATAATATAAAATAATTATAATCATTAAAAAAATTTATATAAAAAAAAAAATGCTAAAGGCCAAATTAGTCGCCAGGCCACCGGGAATTCTCCCGGTGCTCCCGATGGCCAGTCCGGGCCTGGCTGTGTCCATCAGTAGAGATTGGTGTGCGTGTGTGTCTGTGTGCACTGGTGAAAGGAATGATGTCTCTGCTGTAGGCAGACTCAATCTCTGATAGCCTGACCCTGCAGGTAAGCCCCAGTTAGTTGACCCTCGTGTGATCTCCCTCAAGAGCCAAACCCTTATGATTGGCTGTGTTTTGGGCCAAGGCCCGATGTGTTTTAATGACTGTTTTAAAATGATTGTGATTTAATAAAGTTAACTGTTTTGCACTATTACCCATGTTTCGGAGCTTCTTATTGGATGAACGAACTTGTGTGTCCTTTGACACTAATTTCCTTGGGTGAAATCCCCAGGGTGACGTAGTGCGTGCAAACTTATCATTTAAATCCACCTGCGGGTTGCCACATAGGGTTACACTTGATGTAAACTGAGACGACATCCTCTCGGAAAGAAGCCGCAGGATAGGAGGTTGTTGCACAACTGCAAATCTGTCTGATCTTGCATCTGCATTTGTATAAGAGAAATTACCTTTGACCCTGACACTTTGAAATTAAGAAATGCGCACTTGCACAGATGTTTGTGTTTGTCCCTTTTTCCATGTATTATCCTTGTTTAACTCCACAACACCGTAAGAACTCAAACAAACAAACAATAAATCAAGCAATGTTTTTTTATTGTTTTGAATAAAATCTATACCCTTACCAGAATAAGTATACTTAACGCTTATTTTCACTTCAAGTTCATTTTTAAGATCAAGTATATTTTTAAGTATGCTTCATGTAGTAAATATATTAATATCAATGTACTAAGTGCACTGTTCCAATACTACTTGGGGCTAAATTGGCCCACTTTTTAGTACATATAAGTATACTTCAGGTGTAGCAGCAGTAAACGTTGAGTGCACAACTAGTTTACAACTGCATTTTTGTTTGTACTGCAACTATATTACAAGTGAACATATAGTTATACTTACAGTTTACTAGTCAAATACTTGCAGCACATTTTTATACTGCAAGTAAGTTTTCTTTAAGTGAACTTAACATCATACTTATAGTTTACTCTTTATGTATTATTTTGCACTCTAAGTATACTACTATGATCTGGTATTAATGTTTTTACTTGAAATATACCTTTAAATGTACTTTAACTCTTTCCCCATCAAGAGCTTTCTTTTTTTATCACTATAATTTGGCCCCCAGAATATTTTGATGTATGAATATCTGATCGTGCAATTTCTCTAAAGAAACAACAAAGCCTCTGCTTTTAAACACAAATAAAAAAACAAACATTTTTGACCTTTCATTCAGTAACATTAGGCAGTTTTGATTTATATGCAGATTAATGTCTGATGATGGCGTTAGATTACATGTGCGTGAGTAAAGCTTCCCTATAGATGTTTCTCTCTTCTCTTGTTCAGATGTCTGTGATCTCACACTGGTTAAAAAAAGAACTGAAATCGATTTGTTATGTCGGCTGCATGATGAGGATAGTTTAAATATGCAGCTTCGCTGGATAACGAATGCATAAATGCATGTTGTCTATGTTTTAAATCCGTTTCTGAAGTGTCCCGCTCTCTGCAGGAAGTATTATTACTTTGTTACATGACACCACACCTGTCCCTAACTCTGCCTGTATCCCGCCTCAATGTCAGCGAAGGTGTTTTGCAATACAATATGAACACAATAAGTACATTGTACTTATACTTTGATGTAAGTACATGTTAGTTAAGGCCATCTAATATAAAGTTGGACCAAATCCAACTACAACACAAAAGCAAACTGCCAGACTGCCTTGTTTTACATTTGATCAATGTTTTAATGCCTCAAAGGCATTTTGCTATTTTAGGATCATCACAAATACTAAAGAGGAGCCAGCTAGACAGAAGGCGGTGCTCGTCCACTTGTGTTGTTGTTCGTCAGAAAGAAGCCTCAGGATAGGAGGTTGTTGCACAACTGCAAATCTCTCTGATCTTGCATCTGCATTTGTATAAGAGAAATTACCTTTGACCCTGAGACTCTCTTTGAAATAAAGAAATGTGCACTTGCACAGATGTCTGTGTTCAAATATATATTTTAGGTAGGTATACTAATATCAATGTACTGTTTCAATACTACTTGGGGCTAAATTGGCCCCCTTTTTTTTAGTATATATAAGTATACTTTAAGTGTAACAGCAGTAAACTTTGAGTTCACAACTAGTTTACAACTACAATTTTTTGTTTGTACTGCAACTGTAACAACCCCAAACACCATAAGGGTAATTTACAGGTTCTCTACTGGACCATGCATTTAATGTGGGCTCAATAACCAAGAAAAGTACTCAAGATAAATCAGATACAAAATGTAACAATTTTATTTATGGACAATAGTATTAAAACTCAGGGGGCGCCAGGTTGATGAGATCATGATAGGTACAATTCAACTGAAGATTTGGAATTAATAATAATCAGCAATAGGTAAACTATGAACCGAATACAATATCAACAAACAGGGTAACATATTCAGCACAGGGTTTCAAATACACCCATTCAGTTTATTCATGCGGTCACCAAACATGCATTTCATTGCATAACAAACCTCAAAGTCAAATAAATAAACATTAATCAAGTAAAAAAAAAAAAAACACTACAAAATATCCCTCCCATCTATTTGCATGCGTTGTACAATAATTTTCAGCCCACGTCCCGGCACGGCAGCCTCGGCAAGGAACTCAACAGCACTCACAGGAAACTCCCCCCCAAACAACAAAAACTTCATCCCTTTATAGCTTTACTCTCTGATTGCTAATGCAACACAGGTGTTTCTCTCTTGCCCAGCACAACTCAAGGAAAACACGGTGGACGCTACTGACGTCACCACTCCCCTTATTTGGGATGAGCAGCTTACACAACTATACAGATCCAAGATCCAACAATCTAGATCCAAGATGGCCGCCTCGGTGTGGAGCTCTGGTTAAACTCCGCAAGCGCGGTCTCCGCACTGCACTCCCCAGTATTCATCTTGCGAATCTCTGATCCCTTCCTAGCAAAACGGACAAACTTCTTCTCACCTGCACTAACGTCTCGGTTACGTATGTAACCCTCATTCCCTGAGGAGGGAACGGAGACGTATCGTCAGTGACTGACAAATGGGGTTTCGCTTAGAAGCCTATCAACTTCTGAACTGCTGAACTCCCAGCCGTTCCAGCGGTACAGCGGATGTGGCAGAGGGACGTTACGTCCTCAGGGAACGAGGGTTACATACGTAACCGAGACGTTCCCTTTCGTTCAGTCACTCCGAGTAATGTCAGTGACTAATGAATGGGGGTCCCAATAAAATCACGCCACTCGGCTGTCTTCCAGTGCCCTGCGTAAGTGCGAACTCCCTGTCGTAAGCTAGTACGGATGAAGGACTCCCACTTAATACAGGAATACCAAGGTACACTGGGAGGCATATTCCAGGTGGAAGTATGCGCCAAAAATGCCTACCCGTAGGGAGGACTTAGAGAATACACATATGACCCGCTGAGGGCTGTATATTAGATTAGATTAGATTCAACTTTATCGTCATTACACAAGTACAAGTACAAGGCAACGAAATGCAGTTTAGGTCTAACCAGAAGTGCAATAGCAGCAAGTGCAGGATATACAACGGTTACATAAGTACAGGACATGGATATGTACTGAATATATATAAATATATATAAATAGAGAGATGGTAATTACTATAAACAGAATTTACAGGTGAATATGTACAGTGAATAATATACAGATGGCTATTACTATAAACAGAATTTACAGGTGGATATGTACTATGAATACAATATAATATACAGATGGCTATTACTATAAACAGAATTTTACAGATAGAGTTATACAAGGATATGTTAGGCTAAATGAGGAATATAGTAGTGGATTAAGGTAGTGCAATAAATTATGGACAGAAGCTATCCGAAAAAAGTGTAAAAGTGCAGTGAAAAGTGGTTGCATATTACAGTTAGAAGTACGGTGCCAAATGCAAATGTAAACAGTAGGTACTGTAAATAACAGTCGCAAGTGCAAATGAGCATAATCCAGTTAAGATATGGTAGTGCAAAATGCATAAGTAAACAGTTGTTACTGTAATAAACAGTCGGTAGTGCAAATGAGCATAATCCAGTTAAGGTATGGTAGTGCAAAATGCATAAGTAAACAGTTGTTACTGTAATAAACAGTCGGTAGTGCAAATAACAAAGTGAAGGCAGATGTGAGGGGGGAGAGGAGAGTTAACAGTATATGAGGGAAGTGGATCAACGGGGGTTTGAGTTCAGTAAAGAGACAGCTCTGGGGAAAAAGCTGTTCTTTAGTCTGCTGGTCCTGGTCCGGTGGATCCTGAAACGCCTGCCGGAGGGCAGGAGAGAAAACAGTCTGTGGGCTGGGTGCGAGGAGTCCTTGAGGATGCTGCGAGCTCGATGCAGACAGCGTTTCCTCTGGATGTGTTCGATGGCAGGCAGTGGAGTCCCTGTGATGCGCTGGGCAGTTTTCACCACCCGCTGCAGTGCCTTGCGCTCCGCAACAGAGCAGCTCCCATACCATACTGCCACACAGTTGGTCAGGATGCTTTCTATTGCGCAGCGATAGAAGTTCACCAGGATAGCCGAAGAGAGCATATTCTTCCTCAGTGTCCTCAGGAAGAAGAGGCGCTGGTGAGCCTTCTTGACCAGGCTGGAGGTGTTGGTCGTCCACGACATGTCCGCCGAGATGTGGATCCCCAGGAACTTGAAACTGGAGACACGTTCAACAGCCATTCCATTGATGTGGATGGTGTCGTGTGTGCCTCTTGACTCCTTCCTGAAGTCCACGATGAGCTCCTTCGTTTTGGTGGTGTTGAGGAGCAGGTTATTTTCGGTGCAGTCGGCGGTGAAGAGGGAGTAGAGAAACGGGCTTAGCACACAGCCCTGTGGTACACCAGTGTTAAGAGTGATGGATGTGGAGCAGGTGAATCCTGAACGAACATTCTGGGGTCTGTCAGTTAGGAAGTCCAAAATCCAGTTACACATTGAAGTGTTGATGCCCAGGTCTCCAAGTTTGGCTATTAACTTGGTTGACAGTTATTGGTTCCCATACGGAAATGTAATATATGACATATTTGTCCCTAATTCGCAAATGACGCCGTCATATATGCTAAATATAAGACAATATATTGCTATCACATATATACATATCTCTAGATATATGTTGATATAAGTTTATAACATATATACATTTTCCATATTAAATTATTATATTGACATATATTAATACGATATATATGACTATTGTTTATATAATATTGTGTTATGACCATATATGTCACCGATATGTTTAATTCATATATGCCCATTTATTTAAACAACATACATACATTTTATATGCCTATGGTTTCCTTATTAATTCATTTCTTTATTCTTTTCCTTATTTGAACAGCTTGAACTTTTAACAAGTGTACACAATCCACATTTCATTAAAAAAGTTTTTTTATATACATATATACAACCCCAAATCAGAAAAAGTTGGGACATTATGGAAAACCCCCCCCCAAAAAAGAAGTGATTTCTAAATTTACTTTGACTTGTATTTCATTGCAGACAATATGAACACAAAATATTTCATGTTTTGTCTGGTCAACTTCATGTCATTCAGACCTGCAACACATTTAAAAAAAAGTTGGGACAGGAGCAATTTAGGGCTAGTAATGAGGTAAAATGGTTAAATAATAATGTGATTTTAAACAGGTGATGTCAACAGGTGATTGTAATTATGATTTGGTACAAAAGCAGCATCCAAGAAAGGTCTAATCCTTTAGGAGCAAAGATGGGCCGAGGATCGGCAGTTTGCCAACAAATACGTGAGAAAATTATTGAAATAATTAAAAACAATGTTCCTCAAAGAAAGATAGGAAGAGATTTGGATATTTCACATTCAACAGTGCATAACATAATTAAAAGATTCAAGGAATCTGGAGGAATTTCAGTGAATTTCAGTAAGCTGAACAACCGTGATCGGTGATCCAGAAATTTCCTGGAACCACCAGGGGCCAACTAGGGGTAGCTATAAATCAAAAGATCACTGAGCTGAGGACATCCAAAAAGACTCTAACTTAAAAAAAATTACAGGCTGTATCATATACCTGTTGGTGGATTTTCATGTTCTGTGCTGTTTTATTTGTTACTTGTTTTGTTGTAATATTGTATTTATATATAATAAAGTTGTGTGTTCAGTAGTTTTCTAATTTTGCACAGCTTAATTTTTCTTTTTATATTAAAACTGTTTTAATAAAGTTTAAATGTTTTAAATGTTTTACTGTATTACTTATTTTTTGCTAACTGCACCGTTTAACATTTAAGGTTTAGGCATGTCATATGTATTGCATTGCAAGTGTGTAAGTACACATCCATAACCTATATTTAAAAAATATGTATGAAATTAATGAAAACATGTTTTTTTACATTTGTTTAGTTTACACCATTAATTCAAAATATTTAGCAATTGATATACATAATATAAGAACATAACATATATTTAAAATATATGTACACACTGTTTGTATATATATATATATATATATATATATATATATATATATATATATATATATATATATATATATATATATATATATATATTCCATATACATTTATCAAAAATATATTTTATTTATTTCATTTTAAATGTAAAATATATAATAAGACTATATAAAAACATATATTAGGGACATATATGTAACATGTATGCAAGCAATATGCTATGCATATGTGTAGTTTGTATATTGAACATATATACAAAGAAATATATGTCATGTATATTGATAATTATATATATGTGACATATATATATAAAATACTGTATTATAAATACATAAAATATATGGGCTAGTTTTATATGTCAATATATGAAATTGTTCCATTTTCTAATAGGTTTTATATATGGGCAGATATATATGTACATATATGTTTTCACTTTCTATGTGGAGATATTTAATATATGTATATTTCATATATGTACATATATTACATTTCCGTATGGGTTGACAGTTACTTGGTTGACAGGATGACAGTGTTGAACGCTGAGCTGAAGTCAACAAACAGCATGCGTGCGTAAGTGTTTTTATTGTCCAGGTGAGTGAGCACAGAGTGCAGTGCCATGGAAACGGCATCCTCTGTGCTCCTATTGCTGCGGTAGGCAAACTGGTGTGAGTCCAATGTGGATGGTAGAGAGTCTTTTAGGTGTTCCAGGACCAGCCACTCAAAGCACTTCATAACGATGGGTGTGAGTGCTACAGGGCGGTAGTCATTAGGGCACCTCGGGCTAGAGTGTTTTGGCACTGGCACAATGGAAGTGCGTTTAAAGCATGTTGGTACAGCTGCTTGGGCAAGAGACAGGTTGAAAATGTCTGTAAAAACCCCAGCGAGCTATTCTGCACATGCCATGAGAACACGACTAGGGATGTTGTCTAGTCCAGCAGCCTTGTGCGTGCTGATCCAGCTCATTGCCTTGCAGACATCTGTAGAGGAGAGTGTGATCGGTGGGTCAGCTGAGGGTTTGAGCTTGGTGGCAGTTTCTCTGTTGTCCCTTTCAAAGCGAGCATAAAAGTAATTTAGCTCGTTCAGGAAGTTGACATCAGTGGCTGCGGGGGTGGAGTGGGTGGGTTTGTAGTCACTGATGGCCTGAATGCCCTGCCACATGCGTCGAGGGTCAGAGTTGGAAAAGTGACCCTCTATCTTCAGCTTGTAGCAGTGATTGGCCTGTTTGATCCCCCTCTTCAGGTTTGCTCTGGATGTACTGTAGGCTTGTGCAGTACATGCATACAGCACAGTACATACATACAGCACAGTACATACATCCCAAGATGGCGGCGCGAGTAGTTCGCGAGGCTCTGGGTCTCTCCAGATTCTGCAATTTTGCGGTATTTTTCTTGCTCATCTCGGGTCTGTTCGTTCAGAACAGTTGTGCCTTAACATCGTACACCCGTGGTGAGATTTTGGATATTGGTTTGGGAATTTCCGACAGTTTTATGGACAATCTTCGACTCCTTCCTGAGATCGCTAGGACACGCGAGGCCATGCACTCTACCCGGCCGGGCGGAAGTGCTCGCAGGCGGCGTCGAGATCGTAAACAAAGGAGCGCTAAGCTAAAGCTAACACCAGATCGGCTCCCTTTACCCAACATTTTCCTTGCCAATGTACGGTCGCTAGTGAACAAAATGGAGGAGATTCGACTCAGCATCACACACAGCAAGAAACTTTTGAACTGTAACGTCCTAATCTTCACGGAAAGCTGGTTAAACAGCGGAATACCGGACACCGCTATTGAGCTAGCGGGATGCAACACGCTCCGGGCGGATAGAACACTAGATGGCTCCGGTAAGACCAGAGGTGGTGGATTGTGCATTTACATTAACAAAGCTTGGTGCACAAACTCTGCTATTGTTGGGAGTCATTGTTCAGCTAACATTGAGTTTCTCATGGTGAAATGTAGACCGTTTTATCTACAGTGGGAGTTCACTTCCACCATTATAACTGCAGCCTATATTCCCCCGGATGCTGATGCCAAGCTTGCTATGAAAGAACTTCACGCAGCCATCAGTAAACAACAGACTGATCACCCGGAAGCTGCTTTTATTGTTGCAGATGACTTTAATCATTCAAACTTAAGGTCAGTGCTACCCAAGTTTCACCAGCATGTTTCCTGCCACACCAGAGGAAACAAAACCTTAGACCATGTTTACACAAACATGGCTGGCACTTACGTTGCGACACCCCTCCCCCACCTGGGACAGTCAGATCACCTTTCTTTGTTCCTTACCCCCAAATATGCACCCCTCATCAACCGTGTGAAGCCATCAGTGAAGACCATCAAGGTGTGGCCTGCCGGAGCAGATTCCACACTCCAGGAAAGGTTTCTACACACAGACTGGAGTGTGTTTGCTTCTCAAGCCACCAGTGGCGCTCACACAGACATTGACTCCTACACCTCCTCTGTATTGGATCATATCAATACCACCATTGACAGTGTTACAACCCAGAAACAGAATTCTGGGAATTTTGAATTCTAGGGAACCAGCCGAAGGTGGACTTTTAAACCCAGGGTGGCAAGCTTGCCAAGGGAAAGACACCTGCTCAAAGAGGCTTACGGTGGAAATACACGTGTGGGGGTCGCCGGAGGGGAACCATGCACACGGGGCACCTGGCCTGACACGAGGGTAGACTCACTGGTGTCGGCGTAGACAGCGCTGGAGGAGCTCAGGGCTTCAGGAAAGCAACCTGAGGAAAAATCCCACGTATCCAGTCCGTGGAGTGGAATGGCGAGCAAGCGAAGACACCTGAGCCTAGTCCATTATCGGCCACTAGTAGAGGCGAGTACATAGTCGGACACGGGCTCCACTCGTAAATTATAAAATCTGGCGAATGTATTTGGTGTCACCCAGCCTGCAGCTCTGCAGATGTCTGTTAGCGAGGTGCCATGCGCTAAAGTCCAAGAGGAGGCCGAGTGGAGTGTGCCCTGAACCCAAGGGGGCATGGACGAACCTGCTGCTGGTATGCCAAAACAATGGTGTCCACTATCCAGTGAGACAGCCTTTGCTTTGAGAGAGCCTTCCCACCATAACAGACAAAGAGCTGGTCTGAGGTCCTGAAACACTGTGTCATGTCTACGTAAGCGCGGAGAGCGCGTACTGGACAGAGCAGTGCCAAGGCTGGGTCTGCCCCCTCCAAGGGCAGCGCTTGCAGGTTCACCACCTGGTCCCTGAACGGAGTGATGGGAACCTTGGGCACATATCCGGGCTCCAGGCACGCTTCGTCAACCGAAAATGCCTGCAGGTCCCCTACCCTCAGGAGCGCTGTCTTCATTGACAAGAACTTAAGATCGACTGACAGCAAAGGCTCAAAGGGAGGCCTCTACAGAGCATCTAAAACTACTGCAAGGTCCCAAGAGGGCACGAGGGGAGCACGAGGAGGATTCAGTCTCCTCGCCCCCCTCAGGAACCTGATGACTAGGTCGTGCTGACTTACCTTTTTGTTCTCCAAGAGGTCGTGGTGGGCAGATATTGCGGCCGCATATACTTTAAGGGTGGAGGGACACAGCCTTCGTTCCAACCCTTCTTGGAGAAACGAGAGCACGGACCCGATCGGGCATTTCCAGGGGTCTTCTTGGCGAGAAGAGCACCAGGTGACGAAGAGGTTCCACTTCAACGCATAGGCATGCCGAGTGGACTCTGCCCTAGCGGAAGTGATGGTAGCCACCACAGCAGGTTGTAGGGTACTCAAACCTGCCGCGTCCCATCCTGGAGCCACACATGGAGGTTCCAGAGATCGGGACGTGGGTGCCAAAGGGTGCCCTGTCTCTGAGAGAGGAGGTTCTTCCTCAGAGGAATTGGCCAGGGAGGGGCTGTCGCAAGGAGTAAGAGTTCGGGGAACCAGGTCCGGCCATGCCAATACGGGGCGACCAGAAGGACCTGCTCCTTGTCCTCCCTGATCTTGCACAGGAGCTGTGCGAGTAGGCTCACTGGGGGGAACGCATACTTGCGTAGGCCCTGCGGCCAGCTGTGCGCCAGTGCATCCGTGCCGAGCGTGCCCTTGGTCAGGGAATAGAACAGGCTGCAGTGGGAAAAGTCGTGGGAGGCAAACAGATCTACCTGTGCGTCGCCGAACTGTTCCCAAATCAGCTGGACCGACTGGGGATGGAGTCTCCATTCTCCAGGAAGTGGCTGAAACCGTGAGAGCTCGTCGGCTGCACAGTTCAGTTCTCCCGGGATATGGACCTCAGATCCTTCTGACTCCATAGAACGAGATGGCGGGCAAGTTGAGACATACGGCAGGAGCGTAGACTGGTGGTTGATGTACGCTACAGTGGCCATGTTGTCTGTCCTGACTAGTACATGTTGACCCTTCAGCAATGCCAAGAAGCGGTGCAGGGCAAACCGTACCGCCAGCAACTCGAGGCATTTTTCATGCAGGAGGTGCTGGGGTCCTGTCCCGGCAGCATGTCCATTGCACATGGCACCCCAGCCCGTGGCAGAGGGATCTGTTGATACAACAATATGCCTGGAAACTTATTCTAAGGGCACACCGGCCCATAGAAAGCTGAGGTTCGACCATGGGGTGAGGGTCTGCAGGCAGACCCCATCTCGGGACTCGATCGCAAAGCCAGTGCTGAAGCGGTCTCATATGAATCAATCCGAGCAGCGTTACCGCGGCTGCAGATGCCATATGCCCCAGGAGCCTCTGAAATAGTTTCAGTGGAACCGCACTCTTGCTCTCGATTTGACGGAGGCAAGTCAGCAGTGACTGCGCGCTCGCTCGAAAGCAGCGCGCACATGGTGTCCGAGTCGATGTCCATACCGAGAAAAGAGATCCTCTGCGCTGTGCAGAGTTTGCTCTTCTCTCAGTTGACCCAAAGGCCCAGACGGGCTAAGTGTTGGAGCACTAAATCTCTGTGTTCGCACACCTGCGCTTGAGAGTGACCCAGGATGAGCCAGTCGTCGAGGTAGTTCAGGAAGCGAACCCCGTGCTGTCTGAGTGGCGCAAGGGCTGCCTCGACAATCTTTGTGAAGACGCGAGGGGACAGAGATAGCCCGAATGGGAGGACCGCGTACTGATATGCCCGCCCCTCGAAAGCAAATCGCAGGAACGGTCTGTGTCGAGGTAGGAGGGAGACATGAAAGTAGGCGTCCTTCAGGTCGATTGCTGCAAACCAATCGGCTGGACGAACACATTCGAAATTGCGTTTCGCTGTCAACATCCTGAACGGAAGCCTGTGAAGGGATCGGTTCAGGACGCGCAGGTCCAGGATTGGCCGTAACCCACCGGTTCTCTTGAGTACAATGAAGTAGGGGCTGTAGAAGCCGGACCTCATTTCGGCTGGAGGGACAGGCTTCGCCAGTAGGGTGGCAACCTCCGCACTCATACCCACCATGGTGTGACGGACTCCCCGAAAGCGGGGAGGAGCCTGCGCAAACTGAGACTGGGATATGGGAGCATTGAGGAACCGGGTCCGCTCGCCGTCACGCATATCGGCTAGGTTGAGCCATAGGTGTCTCTCCTGGACCACTGCTGTGGACATCACCTGGCCCAGGGAGCATGCGGTCACCTTCGTTGCCCAGAGAGCGAGGTCGGTGGCGGCATGCAACTCATCTCTAAGTCCTGGGTCAGCTCCACCCTCGTGCATGTCACACAGCAACTGGTAGGCCTGAAGAGTTGCCATGGCATGCAAAGAAGCAGCAGCCTGCCCTGCAACTCTGTAGGTTTTCGCCACCAAGGTTGATGTGAACCTACAGAATTTGGAGGGGTGCTTTGGGTCACCGTGCCTATCGAGGGCGGAGGAGGCCGCCGAACGGTCAGGGGAAGACAACGGGGTCTTCCAGGACCGTGCAAGCTCCTCATGCACCTCCGGGAAGAAAGGAATTGGAGGGGTGGCCGGACAGGTGTTTGGACGTGCCACCCCCAAAAACCAATCGTCCATTCTTGAGTGCGCAGCTGCCCGGGAAAGCATGGCTGTCAATCAGTAGGAGCCGGCCCGATGTACTCGCCTGAATGCACGGCGGGTTCGGTGCATGAGAGGGGGGTGTGGGCCGAGGCATGAGCGTCTGAGCTTTATTCCACACCGTCACCCTCAGGTCACCCTGGCCACCAGCCAAAGTGCCGCCTCTCGTGGAGACCGCAGATTGGGGTGTGGCAGAGGGGACTCTCGCTCCGGCATCCGCACGGAGTTCACAGAGTCTTGACCGTAACACAGAGATGGCCATGAGTCATCCACAAGCGCTGCCTGAGCATGCTGAAAGCCCAAACACGTCAGACAGTGATTGAGCCCATCGGAAGGCGGAAGAAACAGACCGCACCCAGAAGCACACGGGCGAGACCTCCTGAAAAGGACGTGCCACGTGTGAGCTCTTTTAGTGAGAGGAAACCTTGCAGTCGATGCCGAAGCGCCCAGGGAAACGCACAACAGCTGGAAACAGATCACTGCACAGATCAGCAGGCAGGAAGTATGCGATCGCTGGAGCGCGCCGTCACACCAACACCGACTGGAAGGCTGCTCATCTTGAAGAAGCTGACAGAGTCTCAGAAGGCTTTGTGGAGTGAAGAGTAGGTACTCTGAAGCAGAAACATTATGCGACATTGCCAGCGTACTTCCTTATATACCCACGCGGTGGGGCGGAGTCCGCTATGCAAATTCCACATGCCCATGGCATTGGCACTGCCATTGGGCATTTTCTAGATCTCGAAGTTGATAGGCTTCTAAGCGAAACCCCATTCGTCAGTCACTGACGATACTCGGAGTGACTGAACGAAAGGGAACAAGGATTTTTTAAACTCTGCTGCACTGTGCTTCACTGAAACCTGGATGAGTGAAGCCATACCTGACAACACAGAAACTGAAATCAGCTAAACCTGTAATAAGGACCGCATCAGTCGGGACAGGCTTAAGGAATATCAGCAACTCATCAACCAAGAACTTGTGGACTTCAGTTCGGCCTTCAATACCATCATGCCTGATCTTCTTACAGCCAAACTGACCCAGCTCTCCATGCCATCCTCAATCTGTCAGTGGATCTCCAGCTTCCTGACAGACCGGCAGCAGCTCGTGAGACTGGGGAAACTCACATCCAGGACTCTCACTAGCAGCACTGGCGCCCCCCAGGTGTGTGTTCTCTCCCCGCTGCTCTTCTCCCTGTACACCAATGACTGCACTTCTAAAGACCCCTCTGAACAGCTGGAGCTCAACACGCTCAAAACGGTGGAGATGATCGTGGACTTCAGCAGGAACAGCCCAGCTCTCCCCCACTCACCATTATGGAGAGTAATATAAAGATGGACCAAATCCAGCCAAACTCCCTTGTTTTACATTTGATCAATGTATTAAAGGGATAGTTCACACAAAAATGAAAATTAGCCCATAATTTACTCACCCTCAAGTCATCCTAGGTGTATATGACATTCTTCTTTCAGACAAATAAAATCTGAGTTATATTACAAAAGTCCAGGCTAATCCATGCATTAGAATTGCAGTAATAGTTGCTCTGTTTTTGAAGTCCATAAAAAGTGCACCTGTCTGTCATATAACTGCTCCACACGGCTCCGGGGTGTTAATAAAGAACTTCTGAAGCGAATCGATGCATTTGTGTAAGAAAAATATCCATATTTAAAACTTTATAAAGTAAAGTTTCGGCCGACCGCCTTCCCTGTTCAATTTATGGAGAAAGTGTTGAAAGTTCCCCTGCGGATGGAAAGACTAATGCTCAGGTCCGCTCGTAATGACGTCACAAACACATCTTGAGTTTCACTTTCAACATTCAACACTTTTCCACGGAAGGCGGTCGGCCGAAAGTTTACTTGATAAAGTTTTAAATATGGATATTTTTCTTACTCAAACGCATCGATTCGCTTCAGAAGGCCTTTATTAACACCCCGGAGCCACGTGGAGCAGTTATATGACGGACAGATGCATTTTTATTCGTCTGAAAGAATAATGTCATATACACCTAGGATGTCTTGAGGGTGAGTAAATTATGGGCTTATTTTCATTTTTGGGTGAACTAACCCTTTAATGCCTCAGAGGCATTTTGCTATTTTAGGAACAACAACCTTGTTGCATAATAAATAAAAATACTGTGGTGGAGCTGAAAATGCACAGTATGTGTGATGTGGTAACATGAAGATCCAACATGTAAAAACCCATTACAACATGAGGAAATATGTGAAATATGTTATAACCCAAAGTTTTCTCCATTGTGTTGTATCATGTAGAAAAAGTGACGTTCATGTGGTGTGAAATGCAGGGTTTATGTTTACCAGACCAGATTACTACTAATTTAATTCTAGTTCTGTGATTACAATATTCTTGTTGAATCAGAATTTGCTCCCGCCTAGGGGTGTAAGCTTCCAGATTTGTCGTGTTGTCGGTCTTAGTGGCGATTATCTAGTGAATATTGCATTGCGCCCTGTTGGCATCGAGCCTGGTGAAATGTAGCCACACTTTTAATCTTTTCCACATCTTTTCCATCTATGTGCGTTGGGACGATTACTCCTGTTTACACTGCACATGTCTGCAGCGCAGTAGCTAATGTGCATTCTAACAAATCATAACAATTTGGAAAAAAATGCATCTAGAATATATAATAACATTGACTTATCAATTTTCTTAAACAATGGTTGAAAGAGTTGAAATGTGATGTTTAACATTTTATAAAACTTTTTGTTTTGAGAATCTATTTCCCCCCCTCAGAATGTATTAATGAGTTGATCTCCTTCTTCTCATGAGGTTGTGATGCCGTTTTTACTCAATGAGCTACACGATTCTGGAAATTGAGAATCACACAAGTTTGTTTAAAATGGCCTAATTTACTGAGTAAACAGTGGTTTACTGAAACAAATGTCTCTGTAATTGAATAAATTCAATTATAAATATAGCTGCAAGCAATCATTATCGGGGCCAAGCACAAAAAAGGCGATAACCAACTGCAACTGAGCCACTGAAGACCTATTAAGATAATTTATTATTAATACAGTCAATAATAGTGATTTAAGGGTTTATCACTTTTGGCCAATAGGTGGTGCTGTGACCAAATTGATGTGATGTGGTCAGAGTGAGGTAACAATGACACATGCAAAGTTTAGTGTCAATACGTCAAAGCATTGCAGAGATACAGCCTCAAGAGTCATTTTGGCATCATGCCTCAACTTCATCCCTGCACTGTACAAAACAAACACAAAAGCCATCATTTTTTGTTGGCACGGTCTGAAGATGATACGATTCAATTTTGATGAAAAATCAAACAAACGTTCTAGGATGAGTTCGAAAAGTATGTTTTTAATAAAGAACAAAATGGCGGACATAAAGTTTGGCCAAATATTGCAAAATTGGTATCTATGTTCTCGGCATGAGCCAAGGAATATATTAAGACCGTTTCATTACAATAGGCTAATTTAATCTAAAGTTATTCGCATTTTTGTAAATTTTGTCTCACATGACATATTTAAATATAGCAATTCAAAATGGCCACCGCCCAAAATGGTGGTGCTAGAGGGATTAATATCGGGGGTTCATTCAACATAGCAAATCTAGAGTCTTTTATAACGGCTATTGTTGTTCATGTTACATTTTATATCAATAACATGCCGTATTTGGTACTGTCAAAGGGTCCGTTTGTGTTCGCAATAGTCGACTTCAGTGACAGTCACATTATTACACCACTAGATGGCGGTTGATTATGAGTGATGCTGCGTTCACACCGAACGTGACTTGAGCGTCTGGAGCGAGTGATTTCCATGTTAAGTCGATGTAAAGAAACGTTGACGCGCGCCTGGAGGTCCCGTGGTGTGATTCATGCGTTTGCAGCGAATTCGTGTCTGATGCCCGAGTTGAAAATCTGAACTTTGGCATCTGTTCGCGCTGCGTTAACCAATCAGGAGCCTGCTCGTGATAAGTGGCGACAGAGCAGCGGTGAATCTCTCAATGAATGTTCGATCAACATCAGCCATCTTGTAAAAAGACAACCGTCTAGCACTTGCCCCTTTCGCCTCGAACACGTGTTTCGCTTCAAGCGCTCGATTTATACCCAACACGAATAGAGTGCCAAATTTGCGCCTAGTTGGACACTTAAACATTCAAAATGTTCAAGCGTCCAACGAGATGCGAATTTGCCGCTCTATTCGTGTTCGGTGTGAACGCAGCATTAGAGATATACCGCTAAATATGTTGAACCCTGATGAAAACGCTAAAGCTTATGTGTTTGATGACATATCATCACAGCGATGACATATAATATACCGCTTCCTGCTGCATAAACACTGCTAAACAATGCTCTCCTGCAAAACTGTCAAATGTACGCTAGTTTAAAACCTGTCATGATTGCTCATTTAGGAAATCAATGAGCACACCACTCAATATGCTCAGAGATACAGTATGGAGTAAAGATGTTGATTTCAGATGCCTTCTGAAAGCTGCTACAGGAAATGCTGCCACATATTCGAGATAACCACGTGATTGTCATGAGAGAACTTTGTATTTATTATAATCCACAAACGGGAAACTCAGGAGATTGCAGGAGAATAACAGCTACACATAGCATAGACGAGACCGGACAATGAACAGAGCAAACACATAACCAAAAACCCCAAAATAACAGAATAAACACACTGCACTGTCAGAGAGTGCAAGCAGTACAATTTGATTTGTACTAAAACCCTAACCCTGATGATTTTAAAACGAATCTCAGTAGTATGATAGTATTTGTTATTAATTAAGACAATGTATTTTAAAACCAGATTTATAAATAATATATTACACGCCACATAAATATGTTATAACCCAAAGTTTTCTCCATTGTGTTGCATCATGTGGGAAACGTGACGTTCATGTGGTGTGAAATGCTGAAAAAGAAGGCCTGAAAATGAAAAAATACTATAGTATATTATAGTAAAATTACTCTAGTAAATACTATAGCGTTTTTGAACCGTACTATAGTAAATATACTACAGTAAATTAACAAAGTGTAGTCAATACTATAATATACTACAATATACTGTAGTATATTTACTAAAGTATGGTTCAAATACACTATAGTATTTACTAGAGTAATTTTACTATAATATACTATAGTATTTTTTCATGTGGGCTATGGAAGGCAGTATCAGTCTAGAACGAGGAAAAAATATATATAGAAGAGAATCATTTTAATCCAGAATTCATTCTTTACAATTTTCCACTCAGATAGTTATAAGTAATTGTTTTAAATCCATCATCAGTGTAATATTTCATGGCCATTTTAATATAACGCACTTTAACAAAACAAAGATGAAATGTGATTTTATTTATTGCCCTTATATTCTGTGGAGAAACTGATGGAGTAAGACGGATATATTCATCATGACAGGGATTCAGTTTTAGTAAATACATTTATAAAGTAGATCTTTCTCTGTGACCACAAACTTAATTTTTAACTATTCTTAATGAGTTTGAAATACTCAAAACTTTTTCCAATCCTTTGTGATATGAAGATCAAGAGACTTGACTTTATTCATGATTGAGAATATCACAAATGCTCTGTAGTTGGTTTAATAATTACATCGATAACTTTGGGAATCTGTGATTTACCCTTGAAATCAATCCTTTATCTCATCATTTGAATGTGTGTGTGTGTGTGTGTGTGTGTGTGTGTGTGTGTGTGTGTGTGTGTGTGTGTGTGTGTGTGTGTGTGTGTGTGTGTGTGTGTGTGTGTGAGTGTGAATGTCTTTTATTTTGAACGGGACTTTTATTTTAGTGTGGCGTCATGACGTCATAAGGCTGCGCCGCGCTCCTGCATCGGTGATTCTGCTGAAGAAAGGTCTGTGTTTTTAATCTTTTAAACTGTTTAAATCAGGCGATTCCCGTTCAGACGATTATATGGAGAGCTGTGAAATAAGTGAATGAATGGATGTAATGTATGTATTAACAGTAATGAACACAGTTTTTATGAGTAAAGTGAGTAAATAACGTCAATGAACACGTTTAGTGAGCAGCGATGGGAGAAACGAAGCTTTTGATCTCTAAATGATTCACTGATTCGAATCTTTTGAATCGCCACACGCTGGTGACTCCTGCTGGTCAGAACAGTGGAAATACAACACAAACATACATAAAAACAGCTTTTCAAGTGTTTTATTCAAAGTATTAATTAATCATCAGATAAGATATGTAATATTTGTTCTTTGATCAGTTTTCTTGTGTTGTTTGTTCTATGGATTGCTCAGCTAAACAGGCCAATAAGAGACTATTAACTACTATTATTCCTTTTAATTATACTAAGTGAATTTTCAAGGGGGGACAGAGTTCCAGTTGAAAAAAAAAGGTTAGATTTTTTTATTTAAAGGATTTCTATATTTTATCCACTCAATATTCCACAATATTTTAGCCACATTAACGTAACATAATATATAATAATAAAAACGTAGCAGGATATTCTGTGATAATGGCTGCGCAATGTCGACTTTTGTGATTGGCCAATACCGGCAGACTGCAGCCAATGGAAATGCTTCTCCATTGGTGTGTGCTTGAGGCAAATTATCTGGAATGATGAACTGTGATTTTGACCAAAAGCCTGTAACTTTAACAGATGCCATAACAGAAACTTTGAAATGGATAAAGCTGTGTTAACGTACCTGAAATTATCCTGTCTATTAATAATAATAATATATAAATGGTCATCTAAAAATTATCCGGCCGTCTTGCCCGAAAAGAGCTCGAATTTCGTTATATATCAGATTCAGAAATACATGCGAGTAAAACACAAAACACACACATATGGCAACCCATGCTGGTCAAAATTGGAAATGCAATGAAAACACAGGCCAAGCATGTAATGATACCTGAAAAATAAAATAAGGATTAAAAGGGATTTAAGGGAATAAGAATGGTAAAATAAGTTCTATAGTATAATTGTAGCTTAGCTGTGAGGTAATCCATTAGCTAAACTCTTTGCAAATAGTATTTTATTTAAAATATGCACACATTCACTATTCACTAATACGTCAAAAGTGCAAAATGTGTCTTATAACATATTTTAATAAAATATTGCAAAATTCCATTAAAAATATGAAGTTTACATCATTGTATTATTACTGTGGGTCGTTGAATATTAAATGTTTAGATACTTATATCTCACCACGCACCCAAAAAATGATAAGTCGTTTTTATTGTTATAATAATGATTTTTAGACATGTCAAAAATCAAGTCATATGTGGCTGTAGGTAAAAATAGTATTATTTTAATTTTAAAAGTGTTTGTTTTCCAGTAGATGGCAGCAATCCTCCACTAAACCAAAGTACATGTTCACATTATCATCATGCATAAAAATGAGAAATGTAGATCTTTTTAAAAAGTGGATTTTACATAAAATGTTGCCATTTTATATATATATATATATATATATATATATATATATATATATATATATATATATATATATATATATATATATATATATATTTAAATTATTACAAATTGAGGCAAATAAATTTTAAATACCATAAATCCCCCTTAAACTGCACAATTTTACAGTAAAAACATTACTAAAGCTTGTGATATCACATTTGTTTGAAGGAAATAACTTGTACTTGTCCCCCTCAATATGTGTGATGGTTACGGCCCTGCTTGTCTTGTGTGTTTAGCGGGCTTAGCTAATCAGGCCAATTAGAGAGAATTACTAATAATTTCCCCTTTTCTTATTTATAACAAGGGGTGCGTAGGCTATATTATTAAACTAACCGAAGACAAAGTGTAGAATTCGGAAAATTATGTTGAAAAAAAACAATTATTTTCAAAATAATATACTGTAACAAAGCCTCGTTTGTGTAACCTTTTCCCACACAAGTTTGAAATGTTCCAAATGACCCCAGACATTTATTATAATGGGTTTGTGTGATGATTGTTTTAATTTGAATTGATATAGCTTTTATTTATACTGTAATGTTGAATGTCTATCATTAATGTTTAAAAAGAAAAAAAAATCAGAGACATCAGTAGCAGTTTTAGTATCAGTGATCCTAGCCTTCATAAAAATATGCCATTACAACAAATATTTCAAATATACTGTCTTTAAGTTGTTTCTACATTAATTTGGAGAGTAACTGAATTTATTACATATAAAAAATTACAAACACAGATGTTGAATGTCGTTTTTTAATCGAGATATATTATATATATAAAGGTGAACTAGATTCACCGTTACATGTTTAATTGTTAATTTTCACAGCACTAAACTGAGATGTACAGTAACCTTCCAAAACATTCAACAGATTTATTTAACCTGAGGACAATTTATTTAGATGGTTTTTGTGACCTCTTAAACTGTGCAACAAAAAAAACTAGAGTCCGCCTAGTGATTTTCGGCCATTTCCTTCACTGCCTATAGGAACACATGATTCGAAACAAAAGATTCATAGAGGTTTCAAAGCTTCATGAAGCCGTGTTTCTAAAGCGCCCATTTTTTTGTGAGTAAACATGAGTAGGGTTCATCTCACTCCCTATATTGTGAAGCAGTTATTAAACACCACATGTAAATCATGCCTAAATCTAATGTGTGTTCCTTTATCAATGTGTCCTCTTCAGGTGATTTAAGTCCATGACTCGACCCCTTCCCAGTGCGCTGACTACTGAATTAGCCTGGAGCTGATTGAGACAGGGCCGGACCCAGAGATTTAGTGTGGATCCTGTTGATTATTGTCATCTTAACCATGACAGAGTGTCCAAACACACAGAAGAACTCCTGCTGAAGCCGCTGAGATCCACGGGACACACTATTATAAAGATGATGAATGCGTTTATTAAAGAGGAGAGTGAAGACGTGAAGATTGAAGACACATTCAGAGTCAAACATGAAGACGAACAAACAGGTGCGCTTCATTCTCACACTCATCTCATTTTGCTACTCGGGTAATATATATATATATATATATTAGGGATGCAACAATACAGTTAGTCCACGGTTCAATACATACCTCGGTTTTTACCCACGGTTTTCGGATCGGTTCGGTTCTGATGGCTTTTTGTTATTCTATTCTTAGGCGACAGGAACCGCAAGAGGTTAAAGAGAAAAAAGACTATTTTTTATTGCAATACTCTTTCTTTATTTTACTTAAAAGAATTGAAAAACCTTACTTAAACTTAAAACTTTACTTAAAAAAAACCCATGTACACATTCCTAGTGTATTGGATAATATAAAATAAATATATATAAAGATTTACACTGGCAGCTCAGAGCTGTACAGCAGCATTTAAGTATGAAATTGAATGAATAAATGTAAAAATAAAACACTACATAGACTTCACTATAAAATATACACTGATTCTTATTAAAGCTACTGTATTAGTTCTTCAGTCAAGAGCAGTGAGTGATTTTCTCTGTCTTTTGTTGTTGTATTAACATTAAAGGGATATTTCACTCAAAACTGAAAATTATGTCATCGAGAAATGAATACAGGTTTGAAACAATATTAGAGTGAGTAAATAATGACATAATTTTATAGGTGAACTGTCCCTTTAAGGACCGCGTGTTCACTGGCTGCGCTGCTGTCAGTTTAAGACCTGCGTGCATCTAATATACAGACACGATTGCGATTTTACTTTCACTTTAGACATAACCGACTGTGTTTATGTTAACCTTGTGTGTATTTGACAGTATGAACGCAGTAAGACGAATACTTAGTTCAGTATTCACGTGTTTGACAGGCTTTTAGTGCGCGCGCTCTGAAAAGCGCATGTTAAAACAGTGCACGCGAATGAAACCGGCAAGGCTATGAAAGGCATGCAAATAATTAACTTTCATGATTGTGAATAACTAAAGTGTTCCGTGAGTATAACTCTACCACTAACGTGTGATGTGAATGTATGTTGCGTTGTTCAGTATTGGGATGGAGGCAAATTATAGAATTTGTAGAAAAATAATTAATTAAATGCGAAACCGAAAAAAACGCAATTCACAAGCGCGTATTGAACCGTGAATGCCGTACCGAACGGTTCAATATTATATTGAGAATTGTGGCATCCCTGTGGCATATATATAAATATCAGTTATTTCTATCTTTCGCTGTAGTGTGTTAGTAGGAGATATACGTTTTGTCAGACATCAGCCGATATGCTCCACACAGAGATCTGACCTCACCATCATCAGTCCGTCTGTGATCACATGATCAAACTGAGACTAAATTAAGAGAACCAGATTTCTGAAATGGAAACCAGGAACACACGTCTGCAGTGCATCATGGCTCCAGCGAGGGTTTGCTCTGTCCTCGTGCCGTGGTGCGGCCCTGTATAAACACAAGCATTTACCAGAGTGGACGTGATCAGCTCCGGTGGCCGTGTCGGAGCCTTAATGCGCCTCAGACGGGGTTACACACTACAGCCTCAAGTGTGAGCCGCGTCCCTGGGCGTAACCACCGCAAACTAGTGTTTTTTATGCCACAGACAATCATGCTGCTTGCTAATTGGCTCACTGACGTTGATGAGATTAACCTGAAGTTTGATCAAAATTATCTAAATTTGGTATCGAACGATAAGACCTTTTACGATACTCGATAGTATCGAGGCGATTCGGTCGGTACCAGTCGATATTACAGACATGCTCATTCTAAAGGTTATCTGGTTGATAAGAATATAAGAATATCCTGTAAGTTTCAGAGCTGAAAACGTCTCGGGTTACGACTGTAACCCCTGTTCCCCGAGAAGGGAACGAGACACTGCGTCATCGAGTGACAACACTCTGGGAACACCCACAGCGTAGCACGTCTGAACCATCTTTGTATCTTCCGGATATGCCATCATCTACTATGTCATGACGCAGCACCAATCAGATTGGCTTGATTTCATTCATGCTTCAGATGCGCTACGCTGGGGGCGTTCCCAGAGTGTCGTCACTCGACGACGCAGTGCGAGTTCCCTCGAAGGGGAACTTCCTTGTTAGCTAGACTAACTGAGACTTGTTACAGCACTTGTATATTGCTGATATTGTTGCCCTTCGACTGCTCTAGCTGCTTCTATTGCCCTCATTTGTAAGTCGCTTTGGATAAAAGTGTCTGCTAAATGACTAAATGTAAATGTAAATGTTAGTCAAAGAAAAGCTTTTATAACAATACTTTCTTGAGGTGCGTTGTTCCCTCTCTTGACTGGTAATTTGAAGGAAAAGTACAATCGCGGAAGTTTTGAACATGCTGATGCACGTACTTGGCGTGTGTGTGTGTAACATTACATTTATGCATTTAGCAGACGCTTTTATCCAAAGTGACTTACAACTTGGGAGTACAGGAAGCGATTGGTCATGAAGAGTCGAGTAAGCGCAACAAGTGCCTGAAATACTGAGTCTGTGTACATTGCTCAGTGTAGCACAGGCTAGAGTAGGGAGGGAAAAGGGAAGAAAGAGGAAAAGAAAGGCTTTTTTATGAGGTTAAGTGCTCATGGAAGAGCTGAGTTTTTAGTTGACTCTTGAATGTTCAATGATTCTTCGTTTCGGATTGGCAGTGGGAAGATCGTTCCACCAGCTGGGAACGTTGAATGAAAATGTTCTGGAAAGGGATTTTTTGCCTCTCTGTGATGGTACCACAAGCCGTCACTCCTTAGCTGAACGAAGGCTTCTGGTGGGGGTGTGGACTCGTAGGATCGATTCAAAGTATGCACAAGCTGAGCACGTGGTGGCTCTGTAGGAAAGCGTCAGTGCCTTAAACTTGATGCGAGCAGCGAGTGGTAGCCAGTGCAGAGAGATGAAGAGAGGTGTGACGTGGGTCCTTTTGGGCTCGTTGAAGACAAGACGTGCTGCTGCATTCTGGATCATTTGGAGCGTTATGATCGCACATGATGGAAGTCCAGCCAGAAGCGCATTGCAGTAGTCAAGCCTAGAAATGACCAGGGCCTGGACGAGAAGTTGTGTTGCATGCTCGGTTAGGAACGGTCTGATCTTCCTGATGTTGTGGAGCGCAAACCTGCATGAGCGAGCTGTCTTTGAAATGTGTTCTCTGAAGGACAATTGGTCATCAAATGTTACTCCAAGATTTCTGACTGACTTTGATGGGGAAACCAAGGATATACCTAACTGGATGGTGAAGTCATGTTGTATAGTGGGACTGGCAGGGAAGACGAGAAACTCAGTCTTTGCCAGGTTGAGCTGCAGGTGATGTTTTCTCATTCATGCAGAGATGACCGCCAGACAGCTGGAGATTCGTGCAGCTACTTTGGGGTCGTTTGGTTGGAATGAAAGGTAGAGCTGAGTGTCATCAGCATCACGATGCCTCAGTAAGATGACTCTCACAGTGAGAGGAGGCCTATACAACACTAGGGTCAGTAGCCCAGGAAGCTCCCGGAGAGCCAACAACCTAGAATAATACCCTTCCACCTAGCCTAACTCTAGGAGCGGAGGCCTCAGTACAACGACTCTCATAATGAGAGGAGGCCTATTCTACACTAGGGTCAGAAGCCAAAGAAGCTCCCTGAGAGCCTACAAACCTAGAATAATACCCTTCCACCTAGACTAACTCTAGGAGCGGAGGCCTCAGTAAGACGACTCTCACAATGAGAGGAGGCCTATTCCACACTAGGGTCAGCAGCCCAGGAAACTCCCGGAGAGCCTACAACCTAGAATAATACCCTTCCACCTAGACTAACTCTAGGAGCTGAGGCCTCAGTACAACAACTCTCACAATGAGAGGAGGCCTATTCCACACAAGGGTCAGAAGCCAAAGAAGCTCCCGGAGAGCCTAAAACCTAGAATAATACCCTTCCACCTAGACTAACTCTAGGAGCAGAGGCCTCAGTAAGACGACTCTCACAATGAGAGGAGGCCTATTCCACACTAGGGTCAGTAGCCCAGGAAGCTCCCGGAGAGCCAACAACCTAGAATAATACCCTTCCACCTAGACTAACTCTAGGAGCGGAGGCCTCAGTAAGACGACTCTCTAAATCGAGAGGAGACTTACAATGCCTTTACGCTCAGGTCATCTTGCAAGGAGGCTCACCGAGAACCTACCACTTGCAATCGCTATCCTAGCGGAGCTCTAGGGAGCAGAGGCCTCAAACATATATGCTCGCAGTAGCCAAGGAGGCTCACAGAGAGCCTAGCGACTTAGCGACGGATGCCTCAGCTAGGTCTCTCACTTTAGAGAGTTGTCATGCTATGTCCAACACCCGGGGCAGCTACCAAGGAGGCTCACCGAGAGCCTAGCTACTTGATAATGCTACCCAAGTGGAGCTCTGAGGAGCGGAGGCCTCTAAACAAAGCGACTCTATAGCAAGAGGAGGCCTAACAACGCTTCATAATACAGGCAGTAACCAAGGAGGCTCTGAGAGAGCCTAACGACTTAGTAAACCTACAAGCGCCAGACAGACCACCCGTCTGTGCCGAACCATCAGGAAGGCAGCTGTTGGTATTAAAAACACACTGCCAAAAACATCATAGGTCCAGCTTCAGGGGCCTGGTGTAAACACTTCACACCTCATCCGCGCTCTAACCCTTCAAGGAGAAGGAGCTCGAGAGGTTGTGCTCACCCTCTGGTCCCTCCTCCAGTCCTCAAACTGGGGCGGGCCAGCCCCCTTCGTATCTTGAGGCGCAGATCTGGTATGAAGGTCTTAAAAGCTGCGGAGTGTGCCTTCGCCTCCTAAAACCTCCAGTCCACCACCTCAACAGATGAGCCAAAACGTTTGGAAAGTAAAAATGGGGGAAGGAAAGTAAAAATGCATCGTGGAGAAAAATTTTTTCTTTCTCCCCGATGTCAGCCAGTTTTACCCAAAGCTGTCTCTTTGTAGCCACTATGGCCAGTATAGATCGACTGATCGCAGCGGAAGTTTGTTGGTGGCACAGAGAGTCAAATCTATGGTGCGGTGAAGCTGCCTCTGGCCCTTCAGCAGATCAGCCTGATCCGCTGCAGCATATGCTTTTCCATTAAAGAGAGATGTAACACGCAGCGGCTAGTTGGCAGAGACAGAGACTTATTAACAATTATTAACTTATTATTAAACCATATTAACGCCTTAGACAAGCATTCAAACAACAGGTATTCTGAAGACAAGAAAGTGGATGACGTAGTTGACAGGTGCCCTTTTATACTTGCTGTCGCACCAGTGGTGACCTAGGCTGCCAGTGTCAAGTTCATTGTCATGTTTAGACTCATGCTTCAGACTGGTCATGTTGGAGGCATTCCCCATAGCGCCCCCCAGTGGATCCTTTCGAAAGGGAACCTACTTGAATGTTTTCTGAACATTTATTGACCCCATTCTTCTTGTTAAATCCTGGGACCTGCAGTATATTTTTTGACCTCCCACTCCAACCACACCAAAGGTAAAATTACCTGCTTCTGCTAGATGTGTGTTGGGAACCGCAGGATCCTTATCCAGTGCTCTACAGTGGGTTTTCATAAGGGCTTTGATAACTGCCAGCTTGAAAGTATTTGGGACGTTCTGAGATTACAGGTTACACATTATTAAGTTTAGTGGGTATAGGATCTAGAATACATGTTGTTGGATTTGATGTTTTACACGCCTAATGGTGCTAACTGGTTTTTGTTTCTTTTCACCCTAGACCTGATGGAGCTGAAAGAAGAGAGTCAAGAACTGAATGAACTGGAAGAGAAAGATCAGTATGAGAAATGTCATGATTTCTCGACTGGGGAGAAATCTATTAGTTACTCACCAACTCATAAAACAACTGGAGACCTCCAGATGAGAGGTCACACCAGAGACCACGTGGTCATCCACAGTAGAAAGAAGCCTCACACCTGCAAACTGTGTGGGAAGAGTTTCTCACTAAAAGGAAATCTTACAACTCACATGAGAGTTCACACTGGAGAAAAGCCTCACACCTGCCAACTGTGTGAGAAGAGTTTCTCTCTAAAAGGAAATCTTACAACTCACATGAGAGTTCACACTGGAGAGAAGCCTCACACCTGCAAACAATGTGGGAAGAGTTTCTCACTAAAAGAAAATCTTACAACTCACATGAGAGTTCACACTGGAGAGAAGCCGTTTGTTTGTGATCAGTGTGGAAAGAGTTTCAGATATAAAGAAAACCTTAATCATCACACAAGGACTCACTCAGGAGGGAACTGTTTCATATGCCCTCACTGTGGAAAGAGTTTCACACAGAGATTAAACCTTGAGAAACACATGAGGATTCACACTGAAGAGAAGCGGTTCACCTGCCCTCAGTGTGGAAAGAGTTTCACAAAAAGAATAAGCCTTGAGAATCACATTAGGATTCACACTGGAGAGAAGCCGTTCACCTGCCCTCAGTGTGGAAAGAGCTTCACGATTAAAGTAAACCTTACTATTCACTTAAGAATTCACACCGGAGAGAAGCCGTACAAGTGTGTTCAGTGTGAGAAAAGTTTTACATATCACACAGAGCTGAAACGACATTTACAAACTCATTCTGTGTAATATTAACGACCCCATGGTTTGTGTTTTGTTACATTTCTGTGTGTCTGTCTAGGAACGTCAACTGATCGGTTCCTGCAGGCTGATTGATGCTACAGGTGCTGGTCATATAATTAGAATATCATCAAAAAGTTGATTTATTTCACTAATTCCATTCAAAAAGGGAAACTTCAACTTCACTTCAAATGTTTATTTCTTTTAATTTTGATGATTATAACTGACTATTAACTCAAAACACCTGCAAAGGCCTTTAAATGGTCTCTCAGTCTAGTTCTGTAGGCTACACAATCATGGGGAAGACTGCTGACCTGACAGTTGTCCAAAAGACGACCGTTGACACCTTGTACAAGGAGGGCAAGACACAAAAGGTCATTGCAAAAGAGGCTGGCTGTTCACAGAGCTCTGTGTCCAAGCACATTAATAGAGAGGCGAAGGGAAGAAAAAGATGTGGTAGAAAAAAGTGTACAAGCAACAGGGATAACCGCACCCTGGAGAGGATTGTGAAACAAAACCCATTCAAAAATGTGGGGGAGATTCACAAAGAGTGGACGGCAGCTGGAGTCCGTGCTTCAAGAACCACTGCACAGACGTATGCAAGACATGGGTTTCAGCTGTCGCACTCTTGAACAACAGACAGCGTCAGAAGGGTCTCGTCTGGGCTAAAGACAAAAAGGACTGGACTGCTGCTGAGTGGTCCAAAGTTATTTTCTCCAGAGGGTTCCAGAGTCTGGAGGAAGAGAGGAGAGGCACACAATCCACGTTGCTTGAGATCCAGTGTAAAGTTTCCACAGTCAGTGATGGTTTGGGGTGCCATGTCATCTGCTGGTGCTGGTCCACTGTGTTTTCTGAGGTCAGAGGTCAACGCAGCCGTATACCAGGAAGTTTTAGACCACTGCATGCTTCCTGCTGCTGACCAACTTTATGGAGATGCAGATTTCCTTTTCCAACAAGACTTGGCACCTGCATACAGTGGCAAAGCAACCAGTACCTGGTTTAAGGACCATGGTATTCCTGTTCTTAATTGGCCAGCAAACTCGCCTGACCTTAACTCCATAGAAAATCTATGGGGTATTGTGAAGAGGAAGATGCAATATGCCAGAAGAGCTGAAGGCCACTATCAGAGAAACCTGGGCTCTCATAACACCTGAGCAGTGCCACAGACTGATCGACTCCATGCCACGCCACATCGCTGCAGTAATTCAGGCAAAATGAGCCCCAACTGAGTATTGAGTGCTGGACATGCTCATACCTTTCAGTTGGCCAAGATTTCTAAAAATCCTTTCTTTGTTTTGGTCTTAAGTAATATTCTAATTTTCTGAGATACTGAGTTTGGGATTTTCCTTAGTTGTCAGATATAATCATCAAAATTAAAAGAAATAAACATTTGAAATATATCAGCCTGTGTGTAATGAATGAATATAATATACAAGTTTCACTTTTTTAATGGAATTAGTGAAATAAATCAACTTTTTGATGATATTCTAATTATATGACCTGCACCTGTATGTCCTGATTGGTGCACAGTACTTTAAAAAGCACGTCATCACTTCCTCTACAGAAAGATCTTGTGTTTTGAGCAGGGAGAGTTTTGATTGTATAGTGCAGAGTTTGTGTGAGTGTGTAAGGAGAGTTTGAATGTGTCAAGAGTATTAGAGGCTGTATGTATTGCTTGTTTGTTTGAATTGAACGTTGTTTGTTTCTGAGGAACTTTGTTGATATATTTGACCCTTTGCCTGTTTTCTGACACTAATTTTGGATTGCCCTTTCCATTTTATTTGCCTGGTTATGAATATATTGTAAATACTGAGTATTTGGGGAAAGTATAGTCTGAAGCCACTTTTGTGTATTTCTAAATGTTTTGTTTGTCATTTTGGCCTGGTCAGCTCTGGAATCAAGAGTCCCAAATGAAGACAATAAATCATCATTGTTCCAAAGTCACTGCATTTTTAGAGTCTTTCATGCACCCTTTTCCCTAGTCGAGTTCGAAACAGATAAGAGGTTTAAACAAAGGAGCGAATTCAACAATCATCTGCACATTCACTCTGGAGAAAGACAATTCAATTGTGATTAGTGCAATAAAAAGTGAATTTGTGTTTTTGTTAAAGAAGTCCTTTACAGAATAAAAGTTTATTCAAGTGTGCTATCAGTATACTACCTTTAAACTAAAAATTACAATCTGCAAAGAAGTAGAGAAATGAAACCTGTCCATGTTCAAGCGCTGAAGTTTGCCACCCCTGCTCTATATTCAGATATTTAGACAACAAATATTCTGGGGGCCATGATCGTTTTGTGAAAATTATCAAAAAAATTATGCTTCCTCTGGCTGGCACGTGCATCAGTGAGCCTTGGCCGCCCATGACCCTGTGGCCGGTTCTCCACTGTTCCTTCCTTGGAGCACTTTTGATAGAGACTGACCACTGCAGACTGGGAACACCCCACAAGAGCTGCAGTTTTGGAGATGCTCTGACTCAGTCTCTAGCCGTCACAATCTGGCCCCTCAAATCCTTACGCTTGCCCATTTTTCCTGCTTCTAACACATCAACTCTGAGGACAACATGTTCACTTGCAGTATAAAACTACTAAAGTTGTAGTTTACAGAGAATATATCACTGAGAATAATACACTCTTTCCTTGAATAAACTCCAGGGTTAGCACTGCCCCAAGGCCGATGTTGCTGATATCCATGTGCAACTTAAAGGAATGGTTGAAATCAGGGGAGTCTCAACACTGGCGCTTGTTGCAGGGCTTCTTTCAATTCTTCAAACGCCCTCTCACAATCGGAAGCCCACTCCCATACAGCGTTTTTAAACATGCAGAAGAGCATCACATTCTGAGAAATGAGGAATAAAAGGATGTTACTCGCCTGGAAGTACTCCTTTTAAGGGCTTGGGAACGGTAAATGTACTTATGGCCTCCCCTTTCGCTGGGTCAGTCTTCACCCCTCCTTCAGAGATAATGTGTCCAAAGAACGAAAGGAACTCCACTTATGCAGATTTAGTTTCCACAGATGGCTATAGTGATCCTGGACAGTGGCAGAGGAGACTAACATTTCTATTCATTTCCCACTGGATTGTACGATCAGAAGAGCTGAAAGAGCTCTCTCTCTCTCTTCCTGATTTGCATCAGATATGAGTCATCACGTGTTCATTCGATCTCTGCAGCTTGGATCATCTTGCGTGAATCAACGTGACCATAATCCTGCCCTCCTGCATGACGCTGTCCTGTGTACCAGAGCCGGCCCAAGGCATAAGCGAACTAAGCGACTGCTTAGGGCCCCCAAGAACACATGAAATGTCTTCTTTTTTTGTATGTTTTTTTATGATGATTGAAATCGTGAAATGGCTTTAAACAATTACTAAATAAACTGCACAATGTTAAGTTTTGTAATATAGGCACGGATTGATTCTGACAGCGCTGCACGAGCTGGCGGCGCCATTGGCCGGACACTATTCGCTTGTTAGCCAGGTTTCAAAGTCCAAAGTGCGAGAAAACTCTGCACTAAAACGTAATGTTACTCGTTAGTTGCCCGGTAACCTTTTTATGAATAGATGGATTTGAGAATGCGGTATGGTTTAGTGTGAATATCTTGTCTGACGTGCTGCATGTTTTGGAGTAGCCTACAGCATCGCTTCAGTTTCTCAGTAAATGTTTTTCTGCAAGTGCTATATCGTCCCCTTGGAAAGTTGTGTAGCCTACATTTTGGAAGTTTTTATTTAGAAAATAAAAAGGTTCTTTCTACACAGTCGAATGGAATGCAAAAAATAAAATTGTATTTCCGCCAAAATAAAAGCTCTATTTAATGTTTGAAAAAAATCAGAATTTCTTGTTGTTAAAAGAAGTCTCTTCTGCTCACCAAGGCTGCATTTATTTGATCAAAAATACAGTAATATTGTGAAATATTATTATAATGCAAAACAGCTGTTTTCTATGTGAATATATATAGTGTAATTTATTCCTGTGATCAAAGCTGTATTTTCAGCATCATTACTCCAGTCTTCAGTGTCACATGACCCTTCACAATCAGTCTTCAGTCAAACCAGTCTCAGAACTGTAGTACTATAAGGCTTTGAATATTAACACCTGACCACTCTTGTGGGTTTGCTACCGTTACAATTAGGCTAAAAACCATATAAGTGTAAAAACATGACAGTCAGACATGATAGGGGCCTTCCAAATAAAATTCTGCTTAGGGCCTCATAAGGGCTTGGGTCGGCCCTGCTGTGTACACTTCCTCGTCCTGTGCTCTGTGAAGAACAAACCAATTCTACATTCCTACACATGAAATAAAAAAAAACTTATAAACATATGGTAATTATGGCATATGTTTTGTGTATGATTTATGTGGCATATGTTTTATATTCATGGGATTTAGGCTTTTTTATTTCAATAATGGATGTTTACATTATAAATGCTAAACAGGTGTAGCGATTAGCTCCATATAAAATGCTAAATATAACATGTTTTAACATCATCATATGAATGGAATCCCCATTATATCTTGACAGGAAGCTAATACAAACACTTGATGGTGCTCTAAAGTGACATTTTGAGTGAAAGAGCTAACTCGCTCTAATGCACCTGTTGGACCATGAGCTATATCTGTTTCACAATCTATTTTGTTTCAAGAATTCACATAAGGTCTCAAGAATATGCTTTTATTTTGTTTGTTTTCTAGAAAGACTTCAGATAATATGTGGATTACTGTTAACCCTCTATGGCATGTGTGATGGATGTTAATATTCATTAGTAAACATTCACTGTGTGAATATTAGATTTCACTAATAATCCATCCTGTCAATTTTCATTTATTTAGTTACTTTATATTATTTTTATCTAAGGAAATGTTATAATTTTGTTTTGAGCTTTATCATTGTTGTTTGGAAAAGAGTTTTATGATTAATGGTATGGGCACATGACGTCATCTGTTTCGCCCGCGCTGCAGCGTCCTCAGTCTGCATTGAGATTGCAAAATCTGAAAAAAGTCCCAGAACCAGATTTAGTTTTTTTGCCTCAGGGCAACAATGTGCCATAAAGGCCTTCAGTAGATGCGCTCCCGGTACACAAGAAGAGTATTTACGTGCTTGCAAAACCAAAGATATATTATGTCTATGGCCAAAACCATTCACACACTTTTTGCTAACTGGCAAGCAGCATTAGCAGCTCATCTTCTTCTTTGTCAACTTACTACTTCTTCGTCGTATCAATTAGGGCTGCAGCTATCGATTCTTTTTGTAATTGATTAATCTAGCACTTAATCGATCGATTAATCGATTGATCGGATAAAAAAAAATTAACAACCAAAACAAATAATGTATAACGAAAATGAAGAGGAAAAGCAATTTAATTTATTAACATGCTCAACAGGTTTCATGCTGTAATCTAGCCCTGACATCAAAGTAGATATCTGTTTTATGTAGATTTCTACACCTGCAGCATTTACCATTAGGCTACTAGCAAATAATATATAATTTCTGGGGTGAGCCTATTTGCTATGGTAATCTAGAAACCTGCGTGTGTCCGTGTGTGTGTGTGTGTGTGCGCGTGCATGCGTGCCGTGGGTGAGGAAGAGTGATGCCCCAGTCAGACCAGTTGCTTCACTGCAGTTTGGTGCGGCAGAAATGCATACATTAATTTCTAATAGAACGCTGCATTTGGCTTGCATCACTTGCATTGCGGTGCATTTTAGGTAAAGCATCCGTTCGAAAAATCACGTCACAACATCACGTCCCGGTGTATACTGTGAATGCTGAAATTATTGTTGTGTGGCTACATAAAAGTTTAAGCATATGTGATGCATTGCCGCGATCGGTCTGACTGGCTCGTGAGAGAGACGAGGGTGCGTGTGTGCGTGTGTGTGTGTGTGTGTGTGTTCTTTTTTAGAATGTAATGATCCCAAACTTTAGACATTCTCTGCCGTTTATGGACATCTTTACTCTCCGCCATCGCGCCAACTAAATTTAAAATGTATCACGCGCTATGGTGTGCTTCCTGAACATTGAACAGGTCCATGTGAATCAGATCCCTGCGCGTATAGTGCGCATCATAGGAATTTAACCAGGCTTCGAGGCAGAATTTTTGCCTCGAGGAATTTTTGTAATCGAGTTAATCGAGTAACTCGATGAATCGTTTCAGCCCTAGTATCAATGTGTGCTCGGCAAGACCGTTTTGTGCTTGAGCGCCACCAAGTCGTGTTTTAATATCACTTCAGCAGCTCCAGCCACGTGAACAAAAGCGCCGATCTCATTGGTCGGTCAGTTCTTAACGCGCCGCGTCAAAATAAAAAAACGAACCCGAGGCGTTTTTTAAAAAATGACGCTCTTACGCCTGGCGTTTGGCGCGTCGGTGTGCATACTCACATTGGCGCCCTTTGTTTAGTCACAAGGCGTTAAACGTCGGCGATAAAAATCGTCCCGGTGTGAACAGGCCTTAAGGGTACTAAAACTCCAAGGTTTTCTACATAGATGTTCAATAGGGAAAACAAGCAATATGTGCATTAGATAAAGTTTTATTTTGAAAAACATCAAACAATACAAAAACACTACTACTAATTACAGCTAACACCTCATGTATTATATTCATACATCAATCAGGCATAACATAATGACCACTGACAGGTGAAGTTAATAACACTAATGATCTCCTGTTAGTGGGTGGGATATATTGGGCAGCAAGTGAACATTTTGTCCTCAAAGTTGATGTGTTAGAAGCAGGAAAAATGGGCAAGCGTAAGGATTTGAGCGAGTTTGACAAGGGCCAAAATGTGATGGCTAGACGACTGGGTCAGAGCATCTCCAAAACTGCAGCTCTTGTGGGGTGTTCCAGGTCTGCAGTGGTCAGTCTCTATCAAAAGTGCTCCAAGGAAGGAACAGTGGTGAACCGGCCACAGGGTCATGGGTGGCTAAGGCTCATTGAGACCCGTCAAGGTGCCCATGCTGACCCCTGTCCACCACCGAAAGCACCAACAGCATCAGAACTGGACCACGGAGCAATGGAAGAAGGTGGCCTGGACTAATAAATCACGTTCCCTTTCGTTCAGTCACTACGACGTACGTTAGTGACTAACGAATGGGGGTTTCGCTTAGAAGCCAATCATCTTCGAGTATTCAACAGCGCCCAATGGCAGTGCCAATGCCATGGGCATGCGGAATTTGCATGCGTAACTCCGCCCCACCTCGTGGGTATATAAGGAAGTACGCTGGCAACATCGCATTATGTTTCTGCTTTGGAGCCAAGAGGATCTCTTCACTCCTACAAGCCTGAATTCTGAAGTCTTCTCTTCAGTCTTCGAGACCAGCGGTTCTCCAGGGTGTTGGTGTTACGGCGCGTTCCAGCGATCTCATGCTGCCTGCCTGCTGATCTGTGCAGTGATCTGCAAAAGCTGTGTGTGTGTTTCCCTGGGCGCTTCGGCACTCTGCAGAGCTTTCCTCTCACAAAAAGAGCTTGCGCGTGGCACGTCTTTTTCAAGACGGTTCGCCCGTGCACTTCCGGGTGCGATCGATCTCCGTTGCTGTCTATGGGCACATTCACTGCTCGATGTGTTTGGGCTTCAGCACGTTCGGGCAGTGTTTGTGGATGCGTCATGTTCCCACTGCGGGAACGTGACCATCGCGATGTTGCGGTCGAGACTCAGTGATCTCCGTGAGGAGAGAGAGTCCCCTCTGCCACACCCCAATCTACCGTCTCCGAGTGAGGTGGTACTTTGGCTGGTGGCCAGGGTGACCTGAGTGCGGTGCCGTGGTATTAAGAACCCCGACGATCATTCCTCGGGCCACGCCCCCTCTCGCACATTGCTTAAACCCGCGAGTGTTGGACTGAAACAGCGGCCCGTCTCTGACGCCTCGTTCGTTTCGTCCACGCTCCAGATAGCAGTGAGATGTCGATCGCCGCATCCCAAGGTGGGCTGGAGTCCTTTGGGGATGACGATTAGGAGTTGTGCTCCGCCTCCGGGTGTGTTAGCGCTGCCTGATCTGACCTAAAGTTGACAGCCATGTTATCTCGGGCAGCCGCGAGTCTCGCGCTGGTGTGGAACTCCGCCCAGTCGCGAGTGCTCGTGGTTGCGCGATTGGTTTTTGGGGACGGCACCCGACAGCTGTTGGGCCCCGCCCCCAATGCCTTTCGCTCCCGAGGTGCATGAGGAGATCACGCAGTCCTGGAAGTCCCCGTGCTTCCCGCGATCGTTTGGTGGCCTCCTCCGCCTTCTCTGCCCTTGATGGGGCCGCGGCCTAGGGTACACTGGGGCCCCCTCACCCCCACTGTTGAACTCTCTGTTGCGCACTACGGTGTCCACAGAGGGCTTGACGTGGCGTGGTGTGGCTGTCCTAAGCACCCTCCCAAAGCCTGTGGGCTCGTCTACTTCGGTGGCGTGGTCCAGCAGAGCTACGGGCAGGCCGCCGCCCCGTTGCACATGCACAAGGGTGGAGCCGACCCAGGGCTCTTCATTGAGCTGCGTGCCGCGACAGATCCCGCCCCTGGGCGGTGAAGGTGGCCACACGCTCCCTGGGTCGGGAGATGTCCACAGCTGTGGTCCGGGAGAACACCTGGCCTTACCTGGTGATTTGGAGGACGTTGAGTGGGCCCGCCCCCTCAACTCACCCATATCCCAGGCTGGCCTCTTCGGCGGCGCGGCTGGGAACTGCGCCCAACAGTTCTCGGCCGCCCCAGAGCAGACTGAGGCTGTAACACGTACTGCCCCGGCGGCCAGCTGCTGCACCAGCCGCCGGCTCAGTCGCCTCAGTCCGCTCGCCGCCGAGGGCGCCCTCCCTCTTCCCGCCCGGCCCCAGCAGCAGCCTTAAACTGGGCCGCGCCGTGGAGGTGGTTGAGGATGTCGCCCAGTCCGCTCCCCAGACTGGTTAAACGCCACGCTGGAGGTGGACAACTCAGAGATGGGTTCCAGTTCTTCCCAGGAGATGGTAGCAGGGCCTCTCCTTCCCCTGGTGGAGGGCCGGGGGAAAATCCTTCCGCTGCTGGCCCCCGGGCTAGCAGCGCTTGGGAAGAACTCATGTTCCTGTCTCTGAGGACCCAGAGACCGGTGATGACAGTGCGCGCCACCCACGGGTCCCGCCACTCGCATCCCTCTCTGTCGCCAGCCTCCTGGCAGAGCAGACCCCAGTGGAACGCGCGTCCTTCCCTGGTCTCCTCTGTCAGGACGCAGCCGTTAACCGCACCCCCACACCGGGACGTCCAACAGCCTCCCTTGTCCGGGTCGGTAACGCTGCATCGCTGCCCCACTCCGGGTACACCTGTAGTCCGATTGACCCCGCTGGTGCAGTTCCTGGGAGCCTAGCTTCAGATTCCAGGGCTGTCCCGCTGGGTCGCGAAAGACAGTCAGGTGCGGCTACGCGATTCAGTTCGCGCAGGTTCCTCCCTGCTTCCGGGGAGTCCGTTCCACTATGATCGGGGCTAATGCCCCCGTCATGCGAGCGGAGGTTGCCACCCTACTGGCGAAGGGTGCGATCGAACCTGTCCCTCCAGCCGAGGTGAATTCCGGGTTTTACAGCCCGTACTTCATTGTACCCAAAAAGACCGGTGGGCTTGACCGATCCTGGACCTGCGCGTCTTGAACCGTTACCTCCACCGGTTTCCGTTCAAGATGTTGACAGCGAAACGCCTTTTCGAATGCGTTCGTCCAGACGATTGGTTGCAGCGATCGACCTGAAGGACGCCTACTTCCATGTCTCCATTCTACCTCGACACAGACCGTTCCTACGGTTTGCTTTCGAGGGGCGGGCATATCAGTACGCAGTTCTACCATTCGGGCTATCTCTGTCCCCTCGCGTCTTTACGAAGATTGCCGAGGCAGCCCTTGCGCCCCTTCGGCAGCACGGGGTTCGCATCCTGAATTACCTCGACGACTGGCTCATACTGGGTCACTCTCGAGAGCAGGTTTGTGGACACAGAGATTTGGTGCTCCATCACCTAGCCCGTCTGGGCCTTCGGGTCAACTGGGAGAAGAGCAAACTTTGCCCCGCGCAGAGGATCTCTTTTCTCGGTATGGATCGACTCGGTCGCCATGTGCGCGCAGCTTTCGAGCGAGCGCGCGCAGTCTCTGCTGACTTCCCTTCGACAAGTCGAGGGCAAGAGTGCGGTTCCACTGAAACTGTTTCAGAGGCTCCTGGGGCATATGGCATCTGCAGCCGCGGTAACGCCGCTCGGATTGCTTCATATGAGACCGCTTCAGCACGGGCTACGCGATCGAGTCCCGAGATGGGCATGGCGGTCTGGCACGCTCCGGGTACAAGTGACTCGGGCCTGCTTACAGACTCTCTCCCCGTGGTCGTACCTCAGTTTTCTACGGACCGGAGTGTCCTTAGAACGAGTTTCCAGGCATCTTGTTGTATCAACTGATGCATCATCCACGGGCTGGGGTGCCATGTGCAATGGACAAGCAGCCACGGGCTCCTGGATAGGACCCCAGCGCCTCCTGCATGTCAATTGCCTCGAGTTGCTGGCAGTACGGTTCGCCCTGCACCGCTTCCGAGCGTTGCTGAAGGGTCAACATGTACTAGTCAGGACAGACGACACGGCCGGGCGGTCTACGCTCCCGCCGTATGTCTCAACTCGCCCGCCATCTCGTTTTTTGGAGTCAGAAGCATCTGAGGTCCCTTCATGCTGTCCACATCCTGGGAGTCCTGAACCGTGCAGCCTACGAGCTCACGGCTTCAGCCACTTCCTGGAGAATGGAGACTCCATCCCCAGACGGTCCAGCTGATATGGGAACGGTTCGGCGACGCACAGGTAGTCCTGTTGCCTCCCAGGACTCTTCCCATTGCTCCCTGTATTATTCCCTGACCTATGGTCGGCACGGATGCACTGGCGCACAGCTGGTCGTCGGGGCTACGCAATTATGCGTTTCCCCCAGTGAGCCTTCTCGCACAGGTACTGTGCAAGATCAGGGAGGACAAGGAGCAGGTCATTTTGGTCGCCCCGTTGGCACGGCCCGGACCTGGTTCTCAGAACTGCTACTCCTTGCGACAGCCCCTCCCTGGCCTATTCCTCTGAGACTCCTCACTCAGAGACGGGGCACCTTTTGGCACCCGCGTCCAGCGTTCTGGAAGCTCCACGTGTGGCTTCTGGACGGGACGCGGCTGGTTTGAGTAGCCCTCCACCTGCGGTGGTCGCTACCATCACTTCCGCTAGGGCAGAGTCTACACGACACCTCTATGCGTTGAAGTGGGACCTCTTCGTCACATGGTGCTCTTCCCGCCAGGAAGACCCCTGGAAATGCCCGATCGGGTCTGTGCTTCGTTTCTCCAGGAGGGGGTGGGACGAAGGCTGTCTCCTTCCACCCTTAAGTGTACGTGGCCGCAATATCTGCCTACCACGATCTCCTGGGAGACAAAAAGGTAAGTAGCAGCACGACCTGATCATCAGGTTCCTGAGGGGGGCGAGGAGACTGAATCCTCCTCGCTCTCCTCTCGTTCCCTCTTGGGACCTCTCAGTAGTCTTAAGTGCTCTGCAGAGGCCTCCCTTTGAGCCTTTGCGGTCGGCTGAGATTAAGTTCTTGTCTATGAAGACGGCTCTGCTGACCGCATTGGCCTCGCTTAGAGGGTCGGGGACCTGCAAGCATTTTCGGTTGACGAAGCGTGCCTTGAGTTCGGGCCGGCTAACTCTCACGTGATCCTGAGACCCCGGCCCGGATATGTGCCCAAGGTTCCCACCACTCCGTTCCGAGATCAGGTGGTGAACCTGCAAGCGCTGCCTTTGGAGGAGGCAGACCCAGCCTTGGCATTGCTCTGTCCAGTACGCGCTCTCCGCGCCTACGTAGACATGACGCAGTGTTTCAGGACCTCAGACCAGCTCTTTGTCTGTTATGGTGGAGAGCGGAAGGGAAGTGCTCTCTCAAAGCAGAGGTTGTCTCACTGGATAGTGGACACCATTGTTTTGGCTTACCAGCAGCAAGGCCGACCATGTCCCCTTGGTGTGAGGGCACACTCCACCCGGAGTGTGGCCTCCTCTTGGGCTCTAGCGCATGGCGCCTCGCTAACAGACATCTGCAGAGCTGCAGGCTGGGCGACACCCAACACATTCGCCAGATTCTACAATCTCAGAGTGGAGCCAGTGTCCGACTATGTACTCGCCCCTACGGGTGGCCGGTAATGGACCAGGCTCAGGTGTCTTCGCTTGCTCGCCATTCCACTCCCAGGACTGGATACGTGCGATATTTTCCTCAGGTGAGCTCCCCGAGAGCCCTGAGCTCCTCCAGCACTGCTTACGCCGACATCAGTTCAGTCTGCCCTTTCGAGCCCAGACCCTCATGTCCGGCCAGGTGCTCCGTGTGCATGGTTCCCCTCCGGCGATCCCCACACGAGTATTTCCACCGTAAGCCTCCTCAGCGAGCAGGTGTCTTTCCCTTGGCAAGTCCCTGCCGCCCCTAGGGTTAAAAATCCACCTTCGGCTGGTACCCTAGAGATCTTCCATATGCAGCCCTTAGCGGGTCATATGTGTATTCTCTAAGTCCTCCCCACGGGTAGGCATCTTGGCATTCCCTCAATGGGATATGCTTCCCAGTGTACCTTGGTAATCCTGTGATAAGTGGGAGTCCTTCGTCCGTACTAGTCTTACGACAGGGTACTCACACTTACGCAGGGCACTGGATGACAGCTGAGTGGCGTTGTTGTATAGGATCCCCCATTCGTTAGTCACTAACGTACGTCGTAGTGACTGAACGAAAGGGAACGTCTTGGTTACGTATGTAACCCTCGTTCCCTGAGGAGGGAACGGAGACGTACGTTTCCTTGCCACGTCAGCTGTGCTGCCTGGAACGCGGAGTTCAGTCTTGGCTCCTGCAGCAGTAACATAATGCGATGTTGCCAGCGTACTTCCTTATATACCCACGAGGTGGGGCGGAGTTACGCATGCAAATTCCGCATGCCCATGGCATTGGCACTGCCATTGGGCGCTGTTGAATACTCGAAGATGATTGGCTTCTAAGCGAAACCCCCATTCGTTAGTCACTAACGTACGTCTCCGTTCCCTCCTCAGGGAACGAGGGTTACATACGTAACCGAGACG